>NC_013491.2:15111029-15239875 GCF_000004555.2 Caenorhabditis briggsae | reverse complement strand
TTCTGGAATTTTCTGGATTTTACTGGAATTTTCTAGAATGTTCTGGAATTTTCTGGATTTTTCTAAAATTTTCTGGATCTTTCTGGAATTTTTTGGAATTTTCTAGAATTTTCTGGATCTTTCTGGAAGTTTTTGGAATTTTCTAGAATGTTCTGAAATTTTCTGGAATTTTCTAGAATGTTCTGGAACTTCCTAAGATTTTCTGGAATTTTCTAAGATGTTCTGAAATTTTCTGGAATTTTCTGGAATTTTATTGAATGTTCTGGAATTTTCTGGAATTTTCTAGAATGTTCTGGAATTTTCTGGAATTTTCTGGAATTTTCTGGAACTTTCTAGAATGTTCTGGAACTTTCTGGAATTTTCTGGAATTTTCTAGAATTATCTGGATCTTTCTGGAAGTTTTTGGAATTTTCTAGAATGTTCTGAAATTTTCTGGAATTTTATAGAATGTTCTGGAATTTTCTGGAATTTTCTAGAATGTTCTGGAATTTTCTGGAATTTTCTGGATCTTTCTGGAATTTTCTGGAATTTTCTAGAATTTTCTGGATCTTTCTGGAAGTTTTTGGAATTTTCTAGAATGTTCTGAAATTTTCTGGAATTTTCGAGAATGTTCTAGAATTTTCTCGAATTTTCTAGAATGTTCTGGAACTTTCTGGAATTTTCTGGAATTTTCTAGAATGTTCTGGAACTTCCTAAGATTTTCTGGAATTTTCTAAAATGTTCTGAAATTTTCTGGAATTTTCTGGAATTTTATAGAATGTTCTGGAATTTTCTGGAATTTTCTAGAATGTTCTAGAACTTCCTAGGATTTTCTGGAATTTTCTAGAATGTTTTGGAATTTTCTGGAATTTTCTAGAATCTTCTGGATCTTTCTGGAAGTTTTTGGAATTTTCTAGAATGTTCTAGAACTTTCTAGGATTTTCTGGAATGTTCTGGAATTTTCTGGAATTTTCTGGAATTTTCTGGAACTTTCTAGAATGTTCTGGAACTTTCTGGAATTTTCTGGAATTTTCTAGAATGTTCTAGAACTTCCTAGGATTTTCTGGGATTTTCTAGAATGTTCTGGAATTTTCTGGAACTTCCTAAGATTTTCTGGAATTTTCTAAAATGTTCTGAAATTTTCTGGAATTTTCTGGAATTTTATAGAATGTTCTGGAATTTTCTGGAATTTTCTAGAATGTTCTAGAACTTCCTAGGATTTTCTGGAATTTTCTAGAATGTTCTGGAACTTTCTGGAATTTTCTGGATTTTACTGGAATTTTCTAGAATGTTTTGGAATTTTCTGGAATTTTCTAGAATCTTCTGGATCTTTCTGGAAGTTTTTGGAATTTTCTAGAATGTTCTAGAACTTCCTAGGATTTTCTGGAATGTTCTGGAATTTTCTGGAATTTTCTGGAATTTTCTGGAATTTTCTAGAACTTCCTAGGATTTTCTGGAATTTTCTAGAATGTTCTGGAACTTTCTGGAATTTTCTGGATTTTACTGGAATTTTCTAGAATGTTTTGGAATTTTCTGGAATTTTCTAGAATCTTCTGGATCTTTCTGGAAGTTTTTGGAATTTTCTAGAATGTTCTACAACTTCCTAGGATTTTCTGGAATGTTCTGGAATGTTCTGGAACTTTCTGGAATTTTCTGGAATTTTCTAGAATTATCTGGATCTTTCTGGAAGTTTTTGGAATTTTCTAGAATGTTCTGAAATTTTCTGGAATTTTCTAGAATGTTCTGGGACTTTCTGGAATTTTCTGGAATTTACTGGAATTTTCTAGAATGGTCTGGAATTTTCTGGAACTTTCTAGAATGTTCTGGAACTTTCTGGAATTTACTGGAATTTTCTAGAATGTTCTGGAATTTTCTGGAATTTTCTAGAATGTTCTGGAACTTCCTAAGATTTTTTGGAATTTTCTAAGATGTTCTGAAATTTTCTGGAATTTTCTGGAATTTTATAGAATGTTCTGGAATTTTCTGGAATTTTCTAGAATGTTCTGGAATTTTCTGGAACTTTCTGGAATTTTCTGGAATTTTATAGAATGTTCTGGAATTTTCTGGAATTTTCTAGAATGTTCTGGATTTTTCTGGAACTTTCTGGAATTTTATAGAATGTTCTGGAATTTTCTGGAATTTTCTAGAATGTTCTGGGACTTTCTGGAATTTTCTGGAATTTACTGGAATTTTCTAGAATGTTCTGGAATTTTCTGGAACTTTCTAGAATGTTCTGGAACTTTCTGGAATTTTCTGGAATTTTCTAGAATGTTCTGGAACTTCCTAAGATTTTCTGGAATTTTCTAAGATGTTCGGAAATTTTCTGGAATTTTCTGGAATTTTATAGAATGTTCTGAAATTTTCTGGAATTTTCTAGAATGTTCTGGAATTTTCTGGAACTTTCTGGAATATACTGGAATTTTATAGAATGTTCTGGAATTTTCTGGAATTTTCTAGAATGTTCTAGAATTTTCTCGAATTTTCTAGAATGTTCTGGAACTTCCTAAGATTTTCTGGAATTTTCTAAAATGTTCTGAAATTTTCTGGAATTTTCTGGAATTTTATAGAATGTTCTGGAATTTTCTGGAATTTTCTAGAATGTTCTAGAACTTCCTAGGATTTTCTGGAATTTTCTAGAATGTTCTGGAACTTTCTGGAATTTTCTGGATTTTACTGGAATTTTCTAGAATGTTCTGGAATTTTCTGGAATTTTCTAGAATCTTCTGGATCTTTCTGGAAGTTTTTGGAATTTTCTAGAATGTTCTAGAACTTCCTAGGATTTTCTGGAATTTTCTGGAATTTACTGGAATTTTCTAGAATGTTCTGGAACTTTCTAGAATGTTCTGGAACTTTCTGGAATTTTCTGGAATTTACTGGAATTTTCTAGAATGTTCTGGAATTTTCTGGAATTTTTTAGAATTTTCTGGATCTTTCTGGAATTTTCTGGAATGTTCTAGAATTTTTCGCATAACTTAAGAACCTTGTATTCAAAAGGAAACTACTATGACCCATTTCCAGTAGTCCACAGGATCGAAATTCAAGTGATATACAAAAGAAACGAAATTTTCAAAATTTTTCAGTTCTGAAGATTTGTGATCAATTTTATGCAGGCAACACATAGATAGGCCAAAAAACCGTTTTGCATAATTTCGTGAAGTTTTATTGAGTTTGAGCATAGTTTTGAAATTTTCGATTCTCAACACTGTAGCTTCCCTATAAGCTAGAAGGCCCAGGACACCATAGACATGAAGCGCTCGGCAGTCCATGACTACATACCACACACCACTATAGGAGTCCCACGCGCCTTTGAGTTATTCAAGTTAATGTCCGAGACGGACACACACACAGACACACAGAAAAGTTTCCTTAGTAAGAAGTAGATTTTAGTAAAAGGATGCTGTTATTCATTTCAGCTGATTCCAGTAATACATTTGGACATTCTAACATGGCCAGTCTTCCCTCCAAGTCGGAATCCAATAGAGAACGTGTGAAAGGAGTATTCATGGTCATAGAAAAAATAAAAACACCATCGGAGGGGTCAGGAATGGTATCGTTGCTGTATTGGACAGATTCGGAGCGGAAGTTCTTGTTCAAAATACAAAACCTATAATTATCAAATTACGAATTTCTTCCTTTTCTCCAGCAACTCAAGATTTCTTCTCGCCAATGTGTTTTCTGCTTTTCTCTATTTTTTCATTTTTTTTTCTAAAACAATATACCTTTTTTCCACATAACGAGTTGTTTTTCGGTTGCTTATTCGAAATTTACCAGCCACGTCACCGAATTTCCATTTTTTTTTCTTTTTTTCCCTCGCTTCTCGATGCTTTTTACTATATTATTGAATAGTGGAAATCGTTTTGTGAACCGTAAAAAAGTTTTGTTGGCTTTTTGCGTCTTTTCTGCCTTCTTATGTATTTCCCCCTGCGGTCACCTTTTGATTGTGTCAATTTTTTCCAGAGCTAAAGTTCCGCCAAACAATTTTTGGAATTCGTAAAAAATAGTCGATCTAAATGCCTTTTGAATTTTCAGAATCTGCCCGCCAGTTTCAGCCGAGTTATATCAGTTTCAGTACCAAAAATCGCATTTTCAACCCAAAACAGTAATTTTCAAAAACGATTTTTCCTCCTGTAGGATATTTCAGAACATGAAATTTGTTTGCATTTTTTTATAGAACAAGATTAAATTTCATATTTCAGACATTTTCTCAAAAAATCGAAAAATTGTTTTCGAATTTTTCCACTTTTATTTTTTGTGTATTTCTAAAATTTGGAAAAAAAAATTATGTCTGAAGCGCGAAATTTTAGAATTGAGAAAATCGTTTACGAAAATTGTTGTTTGCAATAAGAAAGCGATTTTTGATACTGTTTAGTTTTCTGTAGATAGCGCACAAAAATCGGAATGCAGATATCATAAGAACCTGAAAAAACTGCAAAAAAGTTATCGACAATGAAGTTTAATTTTTTGCATATTTAATAATTTATTACGTATCTAAAAAACGTGAAGTATATGGGTCAGGCAAAAGAATTCAATATTCCGTGTTCCTTTAAGTTGGGATCTGTGTCATCTGGCATACATTAACGAGAAAACGCTTTTTTTCTTTTCTTTTTCGATCGATATTTGGACACGTGGTGTTCAATCGAGAGAAGACCCCAATAGCAAATTTGGGAAGCATTGCAAATGAGCATATTCATTGGTCGAATCCAGAAGAACAGATGGAAAATCCGCATTGGAAGCCAATTCCGTTTTTTCAGCCACTGCACCTTCTTCCGACGGCTTGCTCTCACTTTCTTACGATATCTGCGATCCTTTTCTTTAGCAGCCCGAGAACGATCTTGAGCCAATTTCCATTGCTTCTTCTGCCTCCTAATTTTTTCCTTAATTAATTTCCTTTCTTCTCTTCTTTTTGCTCTTCTTTCGGCTTTCCATCTACCGTAAAACTCCTTATGCAACTGTTCTAATCCTTTCAAGTACTCGATCCATATCCGATCCTCATCCTCTTCCTTATCCATCCTAAGCCAAAGTTGATTCCACGTCCGAATTCACCTCCCACGAATGAAAAATAAACGGGAATGAACGGGAATTATTTGTAATTCCACGCTAATAACAATAGCGCAGTTAAAAGAATCAATGATTGTTGTGCTCACAATTTGAATAAATAATTTCACAAATGCAATTAAACATCTTGTTTATGGTGTTTTCCCTTCAATGATGCAAATAATCGCGACGCCTGTCGAACGGTTCCGCGCACTCTCTCTAGTTGTCTCTCGCGTCCGGGCACAGGTCTGTCTAGTTCCATGAAATTTTAAGGCAGCTTTCATCCAGATTTTCTTCCTTGTTGTACGTTTGGCACTCAGAGATTTGACCGAGACCAGTTTCGTAGGAGCGCAAGGTTTTCTGATGGCTTCGCCGTCAGGTTTCAGTCCTTCCTCACTTGTGTCCTACGTCAGAACATAAAGAACAATTTTTTTCTCGTATTCAATTTACAATGGTGATTTTCATTAATTCAAAGTTTCAAGATTCACGGCGCCCATGTCCAATCTTCCCATTTAGTATGGTTCGTGTTCTAGTCTCTTTTTGTCCGCTCGTAAGGCAAGCTTAAAGGCTCTAGTATGAAATTCTGGTCCTTAAAAAAAATTCTGGTCCTTAGAAAAAATTCTGGTCCTTAAAAAAAATTCTGGTCCTTAAAAAAAATTCTGGTCCTTAAAAAATTCTGGTCCTTAAAAAAAAATTCTGGTCCTTAAAAAAAAATTCTGGTCCTTAAAAAAAAATTCTGGCCCTTAAAAAAAATTCTGGTCCTTAAAGAAAGATGTGGGTATTTGAATAGCTTTCATGTTTTTGTTTGAAAATTTGGTTAGATTGAAACGTTTATTTATTCCAATCATGTTTTCAATAGTTTTGATGTTTTAAAAATAATTTTTTTTGTAATTTTGATTTTTATTCAGAAGAAGGTATAAGACTAAAAGGTGTGGCATATAAGAATTAGAGAGGATAAATAGTTCAGAACACAAAAAAAAAGAATATCGGTTGCAACAAGATGATCTTATCCGCGTCCTTTGAACTTCCTTCGGCCGGTGAAAGTGGATTTTAGAGTAGTGGTTGTGAATCTTGGAGTAATGGTAGTCGATCTTGGAGTGGTGGTAGTGGGCCGCCCGCGTCTTCTTCTATCATTCCGAGTCTTCTGAGTGGTGATGGTTGTTTGTCTCGTTTCAGGGGCAGACGTCGTCCGTTTCGTACGAGGTTCTGTCGTGGTTCGTCTCGACTGATGGGAAGTTGTTCGTCTTGTTCTCATGGTGGTCGTGGTCCTCATGGTTGCTGTGGTTGTGATGGTGGTTGTAGGATCAGCTTTTCGACTTTGTGTCTTCTTCCGAGGTTTTCGAGTTTTGGTCGTCGTTTGCCTTGGTGTAGTTGACGAAATTGGTCTGTTGGTTTTGATAATCATTTCTGGCTTAGAAGAGGTGGTGGTTCTCATTGTAGAAGCGGTAGAAGAACTTCGACGTTCGTTTCTATTTCGATTCAAACGAGCAGCCATTGTGGTTTGTCTTGTTGAAAATGTAAAGGCGCGATTGTTTCTTTCATTTCGTTGTTTGGGAGCAAATGAAACTCTATCAGAATCGAACTGTTTTCTTTTTCTGAAGATTTTCGTGGTCGGTGCTTCAGTCAATTGATCTTCCTCTTCCTGTTCATCTTCGTACTCATCTTCCTGATTCTTTTCCTGCTCCTCATCCTGCTCCTTATCCTGCTCCTCATCCTGCTCCTCATCCTCCTTCTCTTCGTCCTGCTCTTCGTCCTGTTCTTCTTCTTGCTCTCCCTCCTGCTCTTCCTCAAACTCTGATTCATCCTCGTTTTGGATATCGTCATCATCATAATCATCATCATCATTATTATCACCATTATCTTCATAGTCATTATTGTCATCATCATCATCATAGCCATTATTATCATCAACTGTACTATCTGCTCCGTCTTCATCATCGTCGTCTCCATGATTCGGGTCGCTGGAATCGGACTCGTCTTCACCGCCGTCGTAATCAGAGCTTCATCCGTGGAGATTTCAGATTCACTTGAATCATAGTCATATTCTTTCTTATAATACTTCATCTCGATCAGAAGGTGGTTCAGAAGTTTTTTTCTTCCGAAGTATCGTCTAAACATGTATGTCGACATGTATCCGTCGAGTTGATCTTCTGGGACGCCATATTTCGCTTTGAGTTCCCGTTTGAAAGCACCCCATGTGGCTTCAATAGACTGAGTGTGAACTCGTCGATCGCTGGGGTCAACAAAGTTTACTTTGTGATTGACCCATCTGTGTGTAAACGCTCTCTGGAGGGTTCTGATGCCTCCGTAGGCGGCCCAACCATCGGATACAATCATAGAGCCTGAAGTAGACAAAATTGAGCTGAGCAGGATGTATTTTTTTTTCTTACCTGGTTTGACATGTGCTCTAATGATCGGGAGTAGAGTTGCTGCATCTCGTTGCTTCACGCGGAACATTGCCACCTTAAAAAACAAATTAAATACCAATGAAGCGATGTTTTCCATCTTGCCCATGTAAAAAACTATGAGCTCTGGAAGTGATTTAAACACAATACTATCTTTTATGAGTGTTTTTCAAAGAAATTATATGATCAATAATACATTGTTGAATAAGTATAGCTTCTAAGAACGTTATATCAAGAGTCACTCACTTTATTTGTGTGACGTTCAGTCATGCCAAATATCCAGATAGATTTTCTTCTTAGCATGTGCCCACGGTTGTATTTCGCTTTATACATGTGACTTTCGTCGATTTCGACGATTTTCCCTGAAAGTGACTATTTTATTCTGGAAAAAATTACTAACTACCTGGTCCACCAAGCAGAAAATTTGAATTTTTTTCAATTTGTCGCTCGAACCATTGCTCCGTCAATTGTCGGAAAAGTTTGTTGAGATTAACAATCGTCGAAGTCGTGACTCCATGCAACGAAGCTGTTCTTTCGTTGTTTCGTCCTGGACTTTCGACCCAATCCGCCGCTATGTGTACTATTTTTTGTACGGATAGTTTTTGTTCTTGGAAAAATGTGTTCTCTCTGTAATGAAGTTACTGGGTGAGTAGAATTAGAAGGAAATCACTTACCGAATCATTTTCTTTGTGATGATATTTGAAGTTTTGCATGAAGAGCATCGCCAGACGAAATGTAACGGAAGGGCATTATCTTTGACAAGACTCATCTTACCGTTGAGGCATTCTGGGCACTCTCGCTCATTCGGCACTAGTTCGGCACTCATTCGGCAATGATTCGGTAAGTGATTTCCTTCTAATAAACGTTTCAATCTAACCAAATTTTCAAACAAAAACATGAAAGCTATTCAAATACCCACATCTTTCTTTAAGGACCAGAATTTTTTTTAAGGACCAGAATTTTTTTTTAAGGACCAGAATTTTTTAAGGACCAGAATTTTTTTTAAGGACCAGAATTTTTTTTAAGGACCAGAATTTTTTCTAAGGACCAGAATTTTTTCTAAGGACCAGAATTTTTTTTAAGGACCAGAATTTCATACTAGAGCCAGCTTAAATCTTGGTTTTGTTTGATAATAGCCTGGTTTTTTCAGAATAAATTGGTATTCTGATATTTCTTGTTAATTTCTTCTTTTTTATTTGCAGCACTCTGTAATCTCATGCATGTCAAGGGCGATTATGTAATATTGCTTTTTGTAGTCGCCCAGTTCACCATAGTGAACGTTTACTCTAATCGAGAAACGTTTTATTTATTCTGTCAATCACTTTTTTACCCATTATTTTCTGTATCCATTTCATATAAATTGGCTATTTTCTGAAAAAACATTTAGTTGAGTGATCTTTTTTGAAAAACATCTTTCCTGAACTAATGCGTTCCGCTTCCAATCAGATTTAGAACTAGAACAATGTTTAATTCAAAACACAAAAAACTCTCTACATAATTAACGCATCATACTTGCATTTCGAGCTCAATTATCTCGGTTTCTTTAACATGTTTAAAGTTTTCTCAACTAACTGTGTTTCTCAGAATATCAACATCGGTTCAATAGTTTGTCAGAACACTTTCAATTTGTTGAACGCATACTTGATAAATCAGGGCGCAACACGCGACTTAACCGGAACTTGCCTTCTCTGGGTCAGCGTTCACTGGGTCTCTGGGGTCCATCAGAAGAAAGGAAATTAGAGAATTTTTTCAAACTTTCTTTGTTTTTTAAATAGCACAATTACCAAGAAGTATTTTTTGAATGAATGGCCGAAATTGTAAAAGCCAAGGGCGAAGCCTGAACCGGATCTCGCAATATTTATCAAAAGTCCTATTTTCTTTAAGACGTTGCAATCGACTTTTTCTGTGGAACTTCAGTTCCTTTTCTTTTTGAAAAATGCAGTGAGGAACATTGGATAACGTTTTATGTGTCGTGAAGAGAGTGGCAGTTGTAAAGTCTGAAGAGATATATCAGCTGAAACCACTTGGCTGTTCAATAATATCTGTCCTTTACTTCTCAGATCTCAATTCTTCTTCCACTTTACTTTTTCCCAGTTCTTTTTTGTTAAGTAAAAGCATATCATTTTTTCTTTGCATCTCAAAGATGGTAAGCGTCAAAAGAACATCAAACACACGACATATCAAATGAATAGCTTTTTTAGTCCTTCAGCAATATTTTACTCCCACGGCGATGTTTCTTTTCTACGTCCGTTCATACATTGTTTGGAGTTTTTGCTTCAATGCGTTTCAACATCGTTACCTCAAAAAAGCATAAGCTCTTGTGAACACATGCCAAATAAACCTTGAAAAAATCTGAACGGCATGAAACCTGAACATTGAATATTTCTTTCTGCCCCTCATTTTATTGCATTCCGTTCAATTCGGCTGTTTACCAGTTTTTATTTTCAGTTTTTGGTAGCGAACGTTCGAAATGGAGCAAAACAACGAGAAGCCAAAAGAATGGAGCGATCTTCCTAACGAAGTGCAATCAATGGTCTTACCATACTTGAAATTCGGAGATCTGTAAGTTTTGAGCTTTTTTTCTGATTATTTATTGAGAAAAAAATGAGAAAACCTTGTTTTTGTTTTTTTTCTTCTTTCAAATAAAAGCAAATTTCTTTAGGGTCGATATTCAGCGAGCTGGGCTAATTGATCAAGTGAAATTCAAAACGGGCTATCTCGAATATCATTGTCACATGGGACAGGCTTTTATTGATAGACAAAACTATTCTTCTTCCTTCTTAAAAGAAAATTGTCCATGGATCAAAAAGATGATCATCAAGATGAAAGTTCTTTATTTGAACTTCCTTCCCAAAAATGTGCCAGCATTTCTGAATGCGATCCGGACAATGAAGCCATTCGAAATGGAAAACCTGGAAATACGCTGCAGCAATCTCCAACTTTTTGAAGCAATCATGAAAAGAAAAAAGAACGACCGTCTGGACAGTGTGTGTCTCAGAGGAAGGGGCTATGAGGACTACTCCTCTGACAATGAGACAGATGATTGGATGGAGGATATAATGCAGTCCCCACTGGTAAGAAAGATGTGAACCTAAAATTCTTAATATTTCAAATATTCAGATGGAGAATGTGCCGGTTTTGATGTTCCAAGAGTTGGGGAACGTTGACATCGTCACCAGACTTATCAAGGTTTGTTCAAACGAGATCCCTAATTTCACAATAATGTTTTTAAATTCCAGCTGTGGCGGACCACCGACATCTCAATGAACAAAGAGGCATATGCCTTCAATAAGCATTCGTTCGAACCTCTCCGAAGATATTGCATGGAGAACGGAGCAAGGTGGGTTGTCAGTTTTTCAAGATTGATTTCAGCTATTTTTGTAGCTTTCATCTTACTGATTCCAAATTTTAGCAAACCGACCAGCAGGACCTACATCTTGGACATGAAAGATGTGTCCAAGCAACTGTACCTCGAAGTATTCCCAAACAAACGGGAATCCAGAGGCGTGTTTGTCAAAGTCGTCCCAAAAGGGCAAACCCATGTTGAAGCCAGCATTAAAAACTGGTATGAAATAACCTGTGACCGGGAATCGTTAGCCGCGAGCTATACCGGAAATGAAGAGGACACCGACGATGAATACGAGGAATATGAAGAGGGATTTGAGTCAGATGAAGATTTAACCAACCTTTGAAGAAAGTCTGATAAAGTCTGAATATGAATGAAAGGCAATGGCTTTTCTTTTTTTTTTTCATTTAAATATAGTTTTGAAATTCGATGCTTCCCCGGCTTTCTTTTTTTTTCTTCTTAGATGCTGTTTTGTAATAATAAACTTTTATTTAAGTTTTTCGATATTTAACGGATGGGCTTTTCAAATTATTCAAAAAACAAATTTTTATGATGATTGGAGGACAAATAAAAAATGATTTTCAATTCATTCTTGGTCCATTTTTGCTAAAATAAACTATAAAGTCATCAGTCAAAAAATAAACCTTCCGAAATCTGAAGTCGGAAGCCAAATTGCCTGGCAACTCAGTTTATCATCACTACTTAAAATAAAATTTTGAACTCGTTCATTTTTTTCTTTATTTTTATTCATTATTATAGCATTCTACCATAACCCGTTGATATTGGCCATACAAGAAAAATACACCACGCACACACCATTAATAGAGTTATTTTTTAGTTATTATTCTTATGATGGACACAACAAGTATAGATTTTCTTCAGCTGTGCTATTTTCATCATAAATGTTGATGTGGACCTGCGGATTTGCAGAGATTCAGTATACACTGCTCCGCTGTCTAATCTCCTTATTCACATCTATCCCACTCTCATTTGTTTGCTTTTACATGTGCCCAAATTGCGCTCTCTGATTGGTTTTGTTTCCGTTTTTGAAATTGATTTCTTTTTTCCCGTGCCAACTACCTTTCAACCCCACCTATAGCTTATTCCTGCCCGAGCCGCGCGCAGACAATTTGAATACGTTTTGAGAGTTGAGTGCAAGCTTTTGGTTTATCTTGAGTTCTTACTGGAAGCAGCTGGTGTGTTCGCTTGAATTTTAAGTTTTTCCTTCTGTTTTGCGTGAAATTAACTCAGTTTTGCGTGAAATTAACCCGAATGTATACTCTAATAACGAGTTATTTTATTCGGTCAAACACTTTTTATACATTCATTTTTGTATTCCATTTCTCTGAATTGGCCCAGGTCGGGCCTCGAAATATTTCAAAAAAAAAATCCCATGTTCTTTGAAACTTTGCAATCAACTTTCAACCTCAAAGTTCTTTTTCTTCTTGACAATGATGCAGTGAGAGAAATTTAAAAAAAAACGTTCGATGTGTCGGGAAGAAAACGGCAGTTGTAAAGTCTGAAGAGAAATATCAACTGAAGCCATTTGGCTGTTCGAAAATTTCTGTCCTTTACTTCTCAGATCTCACTTCCCTTTCCACTTTACTTTTTCCCTGTTCCTTTTTTTTGCGAGTGAGCATCTTAACCTTCTTTTGCTTTTGCATACCGAAGATAGAAAACATCAAAAAACATCATACACGCGACATACAAAATGAATAGTTTTTTACTCCATCAGCAATATTTTACTCTCTCGGCGATGTTGTCTCCTTTTTTCTGTTCATTCTATGCTTGTAGTTTCTACTTCAATGGGTTTTGACAGCCTTGCCTCAAAAAACATAGGCTCTTGTGAAAAGATGCCAAATAAAACCTTGAGAAACACAATGGCATGAAACCTGAACATTGACTTTTTCTTACTGCTCCGTATTTCGTTAGCATTCTATTGAATTCTGCCGGTCATGAGTTTTGATTTTCAGTTCCCGGTAGCGGAAGTTTAAAATGGAGCAAAACAACAAAAAGCCAAAAGAGTGGAGCGACCTTCCTGAAGAAGTAAATCAATGGTCCTAACATACTTGAAATTTGAAGATCTGTAAGTTTCATCTGTCAACTTTAGCTCTCAAAAATATTGGCTAAATTCTTCAGGGTCAATATTCAGCGATCAGGGCTGATTGAGTAGGTGGAATTCAAAACAGGCTATCTCGCATATCACTGTCATATGGTAAATGCTGTCATTGATGGAGAAGACTATCTCTCTACCTTCTTGGAAGAAAAGTTTCCATGGATCAAACAGATGATGATCAAGATGGATGTTCTTTATTTGAACTTTCTTCCTGAAGATGTGCCAGTTTTTCTGAATGCGATCCAAACAATGGAGCCGTTTCAAATGCGGAACTTCGAGATTCGCAACAGCAATCTCGAAGTTTTCGAAGCTGTGATGAACAGAAAGATCGGTCGTCTGGACAGTGTGTGTCTCAGAGGATGGGGTTACTGTGGCTACTCCTCTGATAATAAGATAGAAAATTGGATGGAGGATATTGTGCGGTCCCCACAGGTAAAAATAATATACCGTAAAACCTCTAATAGAACGACACCCGAATTTACTTTGAGCCTATATATCTCATTTTCTGTGAGATATCAAAAAGTGGCTAACTAGTAAAATGTTGCTGATATCCTGATAAACATTTTACTAGTTAACCACTTTTTGATATCTTTCAAAAGAAGTGAGATATATAGGCTCAAAGTGGACGATCCGGGTGTCGTTCTATTAGAGGTTTTACGGTAAACTTAAAATTTTCAATATACCAAGTATTCAGATGGAGAACGTTCCGGTTCTGATGTTCAAAGAGTTTGGAAACGTCGATATTGTCACCAGACTTGTTAAGGTTTGTTTAAGCGAGTTACTTATTTCATAATCATAATTTTTGTAATTCCAGTTCTGGTGGAACGGCGCCGTCTCAGTGGACAAAGAGGCATATGCCTATGCCTCCAATCGGAATTCATTCAAACCTCTTCGAAAATTGTTTCTGGTTAACGGGGCAAGGTGGGTTGTCAGTAGTCTAAAATTCTTTTCAGCTATTTTTGTAGCTTTCATCTTACTGATTCCAAATTTTAGCAAACCGACCAGCAGGACCTACATCTTGGACATGAAAGATGTGTCCAAGCAACTGTACCTCGAAGTATTCCCGAACAAGCGGGAATCCAGAGGCGTGTTTATCAAAGTTATTCAAAGAGGACAACGAAAAGTCGAAGCTAGCATAAAAATGTGGTACGAGAAAACCGATGAGGAAGAATGGTTGGCCGCAAGTCTCACCGGAGAAACAGAGGACATCGACAATCAAAACAAGGTAGAAGATGAAGAAGGATTTGAATCAGAAGAAGATCTGACGGACACCGAATTATAAGATGACAATGGCGCTGAAATTGCTGTGGAGAACATTTTATGCCAACCTGATTAATTCTCAATCTAAATGAAACGCAATGACTCTTCATTATATATAGTAGTTTAAATGAAATTTTGAAACTCTATTTTTCAGTTTAATATTTTTGTCACCTTGCGTACTTTTATACTTGCTTTCAGAACATTTGCTTTTGTCACAATAAAGAGTTCAAATAAGAAATATCCTCTGATTTAATTAGAATATTCTGAAGGTTTTTTTTTGAAGACTACAGCATAGAAAATGAATAATTTCTGAATACAGACTTGTTTCGAATTCACACAAGACGATCACTGATTAGGCCCAAAAGTTTATAAAACCACATTGCAGAAATTATGAAATAGAACTGTGTAACTATGAATTCGATGACAAAAACACATGAAAAATTACCGATAGACAACTACTGGGGACAAAATATCACAAGAAATCACAAAAATCGAAGAAATAATGTTAAAAAAGAGAAGATGTATATAAAAATGTAGAGTGAAACGAAAAGGGTGGTTTCGAATTAACACAGACTGGTAACGGGAAGAAAGGCACTTCGGCTAAAAACCACAAATTGTAAATATATAACTGGTAGATAGAATAGGATACAGGAATGATGAAAACGTTTAGAATCTCTCCGGTTTGAGCACAGGCAGTTCACGAACTACTGATTCCCTTTCATTTGGTTGAGAGTCTTGGCCTTGGTAGTGTTCGCGTTGGTGGATCCGAGGGAGAGTGACATGAATTGATCCAAACCGGCAAACGAGTTTCCAACCTGTAAAATTAACTAATGCGAGAGTACTATAAAAATCGATATTTCATTCTGGTAAAATTGTTTTTTCCTGGAAGAGAAGCTTGTCCAAATCGGGGACGCTCCGAACTACAAAATCAACTCGATCTGCTTTATTGAAGCTAAGAATAATGTTTTTTCGGGCTTGACAAAACTTAAGACATGAATAGGAAGATGGAATTTGCCCGCCAAAATTACAGAATATTCCGAAAGTTATATACTTTGCGGTATTTTCACAACAACAAACAAAAGAATCGATTCAAAAACGATTAAATTTGATCACATTTGAAAGTATGGCCTTCCGGGCCAGGCGACCGTATCGGTTAGACTAGCCTGTGACCGGGTTTTTGTAATTACGCTTCAACGTGTTTTTATATGCTTATCTTTTGAAATCGGTTTTTGTACAATTCACCAGCAATAGCCACTCAAACATGGTACTTATTTGGTCCTTGTCAAAAACATAAGCGGAAAGGAAGCCCTTCTAGAGAATGAATTTCGGTTTTCATTGTTTCTAAGCCTGTTTCCTTTTAGAAAGTTATACTGTTTAAATAGGTGGCTTCAGAATCAAAAACTGACTTTTGGCGATGGTCCACCCAGATTGATTTGGCTAGCAGCAGGTTGAGACGCTGGTGGCGTTGCTTCCATGGCTCCCATCGGTTGGAGTGGGGTAGATCCTCCAAATGATGGCCCGAAGTCAAAACCGCTAAATCCGTTGTTGGCTGCAGGAGCAGCTGGAGCAGCATTCATAGGAGACATCATGACCGTTGGTTGAGCCTGAAACGATGAATATTGATAACTGTATCTGAAGCCGCAAATAATGTCAAAATGAGTTGAACAAATATTTTTTGGCCCAGGCAACCTTTTTTTTGAAAGCCTACCATGTGAAAATTGCTGATGGCTCAAGTTTGTTAAAATTTTCAACCTCATAAATGCGATGGGACATCTACTTGATGAGTGGGATAAATGAATTTTAAATAATCGATGAACTGGAACGCTTGCTCCGAGTTACTCCACTTGATATTTATTGTTTTTCGAGCACCTCGACGATGTTGTACTTTTCCCTGACGGTAATCTCAGCTCACAGATTCTCAGTTGGATTAAAATTTGGAATTTAGTATGACCATGGTAGAACATCAGTGTTTTTGGATTGCAAACTACTTCAAAGTAGATCCAATAAGATGAAAAGGCAGCATTTATTTGATAAAATGCGAACTGACGATAATTGGATCTACGGCGTAAACCCTAACTTTTGGGTTTTCTAGAGCGAACCGAACTTATTTTAATGCGTTTTTGGGAGAACCAGATGTTCCGGATAAACAAATTCAGTCAGTTAATGCGGAACCTAGCAACTCGGAGCAAGAATTCTTCTTTCCAAGATTATTCAAACTTTATCAACTAAATGTGTAATCGAATTTATAATGCCAAGCCTTCTAAAGATGGACACACTAAAAACTACAGTTTTTTCACTTTGCTTTTTTTTCATTCAACAAATTTTTCGAAGGTAACACTCACCACTGGAGCTGGTCCAAAATCGAACAGGTCGAGTCCTCCAGCAGTTGGAGCTGAGGCAGCTGGAGCGGCGGCAGTTGGTTTCGGAGTCGAAAAGTTTGGTTCGCACATCTGCTGAAAATAAAAAAAATTATATTTTAATACCCTTAACCAAACTTACAGAAAATAAGTCAATGTTCCCGCCGTTGTTTTGGGTAACAGCTGAAGTTGGAGCTGGAGCGGAAACATCGAAAAGCAGATCGAAGTTGCTTGCAGGCTTGTTGGCAACTGAAATTAAAAAATAATCGCATTTCTATACGACGCAAATAATCAAAAAGATTTCGACCACGGCAGGACTCGAACCTGCAATCCCCAGATCCGAAGTCTGGTGCCTTATCCATTAGGCCACGCGGCCACAAAGGAACTAGAGAGTTGATGCGACAATAAGACGACTAGTTGGGGAGGGTGTCATCAAACGACGAGTAAGTCGGTCGCCGGTTGTGTGACGTACATCGCACACTCTCCTCACACATGTGCTATTTTCCACCAGTCATGTCTTTCTGGTTGAGAAAACGAAAAACTTTCTATTGTTGAGGAAGAGGAAATGAGAAATATGTGAAAAGATGGCTCATTGTTGGTTTCTTGTATTATTGGAGTAATTTTTCTATTTTTCATCTTTAGTTAGGGCAATTTTTTTGAGCGGAACAAATAAAGAATTTGAACTTTTTCTTGTGAGGATGGTTGGATGTTCCGCTTGGTATAATAATTGGAGTTGTTAAAGCTTAAAGTACATGTAGAACTTCACAAAAATTATTTAAAAACCGCGATTTCTCTCATCAACTCAATTTTTTCACTATTGTTCTTAATTAAGTCAATTTGAGCGGTCTGTAGCTAGAATTGCCTGCCAACTTTCGAGCAGAAATTGAAGATGAACTAAGCTTTTTTGTCTTCAGTGCAAAGAATGTCTGATGGAAAAGTTTTAGCGTACTTTAGACATTCTTTATGCGGATCCTGACTTCTCGTTGCAAAAAAACATGAGAAATCTACATAAGAACTGCCCGAAATAAATTAGTAGAGATTGATTCATAAAAATGACCAATTTGTTGTTCATCGCACCTAGTATTTTCTTCAAACTAGAGGACCACTTTTGGATTCCCCAAGTTTTCGAGCTAGTGGGCCACTTTCTAGATTTCTCAAAACAGTTATGTTCTCAATAGTCTACTGGGCATTCCATATGAAAAACTTCAATCCTCACCTGGCGACAATGCTGGAGCAACGTAGCTGTTCTGCGCGGCACCAGATGGTGGTGGAATCACCGGCACAGGATCATCGAAGAACGACCTAGCCGCTTTTGGTGGCTCTGCCTTAACCTTTGAGCCTGAAGAAGCCGACGAGCGAGAGCTGACGAAATCTCCGAATCCATCGTCGTCGTTGGCAGCAGTATCTTTTTTTGTGGTCTGAAATCGTTGAATTGATTACAATCATAAAATGATTCAAACTTACATCATCAACAAATCCGAGTTCCGGCGATGGAGAGCGATTAGCCGTAGAAGACGAGAACGAGAAGTTGCTCACTTCCTTGTCGTACCTCTTGGATGTGGTGGACGACGGGTTGCGATCCCATGAGTTGTCAAAGTTGGAAGAAGAAGAAGACTTCATTCCAGAGGAGTTGATGTCGTACTTGTCGTATCCACGGTATTTTGACTTGTCATCAGAATTGGCCTTCTTTCTTTCCGCTTGAAGAAGCTCATCATCATTCATCATCTCCAAGATTTGCTTGACGCGATGACGGACTGAAAAATGAAACGGAGTAAGCCGCGAGAATTTTGAGTGTTAATTTAAAAGACAGTTTTGGGGAGGTGTTGCCTGTGAGCTTTTAATCTTGTCCGTTGGCGATGAATCTTGAAGCCGAAAATTAATTTGAAGGCGCATCATAGGTTTTAAGGCGTAAAAAAGTGCGGTTTTTACAAATAAATTCATGCGGCTTTGGTCGAGAACTTCGGAATTATTTTATTTTCGGCTAATTTTGCCCTGATTTTTGCTTTTTTTCTTTTATTTTTTTTCGATTCTCATGAAAGCTGAATTTCCTCATGAGAAACAGCCAAAATGGGTCAAAGTTAATCAATTCCAAAGTACTTTGCATTGAAGGCGCATTAATTAACTTTTAAAACCGGCAGATATTCATTCTTCAAGACTGACGATGCACCTTTGAATAAATTCCTGTCCGCAAGATTCGCATATCGAAGAATTGCGCTGCTCAACAGCATATTTTTGAGATAATTTAAAATTAGTCTTGGCTGTCTCTTCTACCCAGTCTTGTCTACACATGAAGCGTATTTTGGAACCGTTGATATCAGAGAGCTAGCACCCTCACCAGGCCAACTCTTTACCAGTTTGTTTAAAAAAACTCACTGTTGATTCCTTGATCTTTTCCTTTCTCGTCGATGTACTTGTAGGATTCGAGACGACGGAGCTCGTAGATCTTCTCTCTTGCTTCCTGAACGAAGCGTTCACTTCCATGCTTCAGAAGATAGTCGAGAAGGATCAAACTCTAAAATTTAACGTAATTTTTTGATCACTAGACTCCTGCTCAACCTTGTAAACGCGTCTCCAAGCATCCTTATTATTCTCGAGCATGCGAGCGAAAAGTGGAGTGTAGACGTTGTAGAAGTCCTCCATGTAGCGCCTGGAATATTAATTAAAGGGGTATTGATTCACTAAATCAGCTGATTGCGAAGGTTCGTGGCGACTTATAGAAAAATGATCAATTCCGGTTCCATCTATTTTTCTACAGAGCCGAGGTTGAACCTTCCTGGCCCGAGGTTGAAACCCTGACTCACGATCTAGTGTACTCCGCGATCTTCTTCATTTGCGGTCCCGTCGGTCCCCACGGATCCTCGTTGGTGGCCTCACGAACCTCCATATGAGGCTTTGGATAGTTCATGATGGCATCATTCCTGAAAAAGGGTTTGGTTTAACTTCAATCAATGTTTTATATTTTTATAGGTCTTTCAGTATCATATCTTCTAACTCTTCAGCTCAAATTTTTTTCTCTGGTCTACACGCTCGTGTTTTTGTAATAGGCTTAATTAAATACAAGCATGAAGCTAAAGAAAGTAGTAAACATTGGCGGAACCAGGAGCCCTCGAATTGTTCAATTACGCCTCTCATTCGATGTGGCGACTTCTTTGTGACTCGACGTACGCTCTTTTTTCTTCTTTTTTTCAGAAAATTTCTGGCAATAGGAGCCAATTTCCAATGAAAAACACGAAATTGCCTCCAGTTTTTGGCAAGATTACTTTCTGGTAGCTTGGCGAATATTTAATAACTTTCTACTTGCACTCGGAATAGGGAAACCGAGCTTGTAGTTTGTTCCGAGAGTGGTAATGAGTTTTTTTCAGTTTCTGTTTCTGCCTGCTTCGTTTGCTGTGAATTATATCGAATTATTCAAAAAACCAACTCACATGGATTCAGTAACCTTTCGAACATATTCGTTACGAGAGATGGCGTTGGCCGTGCTTTTGATGGAGGTGGTCAACCCGGCCAACAAATCCGACATGTTGTTGTTGGTAGCGACCCGAGGAGGTATCTGAAAATTGTAACTTCTTACTACACATCTAATTTGTTAAAAGATACATTTTTAGGCTATAGAAACTACAACAACAGATCAAAAACAGTCTATCGATAGAAGAAAGGAGAAGAGAAAGAATGAAAGAAAGAAACGATGAAGACTATTGTTCTCGCTTTGTGGTGGGAGAAAACAGTTTACTGTGAATCGATAAATGCAACGTCGCACAGTCGGGTGGCAAGCGTTCGGTCGAGGAAAAATGCAAAGACGGAGGAAAGGGAGAGAGGAACAGTGAGAGATAAAGAGAATCAGAGATTGAGAGGAAAAATGAGTGCATCTCTATGTACATATCGAATATTATAAACCGGCGGCGATCGCCGAGAGTGTGTGTGGTGACGACAGACGGCCGAGGGACACGTCGGACCGAACCAAAGGAAATGAAAAAAAGCGAGAGAGTGTGTGATAGTGAAGAGACGCAGACACATGCCAACACGATAGAAGAAACTGCGCCCCAGAAAATGAGGCCGACAAAGGTCCCTGTTTTTGTACTGTGCGGGAAGAGAAATGAAAGAAGGAAAAAAGGGAAGATAGAAGAATGATATGATAAATCTGATGATAATCTACAAAGTTTCAACAAAAATATTGGTGATATTTTCGTATGTTTTTTCTTGAAATACCTTTTTATCATCAGCTAAAAAAACAGTGAATTATCATCATTTTTTTCTAAACCTAATGAAAATTCTCTTCATAGAGAGTAAATAATCAGAACCAAAAACCGAACTAACCGTTAATTTTCTGAGTAAAGCCAAAATTTGCTTTCTTGTTTAAAGTATTTTCCTAGAAACCCAAAATTCCAAATTCTTTGGATATGTATATTTTTTTTGTCTCTCGAAAGTGTTTTTCAAAAAAAAAACCAACCCCTCACACTACAAGTCTCAGTTCTACACGGGAAAACGGATTGAAAAAAATTGTTGTGAATTCTGAACAATTGGTTCTGATTTGACTGCAAAATTTTTTGTGTCAGACATAGTGAAATTTGGAGTCACATTGATCACATTTTGTGATTTTTGAAATGAGAAACTTCGCAGAAAACCTTAAGTTGACTTGCCGAGAAGAATTTTGATGTTACTAGAATTATTTTCGCAAGAAACTGGAAGAAATTGGGACTTTTATTGAGGAGTTAGAAGCTTTTTTCATGAAAAAGTTAGAAAGATTTTAATACATAAGTAAGCAAGAAGTCGTGGTGGCGTGGTGAAAGAAGAAGAAGGAAAAAGAAGGAAGAAAGAGGTGAGAACAAAGAAGTGAACGTCATTCTTGAATCATTCGTTTCAAGAATCTCAACAAAAGCCAATTTTCGAGGGTCGCACTGACAAAATAATTTTTTTGTAAATAAGTCGAGAGAACTTGAATTTTTTTGTATATTTAAGATTCGTCGATGAAAAATCAAAAAACACCCGAAAAATCACTATATTCATTTTTCCAGATACCGTAAACGCTCCAATAGAATGTCGCCTTACACACTTTGAGTTCGATTATCTCAATTTCTATAAGAGGTATCAAAATAGTCTCAACCGATAAAACTTTGGTTATACTTCGAAAAACATTTTATTAACAATTCTTTTTCTACAAATGAAAGCAGAAAACAGCCACTGATGAGGGTTGTCTCGAGACTTCCGATAACCACAGGTTACCCTCGTCCACTTTTCACTTCATCGAGCAACGAGGAGAGAGTGTGAGCTGAGAAAAATATTCCAGTCGAGATTGCGAAGAGAGTTTGGAGATAAGAGTAAGCATATCAAGAAAAGGGCGGAGAAACATTTGGAGCAGGTTAGAGGGGTTGCATATGCATTCGGATTTTCTGTTGGGCATTGGGAGAGGTGAAGGAAAAGCTTTGGGAACAGGTGGAAAGGTTGAGAAAATTTTACAAAATGATATTAGGATTGGAATTCCGAAGAATGCGATTCGTTACACAATTTCACTTGATCGATTTTTAGTTCTTTTTATGTTTTTATCGTTTTTCAGTTGTTATTCTATTAGATCCCATCATTTTCCACTTGAAAAAGTATCTCTCTAAGCCACGAGAACTGATTTTATTAATTGTGTGACAAGCTAACCTTCTGCTGGTTTCACCTTTGAGTCATTGTGGTTGAGTCGGCTGAAGGAAACTGGTAGTTTTTCTGACAGACATCGAAACTACAGATCTGTTAAATCCTAGAAAACATAATTTCCTTTTGCAGAGCATTTCAAAACAAATTTTATTGAGTAAAATACTGATTAAACAGCTTACTGATGCAGTTTAAGTTCCAAAGTGTTCCATTCATCAATTTAAACGATATATCTAAGACAAAATTGTTTTAAGACAAAATTTATTGTAAGACAAAATTGTTGTAATTGTTTGAGGACATGAACATGAGATTCCATCACTTTCAAGAACAAATGATCAATATGTCCTAACACATAAATGTTACAACTTAATCGCCAATATAAAATAGGTCCCGCAAGTCATGCACGAACATTCCGCAACAGGAAATCATGTTTTCTAGGAATTAACAGAACTGTAGTTTTGATATCTGTCAGAAACACTACCAGATTCCCTTCACCAACTCTACCACAATGACTCAAAGCTAACCTTCTGCTGGTTTCAGCTTGTCACACAATTCATGAAATCAGTGTTGGGAGCTTAGAGAGACACTTTTTCGAGTGTAAATTATTGGATATAATAGAATAACATCTGAAGAACGATAAAAACATAAAAAGAGCTAAAATTGATCAAGTGAAATAGTGAAACGATGGTAGAGAAAGCCAAAAAGCCGAAAATCCCTAGTTGACGCTCTGGAACCTCATACCATAAACAAAATTGTATCTCAAAGAGGTATTATATGTTTCAAAGTTGGCCAAATACTCTGTAATTATGATAAAAAATAATGTCTCACATTCATGGCGGTTTTCTTTTTTTCCGGATTTCAGAAAAATCGTCCAAAATCCGAAATTTTCCAAAAAGCGAATTTTTTCGCTAGAATTTTTTCTTCTTCTTCTTTCCAAGATTAAAATGTTTTTGTATCATTTTTCTTGGATGATTTTCTACATTTTACAAAAAAGTTTTATGCTTTAGCTTTATCTTGTTACAGTCAAAAAACCAAATGGGGATAAACTTATGGCCAGCACTGTAGTTTTGTTATATCAAGTGAGAAAAACTTTTAATGTAAGATAAGTTCGGATAAAAATTTATTTATTCGATTTTGTGAAAATTCTTATCCGACCAAGCTGGCAACTCATCCAGACAAAAATATATCATACCGTTAAAATTCGAACAGAATGACCCGTTGGTTTCCTACTTCAAGCCAATTTATCTTGTTTTCGGTGAAAGAAATCGAAAAGTAGCTAATTGAATAAATATTTTTTATTTTATGATTAACATTTTGTCAGTTGGAAATTTTCTGATATCTTTCACGGGAAATTAGATACATGCGCTCAACGTTTATGGTTTCAGGCGATTTTATCAGAGAGTTTACGGTATATTGTTTTTTCCTAAGTGGGAAAAGATTTATTTTGAAATCGCGGGATTTTAAATTTTTTTCTCATGGTTTTCAAGAGTTCATATTAGACTAACAACTTTTTCATCAAATTTCATTTGACCTTGGGCCGCAGATGCCACAGTTGGCAACGAACATAGAGTTGTGCCGCTTTGAAACTGCTAATCTCGCTTTGCTGGGTTTGTACGATGAAGTTGTCAACTACTAAAATGAAGATCTAATTTTGTGTAGGATTATCTGAAATTTTCAAGCAGATCGAAAAATTATAAAACACTTTTTCAGGACTTCAAAGTTGAACACTGTGAACTTTTTATAACGAACAACTCCCAAACTTAACAATTTGAGCCAATCTTTCTCAGTTCCTGTGAAAGATATCAAACAATAGTCAATGAAAACATTGTTCGCCATAAATGTGAAGCTATCTCTTTCTCTCATAAAAGACGTCTTAATAACACTAACAATCATTTTTCAATTAACGACGAGAGATTGCCAACTGTTCAGAGGATTCGTGATTTGGGAGTCATTCTCAATTCGTCACTGACCTTCTCTGACCACTTCGCTACCACACTCCGGAAAGCACACCAACGAATTATCATTTTCTTTAATGTTCTCCGCCGGTCTAAAATGGATATTTTCGTAAAATGTTTTGTCATCTACATTCGCCCCATTCTTGAGTACGGTACAATAGTTTTCTCCCCCGTCCTCAAGGAGCAAATCAAGCTTCTTGAAGGCGTTCAAAAGTCATTCCTGTTCCGATGTTACAAGAAGTTCAACTATCCCTATATATCCTACTTTGATTGTCTCCGTGATCACAATTTAGAATCCTTAGAGTACCGTCGACTTCTATCCGATCTAGTTTTTATGTATAAAACTCTAGTTTCCCGGGAAATTGCAATTGTCCATAATCTATTCATTGTCCCGTTTCATCATAATCATCTAAGACGCTACCCATGTTCCATTCGCTGTACATTAAAAAATGTTTCAAAACTTTCTGCTCAATTTCTTACTCTCCGTATTATATTCAGCTGGAACTCGCTTCCGAAAACCGTGTTCCCACCCTTGATTTCATCCATCTCTTTTAAAACTAATGTAAGTCATGTTATTTTATCTTCTTTCCTGTTCCTAGACAAACATAATTTCTAACTCATTTGTTTAATTTGTAACACATTGATTTTATAAGTGACTGACAGTCCTGAATCAATAAATTATTATTTTTATTTTTATTATTAATATGACAAACACTTATCAGTTGACAAGGTTTTGATACTTTTTACAAGTACTGAAATATATCGGCTCAAAGTTGAATGTAAAGGAGGTTATTCTGGTAGTGCTTTCAATAACTTCCACCAAAAAAGCAGAAATATGATATTTTTGTTCGGTATTGTATACTCATTTTTTATTCATTCAGGGCTGTATTTCTCCTTTTCCTGGTATTTTACCCTGTTTCTTTTTCCTAATTCACAAATAAAATTATAACCTTCCATACTTTTTGTAGTAACACACAAACCATAAACTCAATCCCAGACTGTCGCATTTTGTGTCGGAAAAGATCTTAATCCATTTTGTGACCGAGATCATTCTCAATATGGCTATTAGGATCACTCAACCATTTCGGTTATCCTTCTGTGTGAATTTTGGTGTAAATTTTGTAAAAGTTCATGCTAATCTGTGGTTTGTGAAGTTGGATTTTCCAAAACCAAACTACCAATCCACTCATAAAGTAGATATGATCTTTCAGCATACAAACTGTGATTTGAGGTCATTGTTGGAAGATAGAAAAAAATAAACAGTGATAATCGAAAAGTACATTTTACAGACCTTTCGTCTGCGATTTTCGGATCAAAACATTTTTTTTTCGAACGATTCGCCGAATGCGTTGATGTTGATGTGATGTTAGTTTGATGTCATCAGTAGTCTTCAGTTAATAACCGTTTGGCTAGTAATTACTCTGAGGCTGCAGCCAGAATAGATTGATCTGTTAATTAGTCATGGGAATTTTGAGAATAAAAAAACAATTTGTAGAGCAATAAACAATAGAAAATTGAAAAGGTGTGAAAATATGATTACAGCTTGAAAACGTGACTGAATATGGAAGTCAAAGTGATATTAATCTTGAAACGGTTTTGGGGTTAACCGAAAATTATTTTTATTCTCATATGAAACCATATTTGATTTTGAAATAATTTGGGAAACTTAAATTGGAAACTTCAAATTAGGCAAATAATTCGGGAAGTACAATCTTGGGGTCATTGGGGTACAAAGCGATTCAGGGCGTACAAAATCCTCAATTTAGAAGTTCAAAGCACCTGAAAAATTCCAACTTTCGTACCACTAAATCGTTTTGCACCCCTACCAGCGAAATGTTGTACCCTCCAAATTATGTGCCCTAAAAGTTTGCAAAAACCTATTTTAAAAAATTTTGGAAAACAGAAGAAAATGCTTCAATAGATTTGTATAGAAGTCAAGTGTAGATTGCTCTAACCTATTAAATTTTCAAAGACATAGCTTCATAATCCGCGTTCCCGAATAATTGGTTTTTGAACAAAACACGACCAATACTATTTTAATTTTTCACTAAAATCTTAAAATTTATCGAGAAAAAATATTCCATAAAACAGAAAAGTTTGATTTTGGACGAAGTTCTAATTACTGACATTCTGCTTTCTGTGCTGCAACAATTTGCCACAAATTTAGCTTTGTCTTCCCAATCAGCTTTGTTTCTTTTTTAGCTTGTCCTTCTCCCAGTTGTTGACACCTGCTGATCAAGTAAGCTTCAATTATGTCTTCTGCCCTTTTCCATATTTTTCCTGCTTTCATCGCTTCAAAAAAGAACATATTTCCCCTGTCTTTCTTCTTTCAACATCCCACACAAAAGGGCAAAAATCCAATATCGCTCATAAATGTGCAGCAAAAAGAGTCAATATTGTTAGTTATGAATAGAAGTGGGCGAGAAAGAGGAATGATGAAATTTGATGGGTCAAAATGAGAATCGGGTGACAATACGCTTCCAACTATTCAATGTGCCAATGAAAACGGTTTCGTGGGAGTAAAGTTTATTAAAAGTTTCATGGGACTGACGGAACTGAAAAAATAACAATGTCATAGAGAGAAAGGTAGACAATTATTTTGAAAATGGTTTTTTTTTGAATTCCAGAATATTTTGCATAATTTTTCCAGCTTCCACATGTACCGAAGAGCAGTGCTATGACGCCATTTTTATCATACTCTTCAATCTAACGCAACTGTGATAAAATGCCCAGATTTTTGCTCTTCTAAAAACCTATTTCTTGGAAATCTATGCCCTACAGACCAACTATAATGACTACATAAACTAGATTAATCACATGGTAGTCTTCTGAAGCTTCTCCTGATAAATACCTTAACGTGATATCACTTCCAGTGACACTATCCCTCTCACAACACAAAAGGTTTCTCGTATTTTTGTATTTCAAGTGGTGGAAAGCACATTTTTATGTTTAGTGTCCCCTATGTGTTTTTTTCATTTTTCCTGTTCCGCTCAAAGTTCAACAACACATGTCTGGGAATGTTTGAAGTGGGTAGAAACTGAGAATTGATAAAATGGATCTCTGAAAAAAAGTGTTCAATCTTACCTGTTTTGAAATATTTCGAAACATTTCGAAATCTTAATCCTGTTAGCTATTTTTGTACTAGTATAGATTCTGGATACACTCGCTGCTGGTGTCCAGTACCTAATTGTAGTACAAAAATCGCATAAACTTGGATCGTCATTCTCTAGAGAATAGTAATAATAGAAATAGCAGAAATAATGAAGTAGTAGGAATATCAAATGCATCGGGACAATACTACAATACTACTAGGGTTATCAGAGTATTTGGAGCAAATGAAAGAATCCTATTTACTCTCACTCTTACACATATTGATAAGACTACGGAAATTTGTTTACCGGGGTACATCGGGTGAAATTTCGACACATTCTGAATCGAAAATTTTAGAATGAATGCAAAAATGAAACCTGAGAATTTCTCATCATGAAACTGGAGGCGAAGAGAGACCACAAGTGGGATTTCGCAACTTAAGGTTTCGAAATCTTTTGGAAGTAAGGTACTGAACGTTCGCTGCCCACCTCCACCTCTTTTATATTGCCCTCCGTAGATGACTCATGTACGCTCCGCCCCCTTCCACCATCACAGATTTTTTGCAATCTCTCTATCACTGCGTCTCTCTGTTCAGCAAGCTCTCTTTGCTTATTTTTCTCTGGTTCTCTTTTCTCTCGAAAAGTCATTCAGTAGAGAGCCAGAGCAGTTTCAACTTTCCGATTGGAATTGGTTGATTTTGATTCACAACCACCACCGCCATAAGCCTTCGTCAGCATAATAGAGGGCGTCTGAATGTATATGTGTATTCGTTTATCAGCATACCCCCACACATACATACACAACACTATCGGTTGTTCCGGTCACTGGGAAATAGTGTGCAAGATGAAGAGACGCAAAGGGAAATTGTTGCGAAACTCGTCACCCGACCGGCCGAGGGTCTCCATGACTCACAAGTCACATTGCTGTAAAATTGCTTAGGAAGAGGCTGGAAGAAGTTTGGGGTTGGGAGAAAGGAAGAGTTGGCATGATGAAATCCATTGGAGACATAGAGAAAACAATGTAAAAACACGATCCTTCCTCTTTCCGATCATCAGATTCTCCAACGTTTCGACACTTTTCGAAAGAAATTTGGTATAAAAGAGAGCGAGTCCCTGTTAGAATCATCATTCTCTACTTGACATTCGGTGCTCAACTCGAACTAAAAATATTTACTCCTATTTTCTGATGGGCCAACATAACCAGGTAGGGTAGGACAGACATGCAATTTTTGTACTGCACAAAAGTACTGACTATTTCTCAGCGCTTTTGTCCAGTGCAAGAATGGCAAGAGCTGGTCCATTTTTTTAGGGATTAAACAATTGGGAGGGTTACAATATTTCTTTATTTCAAAAAAATTTCAAAAAGGATTAAATCAAGACTCTATGAAACATCTGAAGCCAAACTATTTTGTCTTATTATGATAGTATTTCTGGTTTCCAAAAATATGAGCCAACTACTGTTCTTGACTTGATCTCTCTGGACAATCATAAATTCATTTTTAAGTTTTTCAAAGAGTTTTTTTTCAGTGGATCATAAATAAACATTTTAATAGAAGGCCATCCAAACGACCAATTTTGAGCCAAGATATCTCAGTTCCTGTGAAAGATATGAAAAAGTGGTCAACTAACAAAATGCTTTCGATATTATGGCAAACATTTTATCAGTTAACTACTTTCAAATATCTTTCACAATAAAGAAGATATACAGGCTCAAAGTTGAAGGCTTGGGTGGCATTTGATTAGTGTTTACGTTAATATCCAGTTTTGCCACAAATTTTGTTCAAACTTTCTCCAGTCGGAAATGCAGAAACCGCCAATTTCTGAGTATCTTGCAACTATAATATGATGCTATTTAGTTTTCAAAGCCAAAAAAACGTTTTCTCATCTGTATTCTAATATAAAACATTTTTGAAATTCAAATCTTCACTTATAATGAACAGGTTCAAACACCTGGCTAGACAGCTGGTCATCTCCAAAGCCGATAATTTTTCCCTTTTGCGAAGGTCAATCTACAGAACATTGTTCCATCATATAGTCATGGAGATACACATGCAAACAGGTACATGGGAAGTAAGAGGACACACATATCAAGACCATGATGTCATGGAAAGTGAAGATGAGAGAGAAAGCAGAAAAAAACGATGAGTCAATAGGAATCACGGGATGGGCCGGGAGAATGAAGCACGATAAAACAGTTATGAAGCAATATAGAGTGAAGCTGAAGAGATCTCAGAGTTTGGTTTTTCACCGTGACAAGAAGAATAAATAAATTATTATCAGATTCTTCCATTTTCCGAAAGTTCCCATTACTTGCCCACTCGTTTTGAATTTTCAAAATGATTCATCTAGAAAAACTGGAAAAAAGTTATTTGCAGAGACATACATGAACTGTTCAAATAGACACCAACACGCAAACAGGGCACACAAAAATGACGTCATCGAAGTTATCGGAAATAGATAGGGATGAGAGTGATTTTGCATAAATGACTTGACCTGTAGTCGCGTTTCAGTCATATGATAAAATATTTCAACAAAAAATAAACTCGAAAAATAGAAATTAAAAGAAAAAAAACGTTCAGAGCTACAGACACTAGACAATGGAACATATTTTCAGCATCAAATCACTTGGGACGAAATACGGAGCGGGAATATTATTTTATGAGAATCATTGTTTATCCCTATCAGATATTTTTATGGTAGTTGTATATTGGTCTGTTATTTGCTAGCGAACTTGATAATGTTTTTTGGCTCTTTTTGGAAGAAATAGCATTTCAGGTTGCCGTCTAATATTAAACTAAATTGTGGAATTAAGAATAATTGGTTCGAAGGAAATTTTTGTCCCTGTGTTTTGCCGATTAATCAGATGTTGAAATAATTTAAAATGCTTTCTCACAGAAGTTTCCCTATTCTTTTTCTTTTTCTAAAACTTTAATGGTTCTTTTTTGCTAATTTTTAAGTGAAAAATACTTGTACATACGATAGTTCTACAAACACATTGATTCGGTCAGTGAATGGAAAAATGTTTAAAAAATCTTTAAAAAACATTTTTGCCTCGATCAGTTCTTTTAGATTTTTCAATTTGTTAACAATTTGGTGATAATATTAGAAAATGAAATTCATCTATTTCGGAATACCTATTTACAAAACTAATAGATAGCCTGCACGAAACATACTCAAATTTTGGGCTCAAATATTTCGGTCCCTAAACAATGGCTGGTAGCCTTCTTCCAGAATTGTCCATATTTTCCTCAAAATTACAACCAGATATCGTTGACATCTACCCTTTTCGGCTCACTTTGGTTTGCTCAAAACCTACGTCACGCATATGAAGCATGATCTTGTCGGTAGATATTTTTATTCTCAACCCAACCAGTTGCGTTATCTTTTTTTTATTCACCGCTTTTCTTTGATTGGGGGAGACAATAGAAACGGGTGTCCTGCTCGTAGAAGACAACGAGCTGGATAAATGTCAGGGTACCCGCAACCTATGCTCTTTCTCTTTTTTGCTCTTTCCATTCCTCGGCTATGATTATAGGTTGTCCATGCCGGGAAGATCTTTTTGGTCCTCTTTCATTTTCTTTTGGTTTTTGTTTCAGTCTGTAGGTTCAGTGGAGTTCTAAAATAGACAAAATCTAATTTCAGTTGATTGCTTTATGCACCTTACATCCAATTATTTCAACATCCCTCATTTGTAGTGATTTTTTCGAGTTTAGTGCAAACGATGGGCTCCAATATTTCTACTCCTTCTGAGGTGCAACCTGTTGAAGTGACTGAAGAGATGACAATTCAAAAGACGTGCGAGGAAGCGGCTGGCTTCAGAATCGGCTTCTACACCAAAGTTAGTTTCGCGGCTTTTTTGGAATCCTGTTCGTAAACTGTTTTCGGTGAATTTCGCACTTCAGTTCTAGCTCATTTCTTAGAGTCATTTAAAACTTTAGTTTGTTTTTCAATTACCACTCTTTGAACGCTCCTCATAGTTTTGTATGTTCAATACCAAAGCATTTCCTTATACCAGTATTTGAGGGAACTCAAAAACAGATAATTGCTTAACCAATTCGTCTAGTATCGGAATGATGTATCAATCGGAATAAATTTTTGTGAATGTAGTGGGATTGTCTGTACAAAATTCAAATGTCTTGGTAAGAATATGATTGTTAGCATTTCTAAAACGTGTGATTCTTCGAACACCAAACTTAATTACGGAAATTCTCCTTACGGGGCAAAAGTAGTTCGGGAAAAAAATTCTCAGGTGCCAGTTTTTTGAAAATTTGACAATAAAATACTTATTACAAATGTTCTTCACAGATCAAAGCAGGATGGAACTCTCAAGCCTTAAATGATACAAAGATGATTCATTATCTCTATCGCATCTTCTACATGGCGCCAAACGATCAAGAGGTGCAGGTCTTTGAGTGGCATAATTTTTTCGACATTCACCATGACGTAACTATTACAGAAAACTCGGTATTCATCTACTAATCGACCCAATTTTCAGTTTCCGATGCGCGTTCATATCGACAATAACGAGGACCACAAAAAGTGTGCCTCCATGGCTGAAATAATTGTGTGGTTCAGCAAGCCGGAAAAAGACAGGAATGCTTTGAGAAGACTCGGAAAGGCACCAAATAAAATCTACTGTCTGGGGTGCAAAACAGTCGAGGAGAAAGAGTTTCTCAGCTTGATGGCAATGAGAAAAATGACGGAACAAGAGTAGAAAATAAGTGTTGTCACTTGAGTTCAGATTGATTTTTCAGGAAAGCGGCATCTTCATCAGTTCTCACAATCAGCGACAAAGCAGTAAAACGATTGGGAATGTCACAATTAGATGTCGCAGTTGCGGCGAGAGAATGGTAAGCTCGATTCGTTATTCAGGTGGACCTGACACTATTGCTTCAATTTTAAATTTCCAATTAGCAAGTGAAACTTCGGAGTCCAATCAGTGACAAAAATTACAAAATTCAAGAAAAACGATAACTGCAAAACCTGCAATAGATGAGCCTACTAACTTCTCAATGTTGAGCATAACATCTAATTTTTTGTAAAATGTATGAATAAGTCGTCAACTGATGAATTTCGAAGCACAATATTGCAAGTATTGCATCGAACAAGTTTTTGATGCCTTGCGTAAGACCCAACATAAATTAGCTTAAATTTGTCATTGGTTCCATCAATTACAGGTTTTACTAAAAGAAAATGACTAATACCCACTTCGGTGTTTTCAGAAATTTCGTGTATAGAAAGCATTTTTCCAGTTGTGAATAAATAGCACATCAGGAAGTAATGGATATTTCATTTTTCCACGTGGGTAAAATCGGGTACATCAAGATTTCGCGCTTTATCTCAATCGCCACGCGGCGCGTATATGGATGGCAGTTGCAGTATCACCCTCGCAGTTCAATTAACGTTACGTGAGTCGCTAGTCAGCGAATTGAACTCCACGCGACTGAAAAAAGCGCGAAATCTCGATTCAAATCCATGTACCCGATTTTACCCGCGTGTTTTACGACTTCAATAGGAATTTCAAGCTTGGTCGTTTCATTTATCTAAAACCTACTGGCAAAACTAGAAAACGAAACAAAAATGTTGTCTGATAATACTTTCAAAACGTTTTTATATTATTTGACAGTTTTTGATTAAATGCATAAGACTGTTTCATTTCAGTGCGCGAACTCCTACAACCAATCCTTGTCAAAATGCCCTAATGTCAAGTGTCATCGGACTCCCTCTTCGCCGTTCGGCCTCAGCACTTTTGTTCCCAGTGACCGATCTTCTTGACCAACATTGCATTAAGGAATCTAAAAACAACATGTTGCTCGATCCTTCCTCATGGCACATGGACAAAGCATCTTCTTCATATGATCTTAACAAAGCTGAAACTAAACCCAAGAAAAAACTGTCGAGGGCCGATTTCATACCCAAAATATTTGTTGGGGGCAAAAACTTGGGAGAGCCTTCTGAGAAAACAGAAAAGGCTTCGAATTCTGAAGAGTTCGTTTATTGAAAATTAGAGAATTTAATAAACCAGTTTCATTGCAGAATTCAGCGGAAAAACGGGACCGTTGACATACCGATATTGAAGCAAAGCGAGGCTCACAAAAAGTCAATCGCAAAACGCAAAATGCATGGTATAAAAAAACTTATTTTCTATAAAATCACATAAGAAAACGATTTTAGAGCGTCTTCTGAAAGCTAGTGAGTGGTGTCGCGTCACCGATGAGGATAAAGCGGTACTTGTAGAAATTAAAGTTCGCCAGAGACTTCTCCTTATCCAGCACGTTAGTACCATAACAAACGCTAACATTTAAATATTGACTTTTCAGTACATCCGAGGGTGGCAAGATATGGGAATCAAAGACAAGTGCATGGCCAAATGGTTGATGGATGACATTACCAAGCCACTTCACTCTCGTCGCTTCGCCAGTTTTGAATATCATCATTTTATTCCATCACATGATCTTCAGATCATCACCAAATGTAAGTCGTTATTTAGAAGACAGTACTTGTGCATTTAATATCTTGATTAAAGTGAACAAAGCCCAAATGGAGAAATATGCAAGAAACTATATAATGTATATGCAACGTGTTGAAAGTCTAAAAAGCTATACAAGTGGTCGTGGTGAAATGCAGAAGAAATCGGATGACTCTGGTTATCCGCAACTGTGAATGTTATTGTATTATGAAGTCTTCATATTTTGCATGTGTCCGTGAGAAATAATTGTAAGGGAAACCTTTGTCTGTAAATAGGGTAATTATACGGGTTCGATTGAAAATTTTCAAAAATATCAAATGTTAAATTACCGCAAATGTTTTAACAGAAGACGACGTGCACTTTGGGCTCAATTATCTCTGTTCCTTTAAAAGATATCAAAATTTTGTCAATTGATAAATTATTTGTTTTAATCAATTCTTCTTTCAGTTGACTAATTTTTGCTGTCTTTCACAGGAATCGAGATAACTGAGCACAAAGAGGACGGTTAGGTGGGCTTCTTTGGGAACATTTATAAGGGGTTGATCGCAAGTTTAGATTACGTTTTTTTAACCGGATTCCGTAGTCCGAATTTTCTCATTTTGGATTCCGAGGTATTTATTAGATCCTGGGTTCCCGGACAAACACGCTCTATGATATTTGGAATGAAGGATACCGTATTTTCTCCAATAGAAACTTACCTAACCGTCATCTTCGCGCTTAATTATCTTGATTCCTGTGAAAGATAGTGAAAATTTGTCAACAAATAAAATATTTGTCAGATTGTAATGAATAGTTTATAATTTGATAACTGTTTCATATCTTTCTCGGGAATCTAGATAAATGAGTTCGAAGGTTTGGGTGGGCTGCTATTAGACGAAATACGGTATTCCGTATTTGAAATTTCGCGAAATTTCAGCCTTATTCGACTGAAAATCAAAAATCCATTAAATCCAAATCTCTATGTATCCGTGATGCTTTCTCCTGAAACTTTCAGGCAGTGATGTGACAGATTAAGCTATAATTCGTTTTCCTTTTTCAGAGTAAGTACGAAATCCAGCAAACCCCGATTTGATGTCCACAGTGTTCAACCACCAATAATATATTCGTTTTCTACCAGTCCTGCTCATTCCCATCCTCAGAAATAACCATCATTCAAATCTTTCCTTCTTCTTTTTTTCAATTATGTTTCCCATCTTTCCCATTTTCAAGAATTGAGAACCTCCCTCCTTTTTTCGAACCCATTTTTCTCTGTCTCCCAAGCTCTTTGCGTTTGTATATAGATTCCAAAATTCATACCGAAAATAGGTTTTCTCCTCTCTCCTCTCTCCTCTCTGTCAATTTAATTCAATTGAATTTGGTATAAATCTTTGTTTTTTATCAGAATTCCAATTTCATTCTTTTTCTCAAAATTTTGAAAAAATGCACAATTATCTCCTACAACTTTTATAGTTAAGTTACAATTCGTTTTTCTAGGACTTTCGAAAAACGAAAAAATGAAAGCACACTCCAGCTACATAGTTTTCTTGGCAGCTAAATTGGCACTTTTCCCACAGTTCAACTCCTAAAACACACTTTGTTCACATTCATCCAAAAAGTCATGATTTCAAAAAACTTTTTTGGAGCTCGTCTTCCTTTTTCGTTTATACGAATACCCAAAATATAAGGTCTATTGGAAAAATATTTTTCGAAAATGCCCGTAGATTTATTTTTTGGATTAGTTGTAGTAAAAGTAATTTCACAGTGTTCGTTTGGTTTTAGAAAAACATTTGGAAACATATGTTCGGGATTAAAATGCTCTCTTTCATTTTCATATCTCAAAGACTTTTTAGCAAAAATCGGCTGAGTCCTCCACAAATCATCCTAATATGGATAATGTTAGATTGCAAATTTGTCTCATTGAACTCAAGATTTTGGAAAAAAGTCATGATTTCAGTTTTTTTGTCTGTCAATCTACTTTGTTCTGTTCTTTTCTCCTTTTTTTCATTCGCAGGATTCAAGAAAGGCGACGGTCATAACTCAAACGCTCCACCCGTCGCCTTTTCTTATTTCCCCCAAAAAATTATCATTCGAAATCTCAGAATAACGTATTTCGGATTTCATAGCTCTTTTTCCTTTAGTTTTTTTACCGCCTCTGAACAAAGCAATTGATGGTCGTTTTTAGAAGGGGAGCAGGCAAATAAGTAGGATTGATTGTGTGTGTCGGAAAAAGTAACGGCTAGATTTGATAGGAAATGTTTTAATATCAAAATAAGGTCGAGGTGTGTTATTGACTTTTTTGCACGGAGGTTGGAAATGTTTTCCAATGTGTTGAAAGTTGATTGCTTCAAGTACAAGTAGTATTCCAAAGTACAAAGAGTTGGAAAACATTTTAAAATGTATCGAGCCGATTTATCATACTGAATTGTAAGCATTTTATCTCAATATTGTTTCCAATGATTTGAATAAGTATCTTTTTACCGTATTTTATGTCTCAGACCACGCATTTTGTCAAATTTGAACTCAATCATCTCGATGTTTATGAAAAATATCTAACATTTTCAAACTGTAACAATAAAATGTTGATGAAATAATTATAAATAATTTATCAAATTTGACAAATGTTCGCTATGTTACGCAGGAATCGAGGTGATTGAGCTTAAAGTTGACGATTTGAGTGGGCTTCTATTTATTAGAGCAAATACGGTACTTAAATGTATGTCAGAGTGATTTTGGGATTTCAGATCAAAAACAGCAACAAACATTTAAAGTCGATGATTTCCCCTAATACAACTTTTTATTCAAAAAAAAACATGAGACCCCACCCAGAAAAGCAACATTAAACTGGTAGTAATAAATTGGCGGTTGTCATTTTCGATTTTCCATCATCTAGAGAACGGCTGCTCTTCTCTTCGGTGTCATTTACTATTCTCCTTTCGCCCCGTTATTTTGTGTCGACAACTATCGTTCACTTAGTCGCTTGCGTCTCATTCATTCTCATTCAAACATCACTCTCGGTTTTTGGGTAAATGCACCAAAAGAGAGAAATCTCAAGCACTCAGCCCAATGTTTTAGGACTTCGAAAGTCGATTCAAATGGGGACTCTAATAGTTTATCTGCGCATGCTCATTTTCTTCCACGTCATCCTTCAAGAATTTGTATAGAAATTAATTTTTAGAAAAATAGTTCTCTTTTTTCTGTTTATAATTATTTTTTTGGCCTTTGAAAAAACACAGCTTCTAATTTTTAACCGTTCTTATCAGTGGATTTTCACTGACACCGTCTATCCTATTGTCGGGTAGCGTTTCTCTGTTTTCAAATTCTGACCCCCAGACACATAAAAGAGGTACATACCGTAGTCCTACTCAACAAATTCGAAAATCGTTGGAATCTGAATGTTTTTTTTTTCTTGAGGACACCTGTACAAAACATAGACCACCTGCCAATGTTTTGTTTTACGTCTACTTTCTACTCTAAAAACAAAAAAGTAAACATAGGTGGGTTGGGGGTGTCTGGAAAAACATATCCTTACTTTTTACAAACTTGGTCTTATGAGAATGTAAGCGGGATATACAGTAGGGTATAGGCTAGAAATGGAGGTGAATTGCTCAATTTTGCAATTCCAGAGAGATAAGCAGCGTCGCTTTTTTCTGTGTCTTCTCATCTCTCGTTATGCATTAATTCATTTTATTTCCATACACCGAATCAATCGTCGTCGTGTCCCATATCACCCCCCCCCCCCATTTCCTGCCACCTCTCTCTTGCATTTTGCTCTCTAGAGAACACGTGTTCGTTCGTTGTGTCTGTCGAAAGAAACGAAAAGTTGTCTAGAAAAACATGATTTTTTCAATTACTGTCAGCCAAAAACCAACGGGTGACCTGTTTTTCTACTAGTAGCTAGCTTTTTGCGCTTCTTCAAACATGTTCAGTCTCTTCGGAAAGTTGTGTAGGTTCATTTGCATTGGCTTCCAATTCTTATCTTCCCGATCAAAACATGCCCACGTAATCATCGGTACCTCTCTAATTCTCCAATTACCACCGTTGGATCTCAAAAGGTATGCGACCGCAATTCTATCACTTTCCTCACAAGCTATTGACAGTTGCTTCGTGTTCTCTCTTTTTTCCTTGCTACTTTCTGGTTAATACTTCTAGTTTCCCGTTATTATTTCTTTTCCGAACAATGATCAGATGGGAAAGAACAACCAAAAACTTTGACGTGAGCATATGATGAACATATATTTTTGTATTTCTAGAGGTCCTCTCCTATGTCTCCCCCAGATCCCCCAATGGTGCATCAGAAGTTTCCCATCTGTTGTTCTTTGAAGTATCGGTATCTCATGACATTCTATTCCGAAATGGTTTTTGAAGAGGCCGGTATGAGAAGACTCCTTTCATCTACTTCGTTCTCTAGTTTCAATACTGTTCAACACACTAGCAACATCTGATGACCATTCTGTCTTAAAGAAAGAAAGAAAAAACAGACTCCGCCCATATCCTGTGTCTCTCGATCTTTCATCTCACAGTCGTTTGACTCATTTCCATACCACGAGACCATCGACAATGCTTCTCTCCTTTCATTTCGCTCCCCTCTCTCCCGAAGAACACAGGTTTTTGTCGCTTCTTGGTAGGAACAAGAATATCAATTAAACGGTTGACTCTTTTTGGTTATCAGCTCTGAATTTCCTCTAAACTAATTTTGGAAATTGATCGATTCTCTTGCTCTGATATGATTTTTAAGAACACAATTACTTTGATTTTCAAGATCCCTATCAGTCGACCTTCATTGCAGGCATTTATCGATCTCTAACTCTCTTATCTTTCTTCTTCTCTGAAAGATCCGAACCTAAAATTTGCCCTTTCTACACCCTCTCTCCCTGATTGTGATATTTCTCTTCAATATTTTTGAACAGCGACAGACAGTTGCTTAGTGTTCTTCAACCTCTTTTCACGACTTTCTGATCGTCTTCCTCTGTTGTTTCTTTGGTCGTTTTTGTACTGTTTCCTAACTTTTCTCAGTTCGTCTAGTCACATGTCAATCGAACAGCTCATATGTAACGATTCACAGCTCCTATCATGACAAAAAAAAGCGGACGTTTTGAAGATGGTAAAGGAGTTTGATCAAATGGTTGCTTGTGCTGATGATAAGATTTTGGGATCCCACAGAGCTATATTCGAGGTACGCTTTCCTGGAGTTGACAGAAGGAATGGGCCAGAAATAATCTTGATTTTAGAAGAGGCAAGAGAGACATTGATGTGAGCATATGATAAGCATATCTTCTCGAATTTCGGGGTGTCACCTCCCCATTTGTATCCAGATCAACCAATAGACCCGTCGTCTTCTTTTCATTGAAGGTGTATCGAAATTTCCCCATGGTTCGGAAAGTTCCGGTATCCCATGACAATTGATTTCAAAAATACTTTTGAAGAGACCGGTATAAGGGGACACCATCTCTTTTCATCTACCCTTTCTCTGGTTTCAAACTTCTCATTAACTTCCATGAACCAGCATAGCTCAGATTTATTTTGAGTATAATGTTGGTACTGTTTAACACACCAGCTACATCTGGCAACCTGGCTGTTTTGCGAGGGAGAGAGGAAAAATATAAGACCCCGCCCACTTCCTATGTCTCTCGATCTCTCACCCCACAGTTATTTTGACTCATTTCCATACCACGAGATCATCGACATCGCTTCTCTCTTTTCTGTTCGCCCCCCCCCCCTCTCCCGAGAAAACACAGGTCCGTGTCGCCTGTTGGCAGAAACGAGTAAGAGTCTAGAAAAGAACACGGTTTCCACCACCTGCATCATATCTCTGAAAGATCGAAAACTAAACTACACCTTTTTCACATCCTTCTCGGTCTGGTATCACTATATCTCATACTTTTTGAACAGCAACAGACTATCGCTTAATGAAATTTTGTAAACCCAGAGAGCGAACTCCGAGGTACGTTTTCGTGAAGTTTTGAGTAGTTAGTCGGGTATATCGTAATGAAAGCATCGAATTCACAAGAAGGCAAATGGGGTTTCTGTGGGCTTCTCATTACTTCTGGAATTCTAAGATACATGAAGTACTACAAAAACAGGGCTGTATATACATAAGTCTGATTTTTCTAGTTGGAAGAGGAAAACATGTGGGAAAGTAGTGTTCTCTTTTCTTCCACTTTCCATTCTTTTCTTCCAATAATCTGTGTAAGGCTCCCATGAAATTTTGATATAAAATGAATATTTATTGGGGACACTTGTACAGTGAGACACCATCTGCCATCTTTTCGATTATCTTCAAAAATATCTCCTTTACGGTAAAACAAACAAAAAGACTAGGTGGCGCCCATTTTTTTCTGCGGTTGCCGAGAGTAGCCAGAGTTTGATGGTGGAAAAAGTGTTTGAGAGTGAGCTTCCGATATCTACAACAAAACCAGATGCTCATTCGTTTTTTTTACTGTAACGCTTCCAATAATAATCGCCCGCTAATTGGACTTGTGGCCGATTTTGGAATTCGCCAAGAGCATTATCATTTTACTAGAGATGTACATATGTAGTAAAAATAGAATCTCCCAACCACTAAACTGTCTCCCTAACATAATGCTGTCCCACTTCCTGCTGGAGGAATTCTGCTCTATAGGGATACTGTATCCGAATCTGCAAAATTTGCAGCCGTCAAGTGACTCATTACAGTACCCCCCCCCTTCCCTCCTCTCCTACCAGTATGATCAAAATACTATTTTATGGCGAGACACAGAGAAAATAGAAAATGACTTTTTGACTCCGCCCATTTCCTATGTCTCTCGATCTCTCGTCTCGTGTTCGTCGCATTCGTTCGTCGTATTTCCTACCACGAGGCAATCGACACCGCTTCTCACCGTTTTTCTCCGTGTCTTCTTACTATAAACGATCTTTTTTACAGAAAAAACTATGTGTATGAGAGCCGTCGCGAAGAAAAGAAGAGTAGATGGAAGGAGGCTGGAGACAAAAGGCATGCGTGCGGCAGGTAAGCTTCGGGAAGTGATTGAGTTGCCCTCAGTAGTAGTAATCTTTAATATTGGCTGTATTACTGGGAAGAGATACTGGGAAGACTCCATACTCCCTGTGTTACACTTCCCACGTGTCATTCGAATTCCAAACTATTTCTGAAGATAAGGTCATATGATCTAGTTTGGTAGCGATGCACAGCACGTATAAGAAACCTTCAAGACTTCCTCACTTTTTTGCTGGAGTCTTTCTCGAAATGAGAAGTATTATCAGCTTAGTCCGTGTATAAAACGTGTATGAAGGCATCTCAATTTCAAGCCAGTCGGTCAACGTTTCTCACTCTCAATGATTCCTCACCAACTTGAAATATTCCGAAAATACAAAATCGGAATATTCCAAATTTTCGAAATTCCCGAATTCCAAATTATTGGAATTTTTATTCCGAAGATTCAGAAATTACAAATTCGGTATATTCCAAAGTTAGGATATTCCTAAATTTCTCAAAACTGAATAGTCCGGAACTCTGGAATCACAAAACCGGGATGATCCGAAACTCCGAAATATTGGAAATCGGAATATTCCAAAAATCCGAAATTCCGAATTATGAAATCTAAATATTCCGAAACTCTGAAACTCCAAAATTTTTCAAAATCGGAATATACCGAGATTCTGAAGTTCACAAAATCGAAATATTTCAATATTTCGAAATTACCAAATTTTTCAAAATCGAAATATTCTGAAATTCTGGAATCACAAAATCGAAATAATCGGAACTTTCCGGAATTCCAGAATCACAAAATCGGGATATTCCGAAATTATGAAATTCCAAAATTTTAAAAATCAAAATATTCCGAATATTCAGAGATTGCAAACTCGGAATATTTTGAGATTCCGAAATTGGCCATTTCGAACATCCCTGGTCTGAAAGTATGGTATTCTTTTTGAACTGCCTGACACTATCGTTTCCGACCATCTTTCACTGATTCGCTCTACAGTTGAGATAAATTTTCTGTAATTCTGAAAATTTCTCTAACTGCTTTGCTTTCTCGTATTTTGGTTTTCAAATTCAAATGCATTCAAATATTTTGCTTTTAGTCATTATGTTTTGGTTTTGCCCATGGCCTCGAGACTGTGCTTAGAACCAAAACATATTTGAATTTTCAAATGACGCCGTCCTCTTTGAATTAGCCGGCTTTGTCATAAACAAATTTCAAAATTTCTTTGATTTTGTACTGTATGTGGTTAAGTTTCATTTTTCCAATTCTTTGTAATGACTATTTGTTGTGCTCTAGTAGGACATCAGCTTCATAACGAGTCTCTTTTATGCTCATGGACTCATGGATGTTGAAAAATCTATGCTCAGATTTCATCAGAAAACTGATAACATTTCAGAACCAAAGCCAACCGGCAGTTGAAGAAGGAGCAATGTTGAACTTTGTAGCGGATGAGAGGAAGATGATGCAATGGTGCGGAGATAAAATGCGACCTAAGGCCTAGAACAGTACGCTTCTTATTACCTTTTTTAGAGAGAGAGAGAAGGTAGCTTTGGGAGGTAGATACGCTATAATTGAAAGATAAAAAAATATGGAAAGTTTGTGTACTTCTTTTTTTCTTTTTTCCACTTTCTCATTCAATAATCTGTCTTGGCCTCCCATGGCATTTTGTTATGAAATGAATATTTATCGGAGACACTGGTACAGAAAAACACCGTCTGCCATCTTTTCGACTAGTTACAAAAAAAAACTCCTTCTCGGTAAAGCAAACAAAGAAACTAGGTGGCGCCCATTTTTTTCTGCAGTTGCCAGGATTAGCCAAAGTTTGATGGTGAAAAAGAGTGATTGAAAATGAGCTTTCGCCGAAATTACTTGTAAAAATCGTATCGTTACCATTTTTTCTAGGACGTCTAGAATGATGGAAAAACTTACCCAGGCAAACTTTATAGGCTATTTAATTTTTTAATTTTATTGATCAGGTGTAATAAAACATTAGAGGGCAGGACATGAAAGACTCAGAAAAAATGCCCTTCACGAGGCCGATCTGAGTAGGGGAGGGGAAAGTAGATATTTGACACAGGAAAGATGTAACCGGTAGAAAAAGAAAAATAGGGGAGCAAATATATCAATAACGGGTAATACTGGAAGAACTTAAGGATTCAAACTCGGAAGGTAGGAGAAATCGGGTAACTTGGGAGGTGATGGCGTTCCACATAGGAACAATTGAAGAAAAATAGTCAGAGGAGTAGGGCTGAACAATAATTAAGTTCATAGGGCGACGAGGGGAGGAGGAGTATTTGACATGTGCATTTAGGTTAGGAAAGTAGGCGGAGCCATTTAAAAATTTATAGAGAAGAATTAGTTGAGCTTTTAGCCTACGATGTCGAATGGAGAACATATTGAGGATAGAGAGACGATCAGAATAGGAACTGTACTGGATATTACAACGCTGGAAAATACACTTAGAGAAAAATCTTAAGGGAGATTTTAGTTTTAGAGCAAGGCGAGAAGAAGGCGGAGGGGAATAAACTACAGAACAATATTCAAGAATCGGGAACTAGAGAGGTGGTGCAGGATCTGTTGGAGAGAAAACCATGTTGAAGACTACTGAATTGATGGAGGATCTGGCTTGGTGGCCCAACTTTCACAACATGAATTTTCTAGGCCACGATTCTTTTTAGCCTAGAAATGATCTGATTTTAACCTGGTGTGTTTTTAGGTGGTTTTAACATGGTGGCCTAACTTTCGCGCGTTGAGTTTTCCAGGCCACCATGTAAAAATGGCCTAGAAAACATACCAGATGAATATCTGATCATTTTCAAGCCAAAAAAAGTTGGTGNTTNTAAAAAACTTAACNTNNNANAGNNNNGNCCNCCACACCCCCAAATGGCTCAGAAAATGTACCAGGTGAATGTTTGGACATTTCTAGGTCAAAAAGATTGGTGGCCTAGAAAATTGATATTGGAAAAATTAGGCCACCAGGTCAGATGGCCAAGAAAAAAGATGAGATACGACTTTATACAAGTAATTCCGGCTGTTAATAGCAATTGTTTGTCGATAATTTGTCGACAAATGCCCCCTTCGACAAATTTATCGACAAAAAAAACGAAAAATTTATCGACAATTTGTCAAAAAAATTGTGTCGATAAATTTGTCGATAAATTACTTTCGACAAATTTACCGATAATTTGTCGACAATTTATCGACAAAATTTTATCTTTTTTTATCGACAAATTTATCGATTATTTGTCACGTGAATTTGTCGACAAAATTAAAACATGTATTAATCTTTGTCGATAAGGCACACTGACTATCATGTATCCAGTAATAATCGCCTGCTGATAACATTGACTGTTTTCCGATTCACTTCTGTGTAAGAAAGGAACATCCTAGGAGTAAAGAAAATCGTCTTCGGAAACTCTAATTTAGCACTGAAAAGGCGATTTTCGGTAGTAAAACTGATATAACTCGGCTGAAACTAGTGGGCAGATTCTTAAAATTTCAGAGATATCTAGATAGCCGATTTTAAACGAATACTGAATTTTTCAAAATAAATCTGGGTTTGTGCAGTGGTTCCCTTGTCAGTGGTATTTTAAGTATGAGATTGTACTGTTTCACACATTAGCTACATCTGCTGACCCGGCTGTCTTGCGAGGAAGAGAGAAAAATTAAGACCTCGCCTGTGTCTCTCGATCTCTCACCCGACAGTTGTTTTGACTCATTTCCATATTACGAGACCATCGACATTGCTTCTCTCTTTTCCTCGGTCCCGAAATACACAGGTCCATGTCGCTTGTTGGTAGGAAAGTCTGGAAAAAAACGAGGTTTTGCTTTATTTTCTCAGGATTTCAGCTTTGATCACGATGTATTTTAGCATACTCATAAATTGAGCCAATTCCAAAAATTGAATAATTCTTTGGTTCTGATATGATTTTAAAACAATCCTCTCTCTGTTGTTTTTTGGTGGCATATTTCGTTACTACTTCCAAAAGTATAAAAACAATTTTCAGATCATCTGTTCACTTGTCAATCGAACGACTCGTATGTAACAATTCATAGCTTTAATCATCACGAAAAAGGTGGGAGTTTCGAAGTTGGAAGATGAGTCTGATCAACTGGCTACTTGTTCTGATTATAAAATTTCGAAAATCCCGAAAGCTAAATACGAGGTAAGCGTTCTTGAAGTAGTTAGTTGTATTACAGTAGTTAGTTGTATAGAAGAAAGGAAATTTTCGATTTTTAGAGAAGGCTGGAGAAGCATTAATGTGAGCATATGCATACCTTCTTGAATTTCTAGGGGTTTTCTCCCTTCTCGAAATGATTGTTTGATGAATCAGCCAAGGTCAAGAGTGTTTCGAGTATGAGGTTGACTATTAATAACTACTTTTCATCCTTTTAGAGGGATCTCGTTGCGTACCTACTCAACTGAGATACAGTATATCGAACAACAAAATGTGCAGTTGTCCGATGACTCATTACAATATCTCCCCTCTTCGTGATCAGTACCATTATGATCTGAAAATCATTTTATGAGGAGACCGAGAGAAAAAAGAAAACGGCTGTCTCCGCCCATTTTCTGTTTCTCTCGATCTCTCATCTCACAGTCGTTCGAGTCATTTCCTCACAGGTCCATGTCGCTTGTTGGTAGCAACTTCTGGAAAAAAAACAAGGTTCCGATTTCTCTTCTCAAGATCTCAGCTTTGATCACTATGTATTTCAGCAAATTCTTTAACTGAGCCAATTCCAAAATCGGATGATTTTCTAGATATGATTCCTGAAATTATCCCTCTAATTATTGAAATCCCTATCAGTTTCGTAGTCATCTATCAAACTCGAACTCACTTATCGTTTCACTTTTTTCCATTTATTGGTATTAAGAGTGCAGGTTATTCGGAATCATTTTTAAAGAGACCGGTACAAGGGGACACGACATCGCTTCGTCTACTACTTTTCCAGTTACAAAACTCTCAGCCGCCTAATAAATCAACCAAGCTTAAAGGTATTTTGATTGTAAGGTTGACCCCTAATATATACTTTTAATCCTTTTGGAGGGATCTCATTGCGTACCTGCTCAACTGAGACACAGTATATCGAACAACAAAATGTGCAGTTGTCCGATGACTCATTACAGTATCCCCTCTGTTCTTCAGTCCCAGTATGATCTGATGATATTTCAAGAGGAGACCGAGAGAAAAAAGAAAACGGTAGTCTCCGCCCATTTTCTGTGTTTCTCGATCTCTCATCTCACAGTCGTTCGAGTCATTTCCATACCACGAGACCATCGGCACTGCTTCTCTCTTTTTTGTTTTTCTCCCGAAAAACACAGGTTCAGGTTGCTTGTTGGTAGGATCTTCTGAAAAAAAAACAAGGTTTCGGTTTCTCTTCTCAAGATCTCAGCTCTGATCACTATGTATTTCAGCAAACTCTTTAACTGGGCCAATTCCAGAATTGGATGACTTTTTGCTTTTTGATATGATTTCCAAAACTATTCTCTGACCTTCGTGTTCTCTATCATATGTTAGTCAACTCTGTCATATATCGATACCTAATTCTGCCATGGCTTTACATCTCTCTTTAAAATCACAACACTAAACTCCACCCTTTTCGCATCCCTCTCTGTCTTTTATCGCCATTTCTCATACATATTTTCTGAACAGCGATAGACCATTGCTTAGTGTTCTTTCACCTCTCTGCACGCCTTTCTGGCTACCTCTCTCAGTTGCTTCCCGTCTGGTTGAATATTTTGGTATTTATTCCTAACCACAACATTTTTCAGATCAATTCATTCGTCAATGCAACGCTTTTTATGTAACGATTCGCAGGTCCAATCATGAGGAAAGACAAAGGAGGTTTAAGCTGGAACATGAGTCTGACCAACGAACCGGTTGCTTGTGCTGATCATGAAATTTTGTGAACCCAGAGAGCAAAATCCGAGGTACGTTTTCTTGAAATTTTGAGTAGTTAGTAGGGGATATCGCAAGGAAAGTCTTGAATTCACAAGTAGACAAATGGGGTTTCTGTGGGCTTTTCATTACTTCTGGAATTCTAAGATACATGAAGTACTACAAAAACAGGGCTGTATATACATAAGTCTGATTTTTCTAGTTTTCAAGAGGAATAAATGTTGGAAAGTAGTGTTCTATTTACTTCCACTTTCCATTTTTTTCTTCCAATAATCTGTGTAAGGCTCCCATGGCATTTTGATATAAAATGAATATTTATTGGGGACACTTGTACAGTGGGACACCATCTGCCATCTTTTCTATTAGTTTCAAAAATAGCTCCTTTTCGGTAAAGCAAACAAAGAGACTAGGTGGTGGCGCCCATCTTTTTTTTCTGCATTTGCCGGAAGTAGCCAGCGTTTGATGGTGGAAAAAGTGTTTGAGAGTGAGCTTCCGATATCTACAACATAATCTGAAGCTTATTCTTTGGTATGTACTGTCATGTATCCAATAATAATCACCTGTTGATAACATTGACTATTTTTCGATTCTCTTCTGTGTAAGATTTTAGAATTTGCCAAGAGAGTGATCATTTCACTAGGGATGTATGTAGTAAAAATATAATCCCCCAAGCCCTTAACTGCCTCCCAAACATAATGCTGTCCCACTTACTGCTGGAGGAATCCTGCTCAATTTGGATACTGTATCCGAATCTGCAAAATTTGCAGACTCATTACAGTACTCCCCCTCCTCCTACCAGCATGCTCAGAAAATAATTTTTATAGAGAGACGCAGAGGAAATAGAAAAATACTTTTTTGACTCCGCCCATTTTCTGTGTCTCTCGATCTCTCACCCCACAGTTATTTTGACTCATTTCAATACCACGAGACCATTGACATTGCTTCTCTCTTTTCTGTTCGTGCCCTTCTTTTAAAAAAAACACAGATCCATGTCGCTTGCTGGTAGGAACGTGTGGAAGAAAAACAAGATTTCGGTTTCTCTTCTCTAGATCTCAACTTTGATCACTGTGTATTTCAGCAAACTCTTTAACTGAGCCAATCCAAGAATCGGACTACTTTCTGATTTTGTTTTGATTTCCAAAACTATCCCCTGACCTTCGTGTTCTGTATCAGTTGTTAGTCAACGCTGTCATCTATCGATATCTAATTCTGTTATCGCTTCACACCTTTCTGAAAAATCAAAACACTAAACTCCACCCTTTTCACAACCCTCTCGGTCTGTTAGCGCTATTTCTTTTATATATTTTCTGAACAGCGATAGACCATTGCTTAGTGTTCTTTTACCTTTTTTTGCGATTTTCTCGGTTGCTTACCGCCTGGTTGCATATTTCAGCAGAACTTCCAAAAATATGCGAACATTTTTAGAGCATCTGTTCACTTGTCAATATAACGGCTCACACTTAACGAGTCGCAGCCTAAAGCATAACAAAAAGACAGGGGTTTCGAAATAGGGAAATAAATCTGATAAACTTGTTGGTTGTGCTGATGATGGAATGATGGGAAACCAAAAAGCTGAATCCGTGGTACGCTTTTTTGAATTTTACAGTAGGTAGTGGGGAAAAGGCTTGAGTTCAAAAAAAGGATAATGGTGTTTCTGTAAACCTCTCATGTTACCTTTTGTATGAAATTCTAATATAAGTGAAATACTATTTCATCAAGACCAGCTCTACAAACCCGATTTTTCTAGTTGAGAGAAAAAGAGAAACTTTGAGAAGATCGTGTACTCCTTTCTTCCTTCTCCCATTCTTTTTTTTTCGGACAATCTGTCCTGGTCTCCCATGGCATTTTGATACGAAATGAATATTCATCTGGGACACTGGTACAGTGGGACACCATCTGCCATCTTTTCTATTAGTTTCAAAAATAGCTCCTTTTCGGTAAAGCAAACAAAGAGACTAGGTGATGGCCAGAGTTTGATGGTGAAAAAAGTAATTGAATATGAGCTTCCGATATCCACCACAGGATCTGAAGCTCATTTTTTGGTATGCACTGTCATCTATCCAGTTTTAATCGCATGCTGATAACATTGACTGTTTTCTCTTCTGTGTAAGATTTTAGAATTCGCCAAGAGTATGATCATTTCACGAAATGTACATATGTTGTAAAAATAGAGTCCCCCAATCCCCAAACTGACATTCAAACTTAATGCTTTCCCACCTCCTACTGGAGAAATCCTGCTCAATAGGAATACTGTATCCGAAACTGCAAAATTTGCAGCCGTCAAGTGACTCATTACAGTACCCCCCCCCCTCCCTCTTCTCCTACCAGTATGATCAAAATACTATTTTATGGCGAGACACAGAGAAAATAGAAAATGACTTCTTGACTCCGCCCAAGCCAGTCGGTCAACGTTTCTCACTCTCAATGATTCTTCACTAACTTGAAATATTCCGAAAATACAAAATCGGAATATTCCAAATTTTCGAAATTCCGGAATTCTAAATTATTGGAAATCTGATTATTCCGTAGATTCAGAAATTACAAATTCGGTATATTCCAAAGTTCGGATATTCCTAAATTTCTCAAAACTGAATAGTCCGGAATTCTTTAATCACAAAATCGGGATAATATCAAACTTTTGAAAATCTAAATATCCCAAAACTCTGAAATTCCAAAATATTTCAAAATCTGAATGTTCCGAATTTCTGAAATTCACAAAATCGAAACATTTCCAAATTTCGAAATTCCTAAATTTTTTAAAATCGAAATATTCTGAAATTCTGGAATCACAAAATCGAAATAATCGGAACTTTCCAAAATTCCAGAATCACAAAATCGAGATATTCCGAAATTCTGAAATTTCAAAAATTTCCGAAAATTTTCCGAAAATCTTAAACTCGAAAAATTTTAAATCTGGAATATTCTTGAATTTTGAGATTTTGAAAACTGAAATATTCTAAAATTCCATGATTCTAAAGTTCTGGAAAGCGGAATATTTCAATATTCCGAAATTCCCAAAATCGGAATATTCCAAAATTTGGAAATTCAAAATCAGAATATTCCGAAGATTCAGAAGTTGCAAAATCGGACTATTTTGAAATTCCGAAATTGGCCATTTCGAATATCCCTGGTCTGAAAGTATGGTATTCTTTTTGAACTGCCTGACACTATCGTTTTCGACCAACTTTCACTGATTCGCTCTACAGTTGAAATAAATTTTTAGTGATTCGGAAAATTTTTCTAACTGCTATGCTTTCTCGTTTTTTGAAATCGTGGTTTTCAAATTCAAATGCATTCAAATGTTTTGTTTTTAGTCATTATGTTTTGGTTTTGCCCATGGCCTCGAGACTGCTTAGAACCAAAACATATTTGAATTTTCAAATGACGCCGTTCTCCTTAAATTAGCCGGCTTTGTCATAAACAAATTTCAAAATTTCTCTGATTTTGTACTGTATGTGGTTAAGTTTCATTTTTCCAATTCTTTGTAATGACTATTTGTTGTGCTCTAGTAGAACATCAGATTCATACCGAGTCTCTTTTATGCTCATGGACTCATGGATGTTGAAAAATCTATGCTCAGATTTCATCAGAAAACTGATAACATTTCAGAACCAAAGCCAACCGGCAGTTGAAGAAGGAGCAATGTTGAACTTTGTAGCGGATGAGAGGAAGAAGATGAATGGTGCAGAGATACAATGCGACCCGAGTCCTAGAACAGTACGCTTCTTATTACCTTTTTTAGAGAAAGAGGGTAGCTTTGAGAGGCAGAAAGCTAAGAGGCGCGTTCGTTGCAAAGAGACGCAGCGAAGAGGCTGATGTAGACGCAATCTGTGCATTGCCAGGAAATCTCATGACATTTGTGCCCTATTATCGAAAAAGTATAGATTCTATGCTATTATACACTGAAATATGGAAAGTATGTGGAGGAAAGGATACACGCGCAAACTTTCTTCGATTGAATCCGTCAATTTAATGGCACCCTTCTTTTGATTCACTGTGTTTCCTCAAATATAAGCTCCAACCGCCAACTTTAAGCGCAATTGTTTCGTTTTCTGGGGAAGGTATCAAAAAATTGTCTGCTGCCAAATTGTTTATCACAATTTTTCTTTTTTTTGACAAATTTTTGATATCTTTAATAGAAACCAAATAATTGAGGTCAAAGTTTATCAATTGAGTGGGCTTCTATAGTAGGAAATACGGTATGACGAGTACAGGAAGCCAAACTAATTGTTTAGATTAAGAAAATCGGGAAGATGTTAAGGGAAGGGTGTTTATAAGTGTTAGATCTTTGAAATAGTAATTTGATTTGCGCAAATGTGATCGTAAATCAAGATATTGGGGACTTCTTTAAAGATGTCGGAGTGCGCGGAGAGTTGAGCACAGAATGGACTGACCGTGGGACAAAGAATATGACGTGTTATGGGCAATCTTTGATCAGGGGCTTCTTGGAAAAGTTTCGGGTACAACTCGGAAAAATATCACTTTTGATGAATACCGAGAACACTCTAATAGAACGTCATATCTAACTTTCAACTTTGAGCCTATTTATCTTGGTTCTTGTGAAAAATATCAAAATGTAATTGACTGACAAAATATTTTTGATATTGTAAGAAATGTTTTGTCAGTTGATCACTTTTTGATACCTTTGACAGGGAATGAGATATAACGGCTTAAAGGTGGGGAAACATAAGATTTTCCGGTGGATTTTTGGGGCCAGGGTGCGCATTCTACCGTAACGGTGTACATTGCCTAATGTCCCTCTGCGTACAGCTGCCGTCCTCACCCTTATGTTTACCGTCGGGCGCCCGTTCCTCCTTCGCCCGCGTGGCTCAATCGGTAGCTGCACCGCACCTTCAATACTCGCCCCGACAAGTTCAACAACTCCTCAAGGGACAAATTCGAAAGAAATTCGGAGAACATTATTTTTTCATGTCGCCCCACCTTTAACAAGGACGATTTGGGAAAGGGGGTGTTGCATTAGGGTTACGGTATCTTTTTTGCGGATTGTCCACAAGATTTAAAATAAAATGTGAAAGTGGCGGAGTATATAATTGAAATTAACTCCGGAGGTTTAGAATAGAGAATACAACCGTTTTTACCACGACACTCATGAAAATGGGTTTGTTGCAGGCACCTGCAAAATTTGTTCACTAATTTCAATTCAGAATAGCGCAAGAGTTTCAAGACGTCAAAATCTATTGGCAAGATTTTACTCAACGCGCGTTTTCTGAATTTATCATTATTATTATTATTGTTTTTTAATTATAGTATGGCTATGCATGAAATACTCTTTAGAAACTGGAAAACATGACCAAGGAATCACTTTTCAAGTAAGATTTTCAATATTTTCAAATGACTTATGGGCTTCGAACAGACACAAATCGATAAACAGGAATTTCAAGACAAGGCGAAGTGCTAAGGTTTCAGTGTTGGATGGATCTCGCGCTTGGCATGACTTGCATAGCTTCCCTAACAAATTTCAGGTAAGCTGGAATGTTCGATAAGTCGAATTAAGTTGAATGTGGAAAGTACTACGTGTGCAGCCAACTTTCACATAAAGTTTTTTTTGGTTCAACTGGCACACTGCATGATTTGCTTTTTCACATATAGTATTGTTATTATAATATTAGGTTGGTAAAAAAGTAATGCGCGCTATGTTTGTGTTTTATATTTCGCCTGTGAATAGGTTGTTCGGCTCAATTTTTTCTTTATTTCAAATAACATGTCTTTAACTTTGTTTTTTATTGTTACTTCACTGTTCGAATCAATTTTTGAATAGGGAAAAACTTTCAAAAAGATGGCCAATCAAAATGTTCGTTTTCGAGTCTTATTTTCCCATGAATTCAAAAACGGAAAAGCCGCCGCCGAAGCACATCGCCTTTTTCCGTCAGTATTTTAATAAGATGCTTTATCCAAAAATTAATATCGACGCTGGTTTCGACGTTCCAGAAGCGTCGAAGAAAGCGTGGAAGGCTAAACACGCAGTTTCGTCTAAAAAGCGTTGTCAACGATTTCTTGAGATCAGCAAGCGAACTGGACCCGTGCCAAACAACTAGCTGCTTATCAGAACAGTCTAATCGCACCTTAATCACAATTCTGGAAAGCAAACAGATGCAGAAAAAAGGTGTCACACGAACTTTCTGACGATAACAAGAAAAAGCGCATCGATGTGGCCGGTTTTATCTTGCGCCGTTCAAAAAGTCTTGGTTTCTTGGATCCAATTTTGATATTGGATGAGAGATGGACTCAATGCGAGTGCTTTGAATAGAAAAAGCAGTGACTGAATCATGACGAATCACCGAAACCGACACCAAAACCGAACATGCACGGGGAAAAGGATATGTTCTGTGTCTGGTGGAATTTGCGAGGCCTGAGGTGTTTTGAATTTCTAAAGCATTGTCAAATAGTGACTACCAATTGTGATAAAGGTCAGCTGAACCGGGTGGACCAGGTGCTCAAACGGCAAGGAGTGGGCTCATCAGCGAAGTTTCTGGTTCACGACAACTCTCGACCACACACCGCAAAAATCACTCAAAATTTTTTTTGAAGATAGACTGGGAAGTGCTTTTACAGTCGCCTTGTAGCCCAAATTTCGCACTATCCGACTATGACTTGCTCAGGCCAATGCAGCATCATCTCTTTGAGAAAACGTTCAAGAATGGGGGAAAAGTGAAAATCTGGGTAACGAACTACTTCGAATCACAGCCAGTGAGGTTCTTCACGAGAGGCATCGAATTTTCGCCCATGCGTTGGCAGAGAGTGGTCGATAATGATGGAAAGTATGTTCTCGATTGATGTCCTTTTGTTTCATTTTTACAATAAAAATAAAGTACATCAAAAACGCGCATTACTTTTTTACCAACCTAATAGCATGTTAATTTGTAATGTTGATCAATTACGTTTCAGATATTCAGAATGGTCTGGAAGATCCTTTTTAAGTTTGATTGCTCTCGAATTGATTTTTGTATTGTTTTCTGATTTTGACATCACGAAAATCACATTTTTCTACTCCAATCAAAAAATTGACCATTAATATATATAATTATTAAAAAACACGACCCGGCTCTTTTCCCGAATTTCGGAAAGTTCGGAAAACAACATTTTTCCTAAATTTCTGATCTTGCGATTTCGGAAACATATGATCTGAAATTTTTTCCTTATTTTTGAAAATTTCGGAACAATCTCGAAATTTCGAAAAATGACTGAAAATATTTTCTCGCTGAAACCTTTAATAATTCAATATTTTTCACTTTCATTTTTTTGGACGGTTTGCATTTCGGATCTTCCTTTTTTAATAAAAATTTCAGTTTTTTTTTTCAGTAATTTTTTTTCTCTGAATTTTCAGAATTTCAAATTTTATACACCCCCGGTGTCCGTCCAACCAGCTGATTTTTACCGTTTGAGTTGAAATTTGGTTATTCAGTCTGAATGTTACAGTTCCTAGCTATTGAGCAAGCTTTAGAACTTTGATCCTAACTTTAGAACTTTGATCCCGGATCAGAAAAACGTTGAATTCCGATCAACCGCCTTTTCGAAAAAATATCGAAATCAACGGACATATTCATTACTTGTAAGAGCCTACCGTACAGTACCGGCCAATAAGATAACAAAACGTGTCTTTCAGTTGATATTGACCATTTTCAAGAGTCTGGAGTTCGGCTGTCAAACTCTCACGGAGAATTTCAAAAATTCTAGCGTTTCAGTTATGTATTTGCTGATTTTTGAAAGACTCCCATTTTTTCCCGTATTTGTATTTAAAAAAAGGTGCCTTCCAGAAATCGGCAAATACCGTATTTCCTCTAATAGAAGCCCACCTCTATTCCCACTTCTATGGCCCCCCTCTAATAGAAGCCCACACCGCGAGGTGCTTCGAAAAATAGAAGCCCACCCTCTTAGCCCATGGGTTTTTTCTCAACTTTTAAATTTCTCAATTTCTTGTCTACAGAGTTCCTGAATATTGAATTTTGAGATTCTGGAATCTCAGAATTTCATAAATGCGGAAATTCGGAGTTTAGAATTGCAGAATGAAAACTTCAAATTGAAAAAAACACCGAATTTCAGAACTCTTAACTTCCGAATTGTCTAATTTCTGATTTTTTGAAAAAAATTTTTTTGAAAATTAATCATTGAAAAATAGAGGCCCACCCAAATGGTCAAAATCAGTCTCATTGATTGGTACTGTACATAGAATTTCTTTTATCATCATTGCTAATTTTCTTGAAGTTCCTGCTTTTCAAGAGAAAACCGTATTTCTATCGGAATTCTCTATTTAGCTTCATCCGGATTACAACAATTTTCTTTTGCTCTCACGATTTCTTTCCCTTCCAGAAATTTCAACTCCTCCTCAACACTTGCTCGTTTTTGTTTTTATTTGCACGTTCTCTTTTCTTAACCTCCGTGTGCTTAATCAATCAGCTTTTAATAACTATAATCTTTTTCCAGACATCATGGAATCAAAGAAGGCCACAGTGTTCCAGCTGCATTGTCAGCTCGAGATGCTGGGAGAGAAAATTGTTAGTTTATCGGCTTTTTAAAATGTTGCTTATTGAATTTCATTTCAGGTGAACTCCTTCCATGGAGTTCCCAAGAAAGGCCACCCGGCTTACGAAGATCTATCCCAAAGAAATGGGATTCTACAAGCGATCTTGGATAGTGTCGCAGAAATGGTGCATTGTGGCCTCTGCGAGGTAAAAATCAATTTTTCATTCGTGTTATTTCATTTGTGTAAATTCCGTTTTCAGGAGAATGTTGTGGAGGCGCAAAAAATGGTCATCGAGTGGAGCCACTATTTGAAGAATCAGTAAAGTGATCGCGAAATTCAATATTGTTTCAATTTTCAGTTTAAAATTGTCAATTTAGATAATTCGAAAATTGCTGAAGGTTAATAATCTGAAAAAAAAGTCATACATGTCAAATTCTGCTTTTTCACTGGTTTTAAATTTTTGGAAATCCGCAAGATTTTTTGAACATTTCAAAATTTCAAAATAATTTCAGAATTTTAAACTTTCACTTTCGCTCTCTCAAAATTTACCATTTTTAACTGAAACTCACTCGATCTTTTTTTTTTATTTGTACGAGTAAAGTAGTTTTTGATAAAGCTGGTTTCATTTTTCTTAATTTTCAATTCTTTGGGTTGAATTCCCTGTGTACTTATTTTCCGACTAATTTGCGATTATGTTACATTTTTGAAAGAAAGAGAGGCGAAGTTTCTGCAAAAATGGATTTTCAAGATGTCGGTGGCAATATGAATAGCAATATGGGATGGTGGATCATCGCATGAAAAAGCTTGGGAGTGCTGGAAAAAAGTCATGAAGATCCAGGTTGGTGGCTTTTAATCACTTTCGCCACTTGAGCATAGGTTTTAATTTTCAGATTTGATGGAGTGAACGGTAGAGAAACAAAAATTGCAGCAACACACAAAAACGCCTCAAAAATGAAGCAATCATGGAAAAACAAGAACATCTGAAGACAAATTTCCTTGGTGCGACCTCGTTTATGGAAAATTCTGGAAGAGACTCGAAAAATTTTAATTTTCGAGACGTCGGTGTGCGTCAAGCGGTATGCAATGGATGTGCGTCGCATCAAGAATTTTGAAACTGCTGTAAAAAAACATGAGTAACCAGGCTAGTGATTTTCAACACTTTCGCCACCTTAACTTAGCTTCCTGGGCCACCTTGTCAACAGTTCAACTATTCTCTATTATCTACAATTCCAACGTTTTCTGCCGCCTACAAATATTCTCTATTCACCGCACGCCTTGCCGCCCTGGTAGTTAACTCTCCAATTTTTCCAGACAGTTCCCACTAACTAAAAAAAAGGTTCATCAACCATTAAGATTCCCACACCCCCCCCCCCCACTCTAAACTAACGTGCCCCTACGGTTTTTATTTTCAGGTTGGATGTAGCAAAACAACACGAAGAACATCCTGCAACAAAAGCTGATCGAAGTTCATAAATGCGCGAAAACTATCATATCTGAGATGACGCCCAATCAATGACGGTCATATCCAACACTACTAGATCTTAAAGCGTCAAATCAAAAAGACTGAGACTGCGGGAAAATTATGAAAATCCAGGTGGGTGATTTTTAATCACTCTCGCCACCTTAGCTTAGCTTCCCGGGTCTTTTCACCTTACCAACAGTTCAAATGTTTTCTACTAGCTACATCGTCTTCAATCTTCAATATTCATGTCTACTAAATTCTCCCACATTTTCCAACATTCATCTTTGCGAATTCTCCAGACAACGATTTCACCCTACCCCTTTTTGCTAAGCTAACGTGGCCTTTCGGTTTTCTATTTTCAGGTCGAGTGGATCGAATCAACATGATGGAATTCTTCCAACAAAAACTTGTCATGGATCATGGATGCTCACAAACTTGAATTACTGAGATGAAGCGGCAAATATGGATTTTCGAGATTTCGGCGTCGATAGGAATAGCGATTGTATTGAATGGTGAAGCGTCGGATCAAAGAGACTGGGACTGCTGTAAAATATTATGAATATCCAGGTGGGTGATTTTTAATCACTCTCGCCACCTTAGCTTAGCTTTGCGGGTTACAACTTGCCAACTTTTAATCTAGGTTTTTCACAGTTTCTTTAAACTGCTCCAGCTTCAAATATTATCTACTACATATTCACCGCGTGCCTTACCGTTAATTCTCCCAATTCCTCCAGACAGTTCCCACAAGCTATAAACGGGTCTACCAATCATGAAAATCCCCACCCTCCACTCTGAGCTAACGTGGCCTTTCGGTTTTCTATTTTCAGGTCGAGGGGATCGAATCAACATGATGGAATTCTTCCAACAAAAACTCGTCATGGATCATGGATGCTCACAAATTATCATATTCGAGATAACGACCAATTTTCAGTGGCCTTTGCCGCCTTTGTAACTTCATATACAGGTAGGTGGTTTCGACTCACCTACACCGCGATGCTAAGCATTAAGACCGGTGTCACTTATTCTGAAATGTCCCAGTTTTTCATTCAATCCCGGTGAATTCCCTTACTTGCTCAATAAAATACGGGTGCCCGAACTACTAGTTCCTATTTTCCCTTCTTGCCTTCCTGATATGCCAATACGCTTCAGTCTCCAGATTCTTTTCCATTCACTGCTGTACTATTCAGCTATGCTTACGTGGCCTTTCGGTTTTTATTTTCAGGTCAGGCTAACCATGAAGTCGTCAATCAATCGCTGATAATCAGAGCACAGAAGCTGACCAACTTCTTCAAGATGGGACGAGGATGTCGACACATTTTCCGGAACAACAACGTTCAAGGTAGGTCTTACCTACACCACTATAGGCTCCCACCCCGGTGACTTTTTATTAGGCATAATATAGGAACCAATTGATGATTCCCGGTGCATTATTATCTGATACCGATTAACTGAAAAAAACGGGTCTAATATTGTCTTGAATCTCTACATATACTCAATATCAGAAAGTCCGGTTACCGAGAAAAAAAAACATACGGGTCACTCTTCCTCCCGGTGAACTTAAGCTTATGTGGCCTGTTGGAATTTATTTTCAGAACAAGTCAACCGGAAGCGATGTTGCCGAAAATCAACAGAATTGGAAAGAACGAGAAGCTCATCGAAGGGATCAGGATTCCAACCAATTCCAAGATTTCCAAATGTCGTGAAATTCCAAGACTTTACAAAAACTCCAAATTTTTTTTGATTTCGGATGTACCAAATTTCTTTTTTTCAAATGTTCCAAAAAAGTATTTTGTAGACCATTTTCCGAAAATTTTCAGAAATATTTTTTCTTGTTTCCAAAACTTTCCAAAAACTTCCAAAAGTTTCACAAGAATTGTTTATAGTTTCAACTTTCTCAATTTCGGATGTACCAAGTTTCCAACAAAATTTTTCGAAATTCCATTCTTTTCAAAGTTCCAATTAAAAAAAAAGGTTCTCCAAAAGTTTTGAAATCTTGAAAATTTCTAAAAAATAATAACAGTTCCAACTAATTTTAAAATTCTGTAAAGCTCCGAATCTCCCATAACTTTTCATAATTTCGAAATTCTGCGGAAGATTTTTTAAACTTTTTTGAAATATTACCTTTTCTGAATTATCGAATATATGGAATGCCGTTAAAAAAGGATACCGTTCAAAAGTGATTGAAACTCCAAAATTTTCAAAGTTCTGATCACTTATGCGGCTTTTGCTTTCCTTCTGGTTATTTTTCCAGCTAAACGACTTATTCCAAATGTGATGAGGATGCTGGACTTCTTTCTCGGGAACACAGTTCAAGGTAGGTTTTCCTTACACCACTATAAGCTCCCACCCGGTGACTTCTTATAAGGCATATTGTCGAATTAAAAAAGTGGGACCTGGAAAATTTTGCGGGCGGCTTCCCAGTCAATTTTTGAGGCCTTGCCTCGAAATCACCACAGTAGTAAACGAAAATTGTTTCTGTGAATTTAGTGAGATTTTCTGGCCAAAATTTAGATTTCTTAGTATGAAAATGATCGCTAGCATTGCTAGAATCTGCTTTTCATTGAAAAACCAAGCTAAATTGCAAAAGTAGTTCGAACGAGTCGAAAGTCTGATATATTACATTTTGCCGCACTTTTTCGTAAATCAAAAAAAGCTATGCCTTTCAAATTTTCAGGTTCCACTTTTTTTTTAATTCGACAATAATATAGGAACCAATTGATGATTACCGGTGCATAATACCAGTTAATCGAAAAAAAACGGGTCTAGTCTTGTCAATGTCTGGAGACTGAAAAAACCTACGGGTCAATTTACTCCTCCCGGTGAACTTAAGCTTTTGTGGCCTGTTGAAATTTATTTTCAGATTCGGAAAAAGCAACAACCAGAGGTCGAAGGAACCGAGATAATTGAAGGTAGGTTCTTCACTTTCCCACATACAGCATTATTCCGGGGATTTTCAAAAATTATTGTGTCAAAAATTATGAATTTTGACTACAAAAAAATATATATACATATATTAGGTTGAGCGAAAAGTCTTTGTAATTTTTTGAATTTTTTTCGGGACAAAATTTATTCACATAAAACGAAATTCAATGTGTGATCTATTCACCAATAGTATCAATGACTACTTGTCAAAGCGATGAAAGTTAAGCGATTCCATGACTGTAGAACTCGGGAAGCTGGGAAGCGAAAACGTCGTCCAACCACTTTTCGACATCCTTTCTATCATGGAACTTTCGCCTATAAAAGTGATTTTTCAGGGAACGGATTAGTTGCTATTCAGATAGGGCAAGGTCTGTTGAATACGATGGGTGACAGAAGACCTTGACTCCGAGCATCTGGAGCGTCTGACGGCTCGTCGATGTAGGGGGTGGCCTTGCGTTGTCATGAATCATCAACAAGTGGAAATTATTCTGGCAATTTGATCGATAATCCGGGAACACTTTTTCCATCTGAGTGCAGTCGAGGTCCGCATTGATAGTGACGCCGTCTAGAAGAAGTCTTCTGAAGATAACGCCTTCACTGTCCCACCAAATGGACAACATAACTTTTTTCTTGTGAAGCTCTCTTTTGATGTCCGTTGTGGCGGCTTCCTCGGCCGGAATCCATCGTCTTTTTCTACTCGTCATCATTGATAATATTCTCACCCCAATTGGTGCTGAGTTTCATAATAAGCCGAGAATGTGCCAAGTCGCAACGCAATGGTTTTCGTTAATCCGTCAAAAGGTGAGGAACGAGTTGACCAAACTTTTGCTATTCTCCGAATTCATGAAGATGATCAATGATGGTTTTTAGAAGACGGTTGAGACTCGCTGTAAGCTCGTGTGACGTTACTCTTGGTTCTTCTTCTAGCGCTCTAGAGATATCCTCGTGAAGATCAACACTTGGTCAACCGGAACTTTGAGATCGTAGTCTCTTCGGAAAACCTTTTGAACCAAAACTTCATTGTAGTGTAGGACATAAAGTTTTCGCCCAACACGGTACACAGTTTACGACAAGCTACGCTGCATTTGTGACCTTGAAGAAACTTGCAGAAAAAAACACCCCTGAGATCATGGTGGTCTCTGAGCAAATTCTCGGTCATTATGAACGCCGTCAGTAATTTCAACAAATCTTTTAAACATGTAGAACTAGTACTACAATATAGAAAAAACAGAATAATAAAAAGTTGAATCAACGCTGAGATATGACGGTCCAAAAGAATTACAAACCTAATATATACCGTATTTCCTCTAATAGAAGCCCACACAAACCGTCAACCTTGGGCTCAATTATCCTGATTTCTGTTTAAGATATCTAAATATTGTCAACTGATGAATTATCTATCATTCAATCACCATAATTTTATCAGTGGATCAAATTTTGATATTTTGTACAGAAATCAAGGTAACTGAGTTCAAAGATGACAATTAAAATAGGCTTCTTTTAGTAGAATGATGGTTTATCTAACCTCGTACTGCCCAGTAATCAATTTTGCTCAAGAATGAAGTCTTTTGTCTCAGAAAGTAGTCTGAAAGTCTCAAAAACAAAATACGGGTCACTTTTTCAAATGATCTTGGTGAATTTAAGCTTATGTGTATTTTCAGATTTACCCAAATGTGTTACCGGAAATGATGATGCTGAAGTTTCAGAGACAAAATATGAACGAAGAAGAAGCTAACTAGATGTCCTCGGAATCAAATGCGTCCATGGAAATCCGCAACGAAATTTGACCGACGTTGAAATACCGGAAGTTGTAAGGTTGGTGATTTTTCTTCACCTTCGCCACTTAGGTTTGACTTTTCTCTTACGCGTTGCAAGTCGGTTATTAGTACTACGGGTACTCCTCCTTTCCATTTTCCAATATGGGCTCCGGTGAATTCTTAGTTGCCATTTTTGGAATTATATAATAGCCTTTAGCACACCACTAGTTGCTCAATCTGTACTCAGTTTTACCGACGTGGCCTTCTGGATTTCATTTTCAGAATCCAGTCATCAACGTCTGATGTTTTCACATTTTTGCAGTTTGACGATAGTCGCAGGCAGGAAAAGAATTGACAGAGGGCTGCAAATTCAAGGTAGGTTTTTCCCCTACGTCATCCTTGGTTGGTTTGGTACTGTTTTTTACTATTATTTTGTACTGGCATCTTTTTTCGGGTAACTTCTGAACTACTACAGTATTAATCTATTGATCTGATGAGCCTTTTTATGACAAAACGTGCGTTTATACGCGGCATTATTACTTAAGCATGATAACTAATTTTATCTATTATTCTATTCACAGTATCAAATTAACTGAGTTTGGCCTATCGGTTTTTAATTTTCAGATTGAGTTCGGTCGATTGATCTGATTGAATACGGTAATCGAAAAGTCAAACAGCTCACCTGATGGAGGAAGGAATTGTCTTCATGTTGGTGGTCCAGAAGTTTCTGTTTCCGACCTGTTTAATTCAATAAACTCATCAACCGAGTTTTGGAGAATTTGCGACGCATAGACGCTTAGAAAAAATTTTGGATTTTTGTATTATTAACTTACCAGCCTGCGCCTCCGGCGCTTCAAACAGCTGGCTGTTGCGCCTTCGGCGCAATTCAACACTTTTTACCATTCGTCGTTCCATTCCTCACTTTTTGATTCTTCTCTCTCACACTGTAGAACATCTACTCCTTTCCTCCCCCTTTCTCTATGTGGCCCGCATGGCGCAGTTGGTCGCGTGCCCAGCCGTTGTGCGGTAGGCCGCGGGTTCGGTTTTGGTGGCGGCTAAACTTTCATTAAAAAAATCAAAAACCGGACAGACTGATATCGGGACGGACAGACGCGTCTAGCGTTTTATATATAAGGAAGATTTTGAAATTTCAAAACCCATTTTCCAAAATATCCGAAAGTTCCTAACATTCGTTAAAGTTCTTCGGACTCAACTGTTTTTAACTTTGAATTTTTATATGGCATTCGCCAATATTTTTTCAGCCAAGAGAATGACGCTTAAAACCTGACGGATGGAAATCTGTGATTTCATGAGCTGTCAATGCTACTACAAAAGTCGCATGGAACAAGTGCAGTTTGATTAATGATTTATTTTTTTATGGGTGGCTCGGGATTTTTTTGTGGGTTTAGTGTGCTTTATTTTTAACCCACTCATATGATTTCATATTTTACTTGGGCCTCTTGAGTGTTTCACCAACATCTTAGTCTTTCTCAAATCTGATGAAATTCTAAAATTCCGAAGTTCTGGAAATTTTTGTGAGATTTAGAAGTTTTGTAATGATTGAAAATTTTTGTTTTTTCAGAGATTCACAGATCTCTAAAACCAAAAATATAGATAACAAAATTTTTCAAAAGTTCTCAAAAAAAACAAGATTTTTCGAAAAATCCCCAAGTTTCCAAATTTCCAAAATTTGCCAAAATTTCATGATGATATAGAGTTATGTTATTTCGAAAGTTTTGGAATTTACAGGAATCTGAAATTTCTTGTTTCCAAAGCTCCTGAATTTCTTGTTTCCGAAGCTCCTGATTTTGAAAATACTCATTATTCGTCCAACTTTCCTTCTCCCGTTAGCCATTTTATTGCACAAAAAACTAATTCACGACAAAAAATGATAAATTTTGTTTAGACATCTTGAAGAAGATTATTCGGTGTCAAGAAAGTCTAGAAAAACTGTGAGTTGGATGAAAAAAATGCCGTGGATGCAGAGCATGTCTTGGAGCCTAAAACTGAACGAAGGCGGAAAAAATTCTGAGAAAATTCAAATTCGTTTTAAGATACTGTAGTTTCCGTTGCCTATTTCTGAACCATGAACTTCTGAAAATATTGAGATAACATTCTGAAAAAAATTCCTGTTTTATTTTTTTTATCACTTTTTCCGCACTCACTGGATGCTGTGCTCTTGATTTCTCACTAATTCCTCACGACAGCTTTTGTTGTTTTCTGATTTTTGATATCTGTTTTTTTCTGTTTCTGTACTTCGTTTTTAACGTTTTAACTTTTTTCACGCTACCGTACCACATCCAAATAGCACACCACAAGACGCGTCCGATGCTCTTCAAGTTTCGCGCATATCTGGATCGCTTACACGATAAAGCGGTTTGTTTTGATTCTTCAAACTGCTGCTGATCACTAAAAACATTCAGACCCGCTGCATTGCTCGTTGGGAGAACCCAGATGACTTTGAGCGAACTCGCCACATCTACCAAATCATGCACAGGATCAGACCGTTTTCACCTTTCGAACTTGATACAGTAAATTCAATTAAAGGGATTGTTCTAAATGATGAGGTTGTTCGAAAAGTTGTCATTTTTTTTCACGTCATTGATTAAGAAGTCAATGAGAGATGTCTTAGGCATTGAGTTCATAATTTCTTGCTAGCGCAACAGAAGTTGGGCGATTCCATTTGTGTAGAACTCCAAAGACTAGAAGACAAAAAACACAATTTTTTCGAATATGAAATATCTTTCTAGCGTGATGATTTTGAAGACATTGGAAAAGTTAGAACTCACGTTAGATCTTTTTTTTAAATCAGTCTTTCTTGCCTATTCTACAGTTTTTGCGCAATTTGTTTTCAAATTTATAGAACATGCGATCCGTGACACTTAGAAATACAAAAACAAATTTGAAAAATCTAATGAGCAACGACAATCAGAAAAAAAAGTGACCACTACTTTTCAAACAACCTTGGAACTTTCATTTTAGACCAAAATCGAAGAAGTTCGAATGATGATGGAAGATTCGATCGACTGTATTGAACACATCATTCAGCAATAAAGATGTCAATAATTTTTCTCTATTTGTTCATATATGGGTTGTATTAAAAGTAAACTGGATTCCCCGTTTTCTGTGTTATCAACTTATCCAAAAATGAAACTTTTATAGATAAATCCTAACTTTCAATTTTTTAAAAATTATCGACATATGCTCCAAAAGCCTATACTTCCTCTTCTTAAGTTCTAGGAATGGTGTGACAGTTACCTACGCAAAACGCCAGGCCTCTTTTTATTGGAAAACTCTCTCCCATAAAAATGCTCTCACTCTCTCTTGAACGACTAGTACGAATTAATCAAAATAGTCACTTCGCATTTCCCGATTCCCCAAGGTGTGGAAATAAGTTCCATAAGAATACGTTTTTTTTACAACCTAGACTGCTAACTTGTCCCATTTTTAGGTTTTTAGATTGTTTTTGAAGAATCATTTGAATCTAGAGTGATAAGCCTATAAAGTGTCAAACTTTTTATAGAAAATTTGATGTGTTTCAAGAATAATTGAAAATTCCGACAATTGTTGAATTGTTGAATTCTAGAAAACTTTTCAAACCTCTCTAGATCTTTCAAATCTGACTACAAACATTGCATTTTCAGGAAATTCTGTAATTCCAATTCTAGCACATTCTAAATTTACCATATATCCAAAATTTTTAAGATCATTTCTCTGAAAAAACGTCATTCGGAAAAGGGCTCTATCGATTTTTCAAAATTTTCAAGGTTTTTAGAATTTTAGAAAGTTTTGCAGAAAGCAGTTTTGCGGAAAGCAAAAATGAAAATTCAAGTTATTCTGGGAGTTTTTGATTGTCCTAATTACAGAAAGTATCGGAACTTCAAATTTTGACATTTCGGTATTTTTTGGAATATCCACCTTCCGGAAATGGTTTTCTCAAGTATTCCGACTATTGTAGAATTCAAAAAAATCTCTAAATTTTTGAAGATTCCTGGTTTTCGACAAAATTAGCATTTTCCGGAATTCCTGAATTCCAATATCAAAATTTTCTAAGTATCCATGAATGTCACAGAAAGCTCGCAATTTCTCTAATCGTCGACTCTCTGTAAGAAGCTTTTTTTTCCGATTTTCAAAAAATGCTTAGTTTTTGAATTTTCAAGAAATTTTGCAGCTCTGACAGAAAAATTTGGAACTTTGTGAAATTGCGAAATTTGAACAGAAAGATTTGAATATTTTTAAGAATTCTGATTTTTGATGGAATTCTTCGAATATTCGTCAATCGATTTTCAAAATTCTTCCGAATTTCTGTCATTTTGTACTAGAGAATCGTTCGGAATTTTTTCGAATTTTCGGGATGTGTCAGACATTCATTAGGTTCAAAACTTTGAATTTTTAATGTTCCTTAATTAATAAATTCTCTGACATTTCTTGAGATTTTTCCCGAAATTTTCAATTTGAACATTTGGCACTTTTCCATTTCAAAAAAATCTCCTCTGTTTTTCTTATTTTAGATATATGTGTAGATGTCGTGTCTGAATTATTGTATCTTTTATCAAAGTTTTTCTATTTTTATCCTGTCTGTGGCTATTAGATGAACTTCTTTTGATAGCAGGTAATTACATCCAGTTTCAGCCCTCCACCACTTTTTTTATGTTCAAATCAATGTTTTATGTGCTGTCCCGAAGTCTTTAAGTCTACATTAAATGCCCACGAATTCCTTGAATCTCATTCACTCACACAACCCATTATTCTCAACAACCCTCTTTTTCCCCTAGTATTCATTTAGAACTCTATTAAGCTCGACCCCAAAACACAAAAGCAAAAATGAGATATCGAAGTTTTTTTTTCTGACGTCACCTTTTCAAAAAGATGCTCTACAAATGACAGTGAATGATACGTACCTCAAACGGTGCTCATTTTCGCAACGTGATTTATGGACCCAGACTTCCCACTTTTTTTTCTAAAATCGGCGCTTGTATTCTGTTTTTTGTTCTCTCTTTTTTCAATTTCTTTCACACGAATTCATCTCCCTTTTTCGGATTCGCAGTTTTTCTCGAGAAGTTTAAAGCTATTTTTTTCAGATGACTCCATCACCGCTCAGCAAATCCCAGGCCGCGGAGAAAATCCTTTTGGAGCATGGGTTGGGTTGGTTGATTCAGAAACTGGTAGGACGCATCTTTAACTTTCTATTGGGAAATAAACATTTTACTATTTCAGGGTCTCCACAACGGCCACCTCCCGGATGGGACGACCGCTAAGTTCCGGGTAGTCCAATTCATCATCGAGCTTCCACAAGTTCGTCGGGAACTCTGCTGGATCAGGACGTACTCAGAATTTCAGGTAACAAACTATTTTTTCGGAAATTGAGAAATTTTAAGTTTTAGTGACAAAAAAAATAAACAAATAGTTGACACCGTAAGGACTATAATAGAAGCCTACCCAGTATGTGAACTTTGAGCTCAATTATCTCAGTTCCTTCAAAATTCTCAGTAAATTTTCTACTGATAAGTCATTCATCATAACATCACAAAATTTTTTATCGGTTGACAGTTTTTCAAAATCTCTCATAGGAACCAAGATACCGTATTTCCTCTAATAGAAGCCCACCTCTATTTGAAGCCCACCTTTAATAGAAGCCCACCTCTATTTGAAGCCCACCTTTAATAGAAGCCCACCTTGCGCGGTGCTTCGATAATTAAAAGCCCACCCTCTAGTAGAAGCCCATGCGTTTTTTTTTCAATATTTAAATTTATCGATTTCTGATCTACAGAGTTCCTGAATATTGAATTTTGAGATGCTGAAATTTCAGAATTTCAAAAATTCGGAAATTTGAAGTTTAGGATTGCAGAATGAAAACTTTAAATTGAAAAAAAAAACACCTAACTTCAGAGTTTTTAACTTCCGAATTGTCACATTTCTGCTTTTTTGAACAAATTTTTTTTTGAAAATTAATTATTGAAAATTAGAGGCCCACCTCTAATAGAAGCCCACCCTGAAAGAGAGGTTCAAAAATTGAAGCCCATGGGCTTCAATTAGAGGAAATACGGTATGTAAACCTATAGAGAGGGTGGGCTTTTACTAAAGTATTTACGGTAGTTCTTTCTTTTTCAATTTTCGGCTGTGTGTGGCACTTAAAGTCAAAGTTTCACCAACATTTTTCAGGCTCGTGTGGAGCATTTTCGGCGCACCATCAGAGTCGTTACGAGCGTCTTGGAGCAGTCCAAAGCTGTCATCATGGCCAATAGAAAAGCTCAACGCCTCGTACCAGTATGGCCGGATGAATTGGAGTGGGACTATTAAAATTGTAAAAAAATCTCGAATTATTTATTCTAAATCTCAACTCATCCATTGTATTTTTCATCCAAGATCTTCCCTGTATCAACTAAAGTTAGTTGCTATCTCTTGAACATGTACATCCAGTATACCCCGCATTTTCCTCTCAAACCCGTTGCTCCTTTTTTCGATCTCTACTTTTTAAACGATCTCCTCCCTCTACTCTCTGTCCCTAACGACGTAAGATTCAAACTTTCTGCTAGTCAAATTCCATCAATTTCTTTTTCACATTCCTAGTTTTTCTTCTGAATCCACCGAATTTGTAAAAAATCCCGCATACTGTGCTTCAAAACTTTGGATAAAAATTGTATTTTTCAAAATTATTTTTTCAACTTTTTATTGTTGCGAAGTGTTTTCTGACACTGTACTATCTGTTGTATACTGTAAATGCTTTGCTTTAAAGAAAGTACCGTAAAAACTCTATTAGATAGTTACCCCTAATTGAATGCCAGCCTCTAATATAGTGCCACCCCAGAGCACCTCCAAACAATAGAGTGCGAGGCCCTAATATAATGCCACTTCGGATTTGATGTCACTGTGGTGAAAGTTGAAGAGAAACACAAAAAAACATTTACTAGGTTTCTAGCCTTTTTCAAGTTCAAAAAAGATACTGTGTTTGTCAAAAAAGTTTCAGAATAATATCAGACTCCGAAAATCTCTGAAAAGGAAGTAGAAAAATCAAGAAAACCTCGAAAGTCATTTCATGAAAAAGTTGAAAGTCGAGTCCTTTTGTGATGAGTTTCAGTAGAAATTGGATCCCAATAAAAAAGTGTCAGCCTCTAATTGAATGCCACCTCCTAATACAGTGCCACCCCAGACCACCCCCGAACAATAGAGTGCCATGGCTATCTAATAGAGTTTTTACGGTAATCTAATTTCAGGTTCATTTTCTCGGACCTCTTCGGAAGCAACCAAAATGAACGCTAATTTGAGGTGAGCAAAAATTTCGTAGTAGAAAAATGTTTGTCTTGAAACAACTCTAACAGTGAAAAACGAAGAATCAAAAAATACACGGCTGATCGTACATTTATCCTTTATCGTTTGGTCAACTGTATCTTACTTGAAAATAGAGCTGAAGTGACAAATTTTTTTCAAAATTCAGTAAATAATCTGAGAAAAATGACACAGAAACATTTCTCCCAAAAATTTTTTTGACAAAATACACTTCTCGGAGAATGTCTGATTTTAAAAAATTAGACAGCGATCATGGAAACAGCAGTTGGAACAGGATTACATAGTTTTTTGCTAACTTTTGAACAAGTAATACCTCATTAAGAAGACATTTTTTGTATGGTATGAGATTTCAATGGTTAACCAAAGGTTTTCGGCTTCTGAGCTGCCTCTAAGCCCTTTTCACTTATTCTAGTGCTCAATATTTGATACTTATTTTTTTATCATTTTCCAAGTGTGGTTTTTCAATATCTAATGTAAGCCTCGAACACTGATTTTTCCAAATTGTCAGAATGCTGAAAAGGTTTACTTTTGGTGATTCTGATAGAGTAGGTTAATTTTGAGATCGAATATTTAAATCACAACGTCATGGTAAGTTGAAATACAAGTCTATAAAAAAACCAGATTTATCCGATGAAAATAGTTTCACAAAAGCACTAATGATATCAAAATAATCATGACTTTTTGAGTATGTTGTTCAACAATGTTCAATGTCTTCAAAAGTTGATTCGTAGTTGAAGTTTCAAATAGTTTTTTTTCAGGATCAGAACATCCACTGTCTCTTGGGCATCCTCTTTCACCTTGAATGATCCCGCCGCGGATCAAAGGGTACTCCTTTACCAAGCATGGAGAGCTGTTAGACTACGGGTCCGGTTTTGGAATCAGGTTTAAAACCTGAATATTGCCAGAATGAAAAGTATATGAAGTATTGGACAAAAATATATCATATTTTCATTTTTCCATTTAGAGTAGTCAATTTCAAATTTTCGAAAAAGTAGTCCAGAATTTCTTAATTTGTCAGGAAATTACAGTATACCAAATTTGAGCGTCAGTTTATTAATGTACAACTTTTCTGTTTCAAAATGCCGAGTTTTCAAAATTGGAATACTCCAGAATTTTGAAATGTCAGAACTTGAAAAATCGGAATATTCCGAAATCCCGAAATTCCGAAATTTAGAAAATCAGAATTCTAGAAATTTCGAAAAATTCCAAAAAGGCCATTTCAAGCATTCAGCAAACAGCATAGCTCAAAAATTGGAAATCAATTTGTTCAGAAGATAAACCTCTGTTTTTGTTTATTATAGCATACATTTGTCGGAGAAACGGAAAAATTCTGGATCACTTTTTCAATTCTTTAAAGTTGACTATTTTCCGCGGAAACATTTAATTGTGATTTTTTAGCCATGTACCGCATTTACTGTTCAGATTTCGAAACTTGATTCATATTTTTTCTACCATTCCTCCCTTCACCCCAACCTTTCTTTAAATTTGGCTCATTTTGAAATAATTTTTTCCTTAAGTTTTCGAGAAACATCCCTGTTTCTTTTTGCAATCGTTCTAAATTGGTTTTTCATTTTGCTTTTTTGTACCATTTTTTTTATTTTTTAATAATAATATACGTTATTTGTTTCTTTTTTTGTTATGAATCAATTGTGAGATAAATTCACAACTGTTGAGATCTTTAGAGCAAAAACTATAGGAATTAAAAAAACAATTTAAATCGGAAAAAAATTGAAATGATGAAAACCCTTGCAAAAACGACACAAATCGTCGTAAAATGGTAAAAATGAGATCACTACTCACAATAAGCTTAAGAATTATGAAAGATCGTTCTACTTCCTAAAAAAATTCGTCAAAACTATCGCTCTCAACGTGAATGGATTTCGGACAAAAGTATTTTTAGATTTTTACAATTTACCGAATTTTTCGAGACCGCTCATATTTTAACTAATTTCAGTGAAATTATTTCACAACACCTCCCCGCTGTCTCTTAACCACTAATACTAATTATGCAAAAGTAGAAAATCCTCTCCCATCCTGACACCTAAAATCTCTAGATGAGAGTGTCGTCTCTCTTTCCAAGAAATTTCAAAATTCAAACAATTTCATATCTTCTGGGCCCGTTGTTTACCGGATCTGCGTCTCCGTCCGCTTCTCGTATTGCTTCTTCTTCATCCACCGCCTTTCGTACGGCCATCCAGTGACGGGGGACTCCGCCTACTGTCTTCTCTGCTAAGATAATCCTACTGTAGCTCTTGTTCCTTTTGTTCGCTTTCCTATAATAACACATGGGTGTTCCAAATATTGAAACGGACACCGATGATGTCTCCAGTATTTTGGAGATGTTATGACTTCTGATTTTTTTTACTTTGAAACATAGTGAAATCCTGTTTTATGATTTTCAACTTTTTATCATTGTGGTGGTGTGATAATACGTCTAAAAGATCATTTGAATTCAAGCGTGAGACGAATTCAGGAAGAGAAGCGTAGTTTTTGAATATGGATAATCTCAGTTGAACCGGAAACAGAAATTTCTGATAACCAGTCAAGAGTGAACAGGTAAAATATGTTGAACCATGTAAAACAATTCAATTTGGTTTTCTCATTCTTGGTTTATAACAACGAAATGGATATAAGTTATTTTCTCTTTTTTCGAAAAGTATAAAATCTTGAGTTTCTCATTCTTTGGCTCAGGGTGGTTAGCCATAAATTATCATAACTTAATGAAACCACTTTATTAGTTTTCAAAATTCCCTTCCTAAAAATGTGATACCGCTAAATTCAAATCTGTACACAAAATATCCATCCGGAAGTTGCCAGCAATAACATAACACATGTCATCTACACACAAACAGTACATTACCAAAAACGGTGCACCCCGCTGACAATTAGCAGGTGTGAACTACCACTTGAATAGAAATTCTTGGGCTCATCATTATTCCACTTATGTATCTTTTAGATTAGTGTTTTGTCTTGTTTTTGTTTTATTTTTTCTGTTTCTAATATTATGGTAACAACAACCGTACTATATTTTGGGACTTAAGAAGATGCGCACCTAAAGTTTCGTTTAGAATGCATAATCCCATTTTCAGTACTGGCTTGCCGAAATAGCATAGAGAATCCCGAAATTATAACTTCTCATTTTTCTTACTCGCGAATTTTCGTATGATATTGAAATTAGACCTTTTGTGTCTTTCCTGAACACAGAAAAGATATATCTCATATTGAAGAAGTATTATAGAAAGGAGAACTTTTTATTATATTTGTAGGAAATGACATCTAGGAAACTTTAAATTGAAAGTTTGAAAAAATACGGAGAATTCAGCACAACTTTTCTGATTTTGCAAACTTTTCAAGACCACCCAGCTTTTTGTGTCCTACCTGGATGCTTCATTGCACTAATTTATACGTCCAAAGCTTCTGAAAAATTTACATTCCTACGTAATTTTTATCAGTATGCCTCCTAAACGAAAATATAAAAAGAGAAAATGTGCAAAAGTTAAGACTATCCCTGAAAAATCAACTCCGTCTCTACTTGAAACTCTCCAAACATTAATTGTTTCTGCTTCTGGGAATACTGAAGCCATGTTGCAATTCATGAAATCACCTATGTCATTTCCTACCATTCCTAATCCTAATGCTGAAACCCAAGCCAATGTAGTGCCAAATGCATTTGCTGATATTTCGTAAGTTGGTATTTTCCTGTTTTTAAAATTAGTGATCTATGCAAATAAAACAGTAATTTTTGGGATATTATTACTGACTAAGATCGATGAGTCGTGTTTTCATCATTCTTGTTTCGGTTCATCAGACTAGCCATGAGAAGTTACGCTGCTCATCTTCACGCGCAAACACACATTTTGCCTCTTCAAAAAACAATCTGTTGTTTTTGACACCTTTTTTTTGTTCAGACAACTTCACCACGAGTATTTTTTCTCCTTTTTTTGTCATTTCACGAATAATACCTATACAAAAATCAATGTTTTGTTTTTGTTACTAGCGACGTCGTCGACACAAAGCCGGATTACTGTAGATAGACACAAAACGAGAAACATAGAGACGAGTTGGCGGATATGGTGGTGAAAAAAGAAAAGAATAGAGATTCGAGATCGGGCGCCGACTCATATGGGGGAGACAAAAATTGAAAGTGGTGGCTTTTTGCAGAATATTGTAGACGAGTGAAATTTATTGAAGGAGGGCTACACTCCCAATATTTTTATTCTGAAACTATTCAGTTTTGGTTTGTTTATCAACTTTTTTACTTTTTTTTCCCCATAAGGATCATATAAGGATTTGAGCAACTGTAAAACCAATTATCTAGAAAATAAGATTTTATGAAAATGTGATTTGGAAATTCTCTGGGTTACTTACCAAAAGAAAAAATTCCCTAGTGTAGCGTTTTCTGTGTTATTGTAACATGCAATAATATATCTGTCCTACCACTCTGAAAAAAATCCTTGTTTTTATTCTTTCTTTCTTTTTTATCCAATTTTTTTTCCAATCCTGTTATTCTCTATTTTTTTATAGGCAGCACCTTCACATGCTCTTTAATTCGGCCTCTAAAGAAACCATTGCACCTCATGTCATTTTTCCCGAACCAACGACTTTCCATTTTGGATGGACTAAACTCCAGGAATACGATTTGGCCGAGAAACTTCATTCACCCCAATATGCTAACCTGAATGTAGTCGCTGCCACCTCGTCGGCACCTACACCGGACACGATGATTTCCAAACCTTTGAAAATACCGAAAAATGAACCAAAAGATATAAGTAAGTCCGTTTTTAAAGAACTACTTTCACCGAAACTATGAGTAATACGTCTTCTCTTTCAAAACAGAAATAGAATATGCATAAAATGGAGCATCTCATTCTTTTCCCCCACAAACTAAGCCAATAATGAAGGCAATTATCTTAGGAATCTCTTGGAAACATTTTTAGGAGCCTCAGAAAACAGGCAGTCTCAGAATTCTATCCCAACTTTCAGATCATTGCTCCTTTTGTAAATTTGCTATCGTCGACAAAGAAATCAGTGTTTTAGAAGGCAAATATTATCACCATCGTTGTCTTCGTTGTGCCATGTGTGATATGACTTTTGATTTTAATGATAAATGTTATGTGAGAGATGGTTCCTTTTTATGTCGAGCGGACCATGCAAAGTGAGTTTTCTGATTTTTCCACTGATGAAAAAAAAGTTCAGGCGGTACCAAAAATGTTGTCGGAAATGTGAGCAACCTTTGAACAGGGAGGATATGGTTATGCGGGCTAAGGAGATGATATATCATAATTCATGTTTTGTGTGTTTTGTAAGTTGTTTTTTCTCTCATTCTAATCGACTTTCAAATTTGCAGCTTTGTACAAAAAAGTTGAACACTGGAGATTTTTATACAGTTTCACCGGAAGGCCATCTCTATTGTCAGGGTAATATTTTTCGATTTCCTTTGTCTTTCACGTAACAAAACATGTTTTTCAGCTCATTATGCCGTTCCAACGCAGGTGTTATTAGAAGAACCTAAGTCAACTACCGTATCTGCTGTAGCCTCGCCGCCAAAAACAACACCGCCAACTGCAGTAATCCTTCCTTTATCTTCAACATCGCCGGCACCAGAAGCACCAGCCAGAGAAACATCCGAAGCGGAAGGTTAGTTGAGTTCCGAGGGTACTAATAATTTGTGAACGGCCACCGTATACATGACAGCAGAACAAGCGACGAGGGGTTCTTATTATTATAACGAAGAGGATGAGCACACTTATGTTCGGGTGTGAGAAAAGGAACAATTATAACCCGGAAGGCGCTAAATTAAAGAAGAAGACCATTCGGAATCAGAAACTGCTCTTTTAATATTTTGACTCTTTTAGTTGAGTCAATTTTTTGTTACATTGATAATGCAACTATTCACTTGGAAGTTCTATTCAAAGCTATCCATACGATTACATACACTCATCTTGAATCAAAATTTGTAGACCGAAATGTAATCTGGTGTGTTGCATTTTAGATGATAAGCAAATAATTGGTCGGCGGTGCATAAAACAAAAACATGTCCACAGGTGGCATGGGACAGGAAGCGCGACGATTTGATACACCTAGGTCGGCATCAGATTTCAAGCATGTAATGTAAAAAGGTAGAAGGAGAGACGGGTAAGCGAGCGACCCCGTTAATCTCTTATTTAGTAGAGGACAGGTACCGAAAAATTTCACGTTCAAACAGAAGGAAAAAGGTTTTTGAAAAGAGAAGCGGGATCTATGAATTTTCGAAAATGAACTTGTATAGTCGCCGAGAGTTCAAACAAACAAATAGCTGTGTTTTGTGCTGGATTTATATAAATTAAAAAATGAACCTTTGAATTTTACCCGAAAACCCGTATTTACTTTTTTCGAGAAATTTAGCACTAGCTGAAAATTACAACCACTTCGACAGAAGCTTGTTTCTTGATTAATACAGTAACGGTCAAAAATTAAGTTCCAAAGTTACCAATTCAGTTTAATATGGGCCATTTTTTGTGTCTAAACGTATTTCCTCTGATAGAAACCCAACCAAACGTCAACATCCGCCTGAATTATCTAGGTTGCGGTGAAAGCTACCAATAACATGTCAACTGATAAGTTGTTCATCAGTATCATTGAAATTTCATCAGTTGAAAAATGTTGATATGTTTGCTTCACAGGTGTCGAGATAATTATGTTCAAAATTGATGGTCAGGGTGGCTATCTATTGGCGCAAGTGCTGTATTACTTGTCCATCTGGCTTCAAAATTGTTATCAATCACAAGCTCTTCCTCAAAACGAAAAAATATACAGTACCTGTTGATGAGACATAGAAAAACGCATTTTCAGTTGATTTTTCGCCATTTTGACAGTTTCTAGATGTCTGGAGCCCGGCTTTCAAGTTTCCGACCACTTAAAAATTTGGAAGAATGTAAAACAGACTTAAATGAAAGACTTTGCATTCGCCGATTTTTGCATATCCCCAATTTTCCTTCTATTTGCCCATTAAATTATACAATTCCAATAGACTCAAAATTTTCTAGCATCGACCGACGAAGACGGAAGTAGCAATGGTCATCAACGAAACAAGCGGATGCGTACTTCTTTCAAACACCACCAACTCCGAGCAATGAAATCTTATTTTGCTTTGAACCACAACCCAGACGCCAAAGATTTGAAGCAACTTGCTGTCAAGACTAACCTAACCAAGCGAGTTCTTCAAGTGAGTCTTATATTTTTTCTCAAACACATTTCAAATAAACCATATTTTTCAGGTGTGGTTCCAAAATGCTCGTGCCAAATTCCGCCGGGGACTTCAAGATGGTGGTCGGCCCGGAAGCCCAATGCTTGTCATTCATTCTACATTAGAAATGAATCCAGTAAGCTTTTTTTGTTATTTTTACCCATGTACGTTTCTCAAATTCCTCTTTCAGCCACTCTCTACTTCATCATCTAATCACTCCACAGATGGTTTCCCTTCGCTCAGCTCTCCGCCTTTGACCACAGAAATTTATTCGCCAAATGCCAATTACACACATCTTTAGATCTGTACATAAAATTCATGTTAACTTTTTTGTCCTTTTTTCAACTTTTCTAATTCAATATGATAATGTTTTACAATTTCCATATTTTGATCTCCTTCCCCTTTCAATTGGTAGTTAGAACAGTTTTGCCATCATTTTTTTCAAAGAAGCATTTTTATTAACACCAAAATAACTTTTATCATTTCAAATAAATAATTTACAAGATAGAAGCAATACCCGTTTGTGCTCAAACAAAGCATTAATAAATACAGAAAAAATAAACACTCGGGTCCAAATAAATATTAAAATAAAATTATAAATAAAAATACTGGTTCAGCGCAGAAATACAACGGTGGGATTTAATACTTTTTTGCAGTGAGAGGGAAAAGAGAAAAGAAAAATAATAAATCTGTTCTGTTCTAAGCGAAGCGAATAATGTGTGGATTTGTTGTACTATGAACAGTCGTTCTCTGTGTCGCTAAAGGGTATAGATGTCGTTTTGCACTTCTAGAAGATCTCCTAGATTTTTGGAACAAATCGTAGTCGTCATTCCACCAATCGCAGTTGTTGCCGATGTGGTGAAGTACGTAACCAAGTTCGTGGAAGAAATCTCTTTCGGAATATTCCTGAAAATACAAGGAAAATGACAATACAGAAGAATTTACAGTGCCGGCCATAATTATAAAAAAACGCGTTTTTCAGTTAATTTTGACCTCTTTCAGGAGTCTAGAGCTCGGCTCAAGCTTCCGAATATTTTGAAGTTTTTAGAGAATGTAAAACAGACTTAGATTGAAATTTTTTGCATTTTTCGAAAATTCCTAGTTGTTCAGCAATTTTCCGATTTCGGAAAGACATGTCCTCTCTTCACGTTGCCAGTACACAAACAGGGATGTCCTTCAAAGATCGGCAAATAACAGAAAAACTAGGAATTTCCGAAAAATTTCTGTAAATGTAAAGTTATTAATCTAGATCTGTTTCACCCTCCCAAATTTTCGACTTTATCCGACAACTGCCAGCCGAGCTTTAGACTCCCGAAAATTATCAAAATCGACTGATAACTGTTTTTTTTTCATATATGGCCGGCACTGTTAAGTCACAAACCTTATTGACAGTGACAGCCATCTCTAATCCATTGTCCAACCGGACCAACATTGCCGCACTACCCGGCATACGACCGTCATGCTGCCAGCCGTTGAATCCCATGATGTTCAATGACCAACCCAAGCCTTTAAAAATTCCAAATCTCCCTTCATAAAATTTGAACCTCACCATAAGTATCATTGGATGCAGGAGATGGTGTTGAGAGTTCAGCAATCGAGTATTCACTCAAAATGTCTTCTCTATTATGAAATCCATCAATACGGCTCATAAACATCAAAAGTTGAATCGGGCTAGCAATCCATCCACCCCATGGACCGATTCTCTCTGGTGGTAACATCTCGTAAGGATTGAATCCCAATCCATTTCCAGACATGTAGTACACAACTTCTCTTCTGAAACAATCCTTGATGAAAAAAAATTTCACAAAAAAAAAACATTCAGAAACATCTGTCACTTTTAGGGGAGTAATAAAAACATTCAAAACTTGAGGTAACACATTAATGTGAGTGCATAAAAATCTTACGGTGCCCGCTCGCTGATGCTCGGCCTTGCCACTTGAATATCGTAAACGCCAGATGGTGCGAAAATGTTCTTCTTGACAAACGCCTCGTAGGACATGCCGGTGGTCGTTTCGATGAGATATCCTGCCGTTTTATGATTAAAGTTTTGAGATTTTGAAATTTTTAAAAGTTTTGAGCTTGGAGAAAGAAAGAAAGAGCATCAAAGAAGGGGTATTGCGTTGATTGTATCTCTTTGAAAACAATTACAACTTTTTGAGTTAGATGTGACAAGCAGACAAGCTTCGGAAAAATTTTCTATCATACACTTTTTGTAAAGTTCTTCATCACTTTCACTCTTATTTACAAACTCACCTAACAACTGATAACCGAAATTAGAATAAATCCACATGGATCCTGGTTTGTATTCAAGTGGCACATTGGTAAGCACGTGCTCGATGAGCTCCTTAGTGGTCATGTCTGGCTGGACCCATGCAGCGTCAGATTGCAAGTTGTCCCAGCCACCTGGAACACAAAATTTGAGAAATCTTGAAAAATAGAAACAAGGCAATTTGTGTCATCAGGGGATGATACCAAACTTGTTCAAGAAGATTTGTACCCAAATTTTTTTTTCTTAATTTTTGGAAAAAACGAAAAATTGGTTTTTGAATTAAAATTTTTCTGTTTTACTCTGAATTTTGTTGGTTTTAGTCAAGTTGGCAATCGAAAAAAAAAAGCAGAAATCGAGAAAAATAGGCGAAAAAAGTTTGAAAGTGGTTTTTTTTCAAATTATGATAGGTAGTTATCATACATTTCTCTAAAAAAATCTCTGATACAGAACAAATTAACAGGAAAATAGGAAGGATTTCCGGAAAATTTTTGAAAAATACATTATGTCCTGTATATGCTGTGATAAAGCGTCAATCTATGCTTGCACTTTAAACTACTTCAATTTCTGTGAGAGATAACATAAAATCTGTCGAATGATCGTTACGGTCGTTCCAATATTTACAGGAGTATGGTGTTTGACTGTCTAGTTCCTATTCATTTTGAATTTTGAAAACTTATGAGAATGTAAAACAGACATAGATTGAAAGTTTTGCATTCACAGAGTTTTCGAAAATTCCTAGTTTTTAGCTTCTTGCCGATATCTGAAAACACCTGTTTTTTCACCTTTCAAATACAAACATGGCAAAAAATTGGGGTATTTCAGAAATTGGCTAAGAGCTGAAAAAGTAGGAATTTTCAAAATAATCTATGGATGCAACTTTTTCAATCTGGTTCTGTTTCAGACTCTCCGCAATTTTCAAAGTAATTGGAAACTTGACAGACGATCTCTAGATTTTTGAAAATGTCAAAAACCAACTGAAAAATGCGCTTAGGTATACCTTATTGACCGGTACTGTATCTCATTCCCTGTGAAAAATATGAAAAAGCATTCAACTGATGAAATGTGAGCAATAATATGACAAACATTTTAACAGTTGAAAACGTTTTGATATCATTTTTGAAAATGAGATACATGGGCTCAAAATACCCAGTTTGGGTAGCACGTTACCAAAATGTTTGCGGAAGTTTTGTTCACAAGTTTACAGTGGCATTCTATGACCATTTAAAGTGATGTTCTTCTACCAGCCTCTTCACTTACCTGACGTGTGTTCCAACAAGTTGCGTACAGTAATCTCTGTCACATATCTCGGATATTGATACTTTTTGCTGAACTCGCTGCCGAATATTGAATCCTTGCCAAACAGTTTGGAGTCCAGTGTGAAGTGCCCCTTATCAATCAGCAGCATTATTGCGGCCGCGGTGACTGGTTTTGATACTGAGCCCACTCTATAAAAATATTGTTTGCGTGAACCATTTCTCAATTGGTTGAGAATATATTATTTTTTCGTGAAATTTTTTTTTCTAATCGAACCGGAATTGATGATTTGGCGTGACGGGCTCTTGTTGTCGAATGTCGGTGTAGCCGAAGCCTGGAAAACTGATACATGTATCCAAGTCATTGAAACTGAACGTCTATGGCTCAATGAATGCGAGAAAATTGGTGTTTATCTTACATGACGTGGTTGGGGACAAACATTTTAAAAGAGTGTCAGGTTTCATCCAATTTTTTGTGCTTGATCATTCAATCGTATTCATTAATTTTGAACTCAGATTCTTTTTTTTTATTTTGTTATCTCTAAATCCTTTCCTGGCAGTAACACGTTGATATTACTGCTCCAGGTAAAAAAGAGATTGCAATGGAAACTCTGGTTCTTGATCATTTGTTCCAGTTCAACCCGTCCTCAAAACTGTGTCTCTTTTTTGTTGTGACCATTTCTTCAAATTTACTAATCCACTTGTTCGACAATGAGAACCACAGGAACCCATGAAAGAGCCAGTTTAGCACCTTCCCGTCCAAAAAGAAAAAGAACAAACGGGAAGACGAAGAAGAAGAAGTTTCTGATACAATGAACAAACAACCTGCCGCGAATTTGAGTTGCTCTTTTTTGGCAATCGCAATGGACAGTCCAGGAATATTCAAGTCTTTCATGAAGTGTTCAACTCGTTTGATAAGGAATTCCATTTGGTTATCAGAGAGAAGTTCTGGGGATCCTTTTAGGAAACGAACTGGGATAGGACTAAAATTATTTTTTAGGAAAAATGGCCTCAAGTTAGAAAAAACTTACGTTTCATCCCAAAGTGGTGGCGGATTTGGGTATCGGTTCACATCAACATCGCTCCATAGCACTACGTAAACAACGTTTTGATAGTTATCGGTATAATGGGACATCTGGCGAGGAATCATATTGGGATTTCGTTGCATGTTTCTGTACATTGTCTCCAAATTCTGTCCAACTTGTATACTACTTCTTCCATTTCTATTCTCCCAGATTCCAGTACATAAAACTTGATTTTTGTTGTTGAAGACTCTCAAGGAGGTTGCAACAAATCCTTTCTGCACCAAGATTCTATCTTTTTGCATACACGCCTCCATTGTCAATCCATAGTGAGCTTCGTATTGAGCTTCTGATTTCACTGGCTTCTGCCAAACACCAACGTATTTTCCTTTTCCTGCCTCTGTATAACCACAGAGGTAAGTCAAACGGTATCCATTATTTTCAAAATGCGTTTTTTGCTCGTCTGCGTGTGGTTGTCCAGGGAACCAGATCTAGAATTTCAGAATTTGGATTTCTTTTTTCCTTTTTAATTTACTTACATGAAACTCAACTCCAGGCACTCTCTCCCAGTAAGTGGTAAACGTAATCTCTCCAGGTTTCCCTTCCTGACCACAAACTTGAGTAAGAGCCAAATCACGAGCCTCGTTTTCCCTCACTGCTTTGATCAACTCATCGAATGTCATTGGAGCGGGTTTGATGAACACGGGTCCTACAAAAGAAATGCATAACAAATAGAAACTAGATGGTCTATCTCACCTGAGTACTTGTGCATAATAGCATAATAGTTGACATCCTGACCTCTGAGATAGTATCCCATTGAAACTAATCTTCCTCCGTACTGTAGAGAAATCGCTAGCACGTTATCAACCAAACTCTCGTTTCCTGCAGTTAACACCCAAGCTTTCTCATTTGGTGCCGGTGGGTGAACAGTTTGAAGTGGTGGAAGACGATTGTTGGACATCATTCCAGGCATTCCTGGTCCACCACCCTGCATGCCATTTTGCATACCGACTATAGTAGGAATTTATACATGAAAATTGTTACCAGAAACTCACAATCTGCTGATGTGTCGACAGGAGAGGCTGCTGCTCCATTTGGAGGCTCGTATGGTTGTGCGGCTTGTTGAGGCTTTCTATGTTTTTTCGCTAGAGCTTTGTCTACTACTCGTTCGGGCGCGGTATATGGATATCTGTAAAAAGGACTTATAAGAAAGTTTCAAAGAAATGATATCTTACGCATTGATTCGTTTGCCTGTAGTGAAACCATGGAAATGTGCATTTAAATCTAGCTGTTCTCCAGTGCAAGGCTGTAAAAATTGAAGTTAAAATGTTATTCTTATTTTGATGAACCTAATTGGTTTTCAAATGACAACAAAAGTTTGAAAATGTAAAAAGCTCATAACAGCCCCACCGAGATAAAATAACTCAGATAAAATTTCAAAAACCTCAGTAACCTGGATAGTGATGAATGCCAAAACCAGAACACCAATGGTTGGTGATAACGACAGATGCAGCAGCCGCATTCTCGTCAAAACCAAATGGTGAAAGGAAGAGACCGAGTCCTTCCGAAGCAACACACGTTGAGCCGCGCCGCGCCGTCTTTATGCCAAAGACCGCACCCGAGGATGCAGCCGCGCGGAGTCCCTCCGTACGGTAGGCGGTCGCCCCGGACGGCTCTGCTCGGGCAACACACGTAAATCGCAAACAAACATGACAAAAAACATAGAGACCCCCGTAACACAACAGACAGGCACATATACAGTCAAAGAGTGACTCGCTGTGGCAACAACGAAATCAAAATGAAATAGGTAGATGAGAATGGGAGGAAGGAGGATCAATTGAACGATCCCGATGTTTTGAGCTTCCGAACTCTTGATTTTGTTTTCATGATCGGCAGAAATGTTGTGTTCTAAAAACCTTGCAGTTTTGAAACGAGATAAAAAATTTAAAATAATTGAAAGTAGATGAACTATTTTTGAGGTCTTGATTTTATATTTTGGGTTAACAACTGGAAGGGACAAACAAATCCAGCTGTGAAAAAATTGAAAAACTCAACCGGAATTTTGTTTAAACGTAATTTGATTTCTATAAAGTTTTTTTTTCCACCGACTGACTTGAAAAAATTCACCGTATTCCTTCGTATTCCCTCACCGTATTCCCAAAAATACGTAATTGTTTGTAATGTCCAGATGGCCGTCCCACGTTTTTTTGCACTACATGTCTCTTTACTCGTTGCCTTCTACTGACCCCAGATTTCCTCAGATCTTAATCTCCTCCACCTGCACCTCACCTTATTTCATAATTGTTGTTGTGTCCTTTTTTTCTGTGCTACTAAACCCCGTCGCGTTTCCATCTCTTTCTATGGAATGGAGCGTGACAGCGAGGAATGCAAACGAAGTAGATAACATAACTCTCGTCCAGTAATCGCGTACAGCACGATGGCCGAGTGGTTAAGGCGTTGGACTTAAGTTCCAATGGTGGGTAACACCGCGTGGGTTCGAACCCCACTCGTGCTAGATTTTTTTGTTATTAAGAACATTGTAACAAGGTTTCGAAATTAAGATTTGCTATGTTCTGACAACTTTTATTTGTTCCTCAAATATTTTTTTTGAATGTATATGAGTGTGTACAGTGTTGGCCAAAATCATATCCCACAATGATAATATTAGTTGAAAATGGTCGACTTTATGTGTCTTAAAAAGTATTTACCACTTGTCAATTTGGTCTGGAAGTTTTTGGGATTGTAAATTAAAAAGAGAACTCTATTTTTGTAGTCGACAACTTCTTTGTGCAATCACTTGTCAGAAAAATATGTTGCGTAAAACAATTGTACTCCTTCTTTTCGCCAATTTTTTGGCTTTTGAGATGCTTCTGTTTAAAAGAAGGTATCTCTTCCCCTGTCTTTCAGTTAATTTTGATCATTTTCAAAAATCTAGAACTCAGCTGGTTAGTTTCCAATCACTTTGAGAATTTAGGAAGATGTGAAACAGACCTAGATGAAAAACTAAGCATCCATACAATTTTTTCAAATATTCCTAGTTTTCCAGCTACCGTAAAAACTGTAATATAAAGCTACCTGTAATAGAGCGCCCCCTCTAATACAACGCCACCGACAGACACCCTCCGAAAAATAGAACGCAACCCTTTAATAGAACGCCATCTGTATTAGAACGCCACCTCGAAAGAAAAAACAACGATTTTGAGCGGATTACAGTGATGGATAAAAACGCAATCATTGATGATTGCAACGAATTTTTTGAATTTTTGAAACCGACGATGATATTCGCGAAGAGGATGATAGGGAATGTTCTCTTGATTTCGATTTTTAAGTTGATATTATTTCCTTTCTCGTTGATTTTTTCCTGTTTTTGATTGTGGATGAAAGATTTTTTTTCAAAAATTTGTCTTCGAAAAATAGAACACCACCCTCTAATAGAACGTCACCTGTAATAAAACGTCACCTCGAGACTCCCTCCAAAAAATAGAGCGCGATGGCGTTATATTACAGTTCTTACGGTATTTACCTATTTCCAAAAGTAACCTTTTTTCACAGTTTCAGTAAAAAAACTGAGAATTGTCAAAATTCGCTGAAACTTTTTTCATATATTTATGGCCATGGTAAGTGATTTTTCAGACAGAAAAATTTGTCCATTTTCAACTAAAGATTCAATTTTGGGAAAGAATCTCAGCCAGTACTCTAAGAAACAAATAAATGTTGCCGACGCTTTTCTTTTTCAATGTGAAAACTTAGAAAATTCACATTTGGCTTCATGTTCATCCCCAAACAATATCCATCCAACCTCGATTTTCAAAAATCTTGATCGGTTTGGTATATGCAACTCTTAATGACAGCTCCTACGGAAACGTGCACTTTTTCCCTCTGTGTGTATCAAACTAACACTTCGTATGCTTCCCCATTCGATCATGTAAAAAAAACGCCTGGATTTCTTAGATGTTTATTTTGGCGGCGGCTCATTGAGCCTGAACGACTCGGCGAGCAAACAGGGAATAAATGGTTGAGAAGAAAAAACAGGGGGAAAATCGTAGCTCGATCATCATAACTGTATGTGTGGGTATCAGATTTCTTGAGTGTGATTCATACTCAAGTGTATAAATTGTGTTTTTTTTCAAGTTGAAAATGAAAATGTTTACATTTTATGACGTAGAAAAAACGAACCATGGACAAGATGTAAATTGAACAATTTTGGAGAAAAGAGAACTTGCAAGAACACTTCTTAAGAGATTGCTGATAATACTGATTGAAAAAAAACAGGGAAACTAGACAGGGAAAAAAAACTTGTATAGAATTGTTTGCAAACGGTTACAGAAACTGCTTTTTTGAGATCAAATCACAGGATGATGGGTGTAATATATGAGTTATATATGACGAAGGTGTGGAAAACTGGGTACATAGAAAGTTAGACATTGAATTACAGTTGCAGTATTGCCGAGTCCTCCAAATCTTCAAGTACCGTTTCTCGGGTTCTAGATACCACGATTCCTCTGGAATAAAAACAAGATTAATTTTTTTTGAAGTTTCAGTTAATCTAGAAGAAATTATAACAAAAAAGAAACATACTTTCGTATATCGGCCATTGCCATTAGTTGCTCGCCATTCTCCGTTGGGAGGTCGTCAAACATATCGTCTTCCTCGGCCCATCTGAAGAAAAAATCAAGAATATTTATGACATCAACCAAATTTCTCCCCTGGTGATAGAGGATTGGTTTGTGGTGTTTAGAATTCAAAGTCACGCACTGGGCTTTTTGGCTTCAGGCGGTTCCGGGTCACTACTCGGGTTTGAAATGTATGTGTTTTCAACTAACCTGTTGTAATGTTTGTTTGGTACACTGATGTAGAAACCCATACGATTTGATGATCTGAAAATTAAAAAAATGGAGTTATCAAATATGTTATTCTGAAAAAAAAAACTTACGCGCAACAGACTATAAAGATGGCGAACGCAATCATGAAGACCACAAAGAATAGAAGAGCGATTTCCAAAGCACTCCAGCTGTAGTTGGTGGCATTGACATCAACTGGAATAATATACCGAATTCGTTCGCCAATATTAAACGCGGGCATTCTTTCTGAACAATCTGGTCTCAAAAAAAGAAAGGGCACCTTCTCTTCTTGTCCCAAAACAAAACGAAGCGCTCCCAAAACACTTGTGTTAAACCCACTAGCCCCTCCCACAATTGTTTATCCCCCCCCCCCCCGCCCCCCAATCCATTTCAATGGATTTGTTCAAGTGTTTCTTTGTTATTTTCCAAAAGAGTTCTTATACTTACACTGGCAGAACGGGCCATGGAACGTTGGCGGGCAGATACAACGGTACGATCCGGTAGTATTTGAACATGTTCCATTGTTGAGACAGTGAGTAGAAATGCAAGAGCTCAGGAAATCTGAAAATAATTATTATGAGTTAGTTAGCAATTATAATTATCTCAATACTTTGTAGTCTTTTAATTGGAATTCCCATTTTTGAAAAAAGATTAGTATGAATTGGTATTTCTGTTTACTTGAGAATAGAAATGACTCAATTTTCAGACGCGCAAATGCTTTTCAGAACCGGAATCCGCATAATTTGTTAGATTTTACTGGAATAAAAACAGCCGTCGAATAGACTAAAACACGCCTCAATTGAGAACACAGGAAGGAATTCTAAAAATTGTTCATCAATTTTGAATGAATAATTAGGTTCAAATCAAAACACAAGAAATCATAATTATTTTATCATTTCACTCTAACCGAGTCATTGAATTTTTTAGCTATAAATCTCTTAGTTTAGTGAGTCTTCTTTACTTTTTCTGTATCAAACGCCCCCTCAATGCGCTTTACACATTTCAGATGCCAAGTCGAATGACGAGAAAGATGAAAATCTTACCGAATGAGTTAATGAAATACATACGAGATAAGGCGTACATCGTTGATCATTTAGCGCGCTTTTTTGCACTTTGTTCTCCCACACTTCAAAAATCAGCAATTAAATTGAAAGCATATTCGAGAAAAAAAAAAGAATACGATAAAGATAAAAATTTAACAATAAGCTAAAAAGGCTTTTCTCACTGTCTGACCAAATTGAAGAAATACGAGGGTGGCCTGACAAGCCAATCTTCCTAGCTAGAAAAAAATGCAGATTTGTTATTGGAGAAAAGATGAATTAATTACTAAAAAATGAGAATAAAAATGGATAGCAGAAATCAGGCAGGCGACAAAAACAAAAAAGAAGAAGAACGAAGGGAAGGCGGGGGAGAAAAAAGGTCTCAAAAGAATATATGGTGTCAACTGGAAGAATTTGTTTATTGAAACAGAGAGATGACACGTTTTTTGTTCTCCGGAATTTCCAAGTAGGAAGATTCTTGCTCTTTTTGACCAAATTTGAAAGAAGCATACATTCTCGAGGGCTCACAATTTTGGATCCACTTCCTTTCCAAAACACTAGACAGAATTTGTAAGTTCTTCGTAGATTCCCTTGTTCCCCTACTGCCTATTACTCATTTGACTCAAGAAAAAATAATATGTAAGCATAGAAAGTAGAAGCTCAAAAAATCTGGGGTGAAGAAAACAAAGGAAAGGGGGTGAAAAGGGGGGGGGGGCGAAAAACGTCTTTTCTTATCTCCCAAGGGACAGTTTTTCAAGAAAAAAGTGCTCACACACATTCATACACACATGAAATATTCGCGAATAGAGGGGGTAGGGTTCATCTCAGATTTTGATTTCTTTCTTCTCTTTTCTTTTCTTATTCCAACAAGTTTGAGAAATTGGAAGAAACGAAAAACATGAAAGAAAAAAGGCTAAGAAGTTGATGTGCAAGAATAAGTGAGAAGGAGAGGAAGAGTCAATTCCTCCCCATTCCACTTTCTCAATCCTATCCGATTAGTTTTTTTTGGGAGGGCACCGGAAATGAGATAATGGAAAAAAGATGTGGATGGATGTGTAACGGAGGGGAAAAGAGCACGGAGCAAAAATTAGAGATGATTGTGAACTCCTAAGTTTTTTTTCTAGTAAAATCGTAAGAGGATTAAATGGGATTTGTTTTTTTTTCAACATATGCTGTGTTTGCATATTCAAAAAAAAACTTTTTTGGCTTTTGACCTGATTTATTTCTGTCAAAAGGTTATGTAGAAGCCTTTTAATAATTTATAATTTTGTTGGATTTTGATTTCTGGGAATCTCACATCCAGGAAAAAAAATAAGTTACATCACAATTGTTCCATTTTTCTCCCTCGCGGCATTAATAAGAAAACATGTGAAAACGAACGGAAAAGGGTCTCAAGCTCAAGACGAAAACACCGTGATCCTAAGAATTCCTTTTTTTTTCTGATAGAAAATAGGAACTCATTAGAAAAAGTTGAAAGTGACAAGGGAGATACGACACTTGAAAAGTTCAGAGCTCTTCGAAGTTCATTAGGACTGATGTTTTTTTCTTTATTTGTTTCCGGTTTCAATACAAAACAAAAACGATGTATAAACAAAACAGAAAACTCAGACAAACGTTTTTTTCTTCATAGCTTAACTAGAAGAATTCCTTTTGAAAACTTTCAACGAATGGATTTAAAGAAATAAATTGTCGACTAGGAATTCTAAATTTTGATCGATGAAAAGGTGGCAAAAAGAAAACGAAAGAAAATAAAATGATAGGCTTCCGGTTAAAAAATATAATTGGTTTCAAATTGGTATGACAAATTCAGACGAAACATGGAAATCCCAATTTTATTTTAATGAGAGCTGAACTCTTGACACACCAATTTTCAACCAAAGCACACTTCAAAAATACTGACACTTCACGTTTGACACGTCTATCCGGATTCGAAATCCTTGGTTCTATGACTACAAATTAGACGTCAATTGGTGGAAGCCATGCCAGGAAGTATCCCGCCTTAAAAAACCTCTAGACGTATATCACTTAATCATACATATTAAATCTATCTTCCACTTGAGATCAGCCGAGGAAAAGTTCTTTTCCGCATGAACAGCGTAGACGCTCATCACGTGGTGGAAGGGTGTTCGCTTTTGAATGAGCGCGCTCCACTGCACTCTGGCGGTAATTCAAATTTTAAAAATCAACGTGGCTGCGCAGCAAGTGTTATTTGTAAAAAATCGATACGGAGTCTTTTTTTACTTACAACTTCCAATGAGAAAACGTGAATTGTTTTTAAACGTGTCGCCCTTGTTTCTCAGCAGAGAGCGTTCGAAAAAGCGCACACCCTGCTGGCTCCCTCCGTGGCTCCCTCCGTGGCTCATTAATCAAACATGAATGTCTAATGAAAAAATCCAACTTATTATCCATGTCTGTACTTTTCAAATCTCAGACTTTTTCCTGGAAAAAAAATTATGAATAGTACCAAGATGCATAAATTAAAAAAAAAATAGTTGTTTGTTTTGAAATAATAGTATACAGTTTCTTGGAGAAGATTTTACCTAATCTTATGATAAAAGACTTGGTTTGTGATAAGAATTTGAAAAATCAGATCTAATGAAGGATGTACGAATTGCTATCAAAACTGATGAATGTGTTGGATATTTAAATTTTTTAAAGGGCAAGGCTAGGGTAGTTTGGAATCGCCGCTTGGAATATTTTGGAATGTCGAAAATTCCCGCTTTCAAAATTTCAAAATTTCGGAATGTTCCAACATTGAAAATTGGGGTTTTCGGAATAATCACATTTTAACATTTTCGGAATTATTGAAAACTCAAATTTCAAAGTATAAATTCCATTTTCTCATCACAAAAACGTCAAAAATTGGTGAAAATTGACAGAAAGATTTTAACAAAAATATATTAAAAGTAGTTCCGTTTGAAATACCGTAGTTCAAAAACCTCTAATTCAAAAAAAAGCTCCGAAAATTCTGATAGGAAAAAGTCGTTAGGTATTTTGCCGAATTTTCGGATTTCAAAGCCCGTTCACAATTTTCCTGCTGATAATGTGCTTGATATCAAAACGTTTTAATGGACAAGGGATCTCAGCGAGTTCGAAAAATCGGATGAGATGATCCTTGGAGCAAAACTGCTCGAAACTTTGAGATCATTAAAATTCATAGACAATTTTCTAGTCATTCACTTCAAAGCTAATTATTTTTAACCAATTCACTTATTTTTAATTTACAAAAAATAAATGTTTTAAATGTAATAGTTGTCTGACCACCAAAAAGTTTCTTCTTGTTACTTTCAAATTGCAACTGATTGAATGCAAATTCAATTGTTTCCCGTTTCCCCTACTTTTTTGGCGGACAAAAAACCAACGGGACCTTTTAAAGTGATTTAAAAAGTTCTGCACACACGAATTGATCATAAATTATCACAAAATACAAAAGTAAACTTACACTTTGCAAGTAGGTACATCATCCTGATGATAGGAGTACAGTAATTGAAACTTGGGACAATGAAAAAAGAGAATATAAGGGCAAATGTGATTTTTAATGTTTCTCCGTTTTCTTCGCTGTCGGTTTTTTCCGGGAAATCTTTTTCGAAGATCTTTGTGTCTTTTGAAAAGTCAAGTCAGTGACTTGCAAATGAAGTAGGAAAAATACCACTAAATGAACCCATTATGGGTTAGAGACACTAAGTCGGAAAAATAGAAGCAAGAAAAAAACCCGAATTCCAATTTGTTTTACTTTGTAGGATTGGGATTACGGAAACGTTTCAAAAAACTGCACAGACAAAATTTCATGGGAATTCCGACTCTGCCACTGAAATTCTGTCTTCATACCCTTTGACTTTTAGACGGGAAGTGAATTTTTCCTCTTCAGAAAATCTCTAGGGAAAAATTGGGAAAGAAGAAAAATGAATTTCTGGAAGCAGGCAAAAAGCAGCACATAAATTCATAAGCGCAAAAATTCAAAATAACTACGAAAGTGTTTTGAGAAACAAAATTTAGTGCTACAGTAATCCTTGATCGGCAAGAACTGATGTTCTCAGGTTTGTGTTAGCACTTTCTGTAATAAGATTTCCGAATTCAATTAGGACATAACCCAAGAGTGTGTGACTGGTATAAGAGTCAAAAAATCAAATTTGCACCAAGAAATAAACTCAAAACACAAGGATATATTCTTGGAAATATAAAAATATAAAAATTTACAATTTTGTAGAAACGATTTGGTATCATTTCTAGGTAAAAACTGTCTGATTTTTTTGTTTTCAAGAAAAGTGAACAGCCTACAAATCACTGTGAAATTTATTTTCTTGTAATTTTTAAAAGTAACAAGAAAGTATGAACATCAGTTGCTTGATAGAGCACATAACGTTATCTCATTAGTAATGCAATGGTAGCATGTAAGCCTGAATTAGATGCTTTCCGATTTTGTACAGTATCTGCCAAAAGAATATGTAAACGTTTTTATCGGTTGGTTTTGACCATTTTCAAGAATCTAAAGCTAGGTTGTAAAATGTCCGATCACTTTAAAAATATTGGAGATTTTAAAACAAACCTAGTTTCAAAATTATGCTTTTGAAGAACTTTTTTGAAAACGCCTATTTTTTTCAGATTTCTCCCGATTTCAAAAGGGCACTTTTCCACGTTTCAACAAAAATAGAAGTATAGGTGTGTCCCAGAAATTGGCAAATAATTGAAAAACTGGTAATTTTCAAAAATTTCTATGAGTGCAGAACTTTAATCCAGGTCTGTTTTATAACCTCCGATGTTTTCAATGTGATCAGACACAATCGAGCTCTTCAATCTAGACAATGATCAAAATCAAATGAAAAGCTTGCTTTTGTATACCTTATTGGCCGGTACTGTAGCTTTAAAGTTCAACCATGTGATCCTAAATTTTAACATTCAATAGACTTCGAAAAAAAGTTTCTGAATAATGCGAAACAGTATAAAGATTCATGTCGAATAGTACATAAACAATTGTAAGACAAAAGTGTTTTCAGGAGGCGGAATTGGATTACTACTGAATTGGATTTCCCACTCAATTCTAGTGGAAAACTTTTATCAAGTTGAAAGGTTGAAGTCTAGTTCGCCCGTCTAGAAAGACGGAACTATAACCTTTATAGACGAATTTTTATCAGGAAGAATATGATAAAGAGCGATAAGCACAAGTTCAAAAATTAATTAACCCGGAAATTCCATCATCGTATCATAACTCAATGAGGAAGGAAGAGGATACGCACAACTCAAGGATTTGAAACTAAAAGTGTGAAGAAGTGACATGTAGGTCTCTCGAGTGTTCCTGTCCGAATTTTTACAAGGAAGTTTTATTTTCTGACACGAGGGGTCAGAGCATGTTATTGGAGACATTGAATTTTCCTATTTTCAGTTTGATTTTTTTAAGGTTTTGATTTTCCAGGTGTTCATAATTGTGAAACATAAAGCTAATATCGTATTTCCTCTGATAGAAGCCCATCCGAATCGTCAACGTTAAGCTTAATTATTTCGATTCCTGTGAAAGATATTAAACCGGTGCCCGTTGGTAAAATATTTGTGATGTTATGATAAACAATTTATCGGTTGACGGATTGTTGATATCTTTTACAGGTATCGAGATAACTGAACTCAAAGTTGACGCTTCGGGCGTCCATTAAGGAAAATACGGTACTTTGATTACCGTACTACAATACCATGAAACCCACAAGAAAACCTACCCAAATGCAGAATAATGTTTCCTGTAGTGATCATTGCTAAATATAGATGATTCTCGCTTTTCACCAAAAAGACACAATCCGGAACTAACTAGAAAAAGTGTCTAATTCCTTCCCGAGCAAATAAGCAAAAAGAAAAAAGTTGTTAACTTACATCGTCTGGGCGGGAGATTGAAGAAAAGATGGTAGGGAGTATAAGAGAATGCCATTGTTTAAAATTGGAAGAGAAAGTATTCGATTAACGAATCGAGGGAGTTATTCTTGGCCCTTCACTATTTTCTTCTTATTCTTATTCTTCTTTCTTCCAGATTTCACTAATGGATAAGATGTTTTGTTTTTCGCTCGAGTGGAGCAATGAAAAATGGGGAAAAAGGGGTGGCGAGGGGGAAAGCACCTTTTTTGTGTGCACAAAAATGTGTCGGAGCTGTGTGTCGGAGTTTTCTTTCTTCTTATTCTTTTCCTTTTTCTCAGATTCTTCTAACATTCTGATTTCAACTTCTGTTTTCTGGGAGTCTATGGGCGGAGCAATCTCTTCTTTTCAATTTTCAGCACTTCAGTTATGAAAGGGTGCTCTATGTCCCAATTAGTGCAAGTGGTACGGTGGAATTTGAGTGGGAAACCACCGGAAGCTACAAGACGGGAAACAATAAGGAAGAATGATGGAATAATAATTGGGCTGTTTTTCGTAGAAACTTCTTTATGGTGACTAACTCTGTCAGAACGAATGTAGAGACATGTCAAGATTCTGGAAAAGAGAAAAAAAACTATTCAGAAGTTTGAGCTATCCCGAAGATCAAGTAGAAATTATCATTCAAAAAAAAGTGCAAATGTATGTTTGATATGTAAAATAGAAACAAGAAAAAATTAAGAAAAAAAAAAGAACTGAAGTCATTTATATACGAAATCTGTGTAATGAAGGATAAAGAGGTTTCAAAAATAATACTATGTTTGCGTAATGAATTTTTAATAGAGAGATACGTCAAAGATTTTTATGGAGAGATGAATTGAAGACTGAGCGAGGTCAAAGCAAAACTTAGGTAATAAAGAGGAACAGTTTTTGTGACTAACATACCGTAAAGCCTAAAAAGTGTTTGAATAAGACTTTTTTCCGGAAATTTTTCTTGATTTTCAAAAATTTGAAATACTGAAATTTGGGAGTTTCAGAACTTTTTGGTTTCAACATTTTGGATTTTCAGGTTTTTTCAATTTTTAAACTTTAAGAAGTTCGGAAATTCGGGATATTCTAATTTTGAAAGTTCCGGAGTTCAGAGTTTTTGATTTTCAGAATTTTGGAATATTGGAATTTTGAAATTTTGAAGTATTCCGATTTTGAAAATTTGGGCATTTCGGTAATTTGAAATTTTTGGATTTTTGAAGTTACGGAATTTTGAAATCTTTAGAACATTTTAGCATTCAAAATTTTAAAAATAGAAATCTCACATTGAAATAAAAAAGCTCGAAAAATTGGTGTAATATTTTACAAACATTAAAAATATTTCGCCAGCAGACCATTTTTCGATATTTCTTGCAGGGATAGAAATAAATTGTTTCAAAGTTATACGGTTCTATGAGCTATGTATTCACAAATTGAAAAACAAAAGAGGAATCAATGGTGTTTTCTATTCCCACAATCTAAAAATGCACGCGCTTCTTCTTCTAAGAAATCAGAATCTGCTCTTGCGAAGAAACGTTCTTCAGAGCTATCGTTTTCTAAACTCACACGACCTAACTGAGCATACATTTCCAAGCTTTTTCAAGTCAGTTAAACACATACACGCATCCTCCCATCTTGACTTTCCTTGTCCTCACATTCAGATCCACTTAAAAAGTCGCACTCTTGTTTTTGCAGAATGACTTCTTTTTTTCTGACACGAGTGCTAAGAACGTCTCTTCTGATAAACGAAACGTGTCAAGAAATGAAGAAAAAACTAAATAAACATTGAAACAGAGAAATTGAAACACATTCTGGGAAGTGGGTTTAAAGCCAATGTCTTTTGCTCTTTTTTTTCACGAAGACCCGAACTTTGCAAGAAAACACAACGCCAGAAAGGAAGTTGTAAGAGAGAAAGAGAGTTCATCAAGTATTCGGTGCCTCAAACTCTCTGGCTCCTATTCTTTGTCAGTCATTTGGTACAACAATGTGTACGCCGGTTTTTTTCCGTCTTATTCGTTCATTGAGTTTTGGTCCGTGGTGTCGCTTATTTCACACGTACCTTGTTGATTCACAAATGAACAGTTGGCAAAGAAACTTCCGACTTGACAAATCGGGGATGTAGACGACCGGCATCGAATGGAACGACAAATTTCAAAAAGCTGAATAATAATTTAGGTTCATATAGGGAACAAGTACACGTACCCGATATTCACACTGTGGACCAATAAAAGCCGGTGGACACTCGCAATGATAACTTGATGACCCGTTTAAAATACACTTTCCCTCATTCCAGCACGGATGACTATCGCATGGAGAACCTTCTGAAAGCGGTGAGAACATTTTTTTTATGGATGACATATAATAACAAAAAATTCTGAATTAGCATATCTAAAAAACATCTAGAGCTTCCCGAAAAGATTTTCCAGGTCAACAACCGAAAATTGATACTATATTCGAGGCGAACCAAAAATCGCTAAATCTTATGAACGTTTGAGTACTAAATAATGAATCTGGAATAATAAAACGGAATTGTGAACAAAGAGGACCAACAGCAATCCAAAACATTTTTTAAAAAACTGAAAATCAAATTGTAAACTGCTTTTTAGTGATTTCTATGATTTCACAGACAAACATACATTTTTCAAATACATTAGTTCAAAATTTTCACAACTGAGTTCAGATTTTCAATAAAAACATCCACCGTATTTCCTCTAATAGAGGCTCAACCAAACTGTAAACTTCGAGCTCAAGTATTTCGATTTCTGTGGAAGATATCAAAAAGTTGTCGACTGATAAAATTTTGAATAATTAATCAGTTGACAAGTTTTTGATATCTTGCACAGGAATCAAAATAACTGAGCTCACAGTTGATGGCTTGGGTGGGCTGTTGTTTGAGGAAACACAGTAATTCTCGTTAAACCTAATTTTTAAAAACATCCCAAAAATCACAATACATGAAAATTGTGCCATACGGTGCTACATGTTTGGACTGACCGTATACAAGCCTGGACGCTACTCCATTCAACAATTCGCTTACTGTAATCGCCATGATTGCATTTCCAGGCGGCGACTCGCCTATGAATAAAACCTGGAAACAAGGAACTGAAAGAAAACGTAATTCTATCACTTTAAACTGAATGAACGGGATTAAGAGTACAATTGAAACGACGATCATGATTCAGATGAAGGGGAGAAAAAGGGGGGGGGGGCTTCTCATGTGTTGTGAAAATTGAAAAATGGGGGAAGAAAAGAATGAATAGAAAGATTAAAGAAAGGGACTCAATTATTACTATGCGAAATTTATTACTTCAAGTACGCATAGTACATTTCTTATTCATAAAACCAATTGAAACAATTGGGAGAACAAATATTGGAGGGAATTGATAGATGAGGAGTGTACTAGAAATTTATTGTTGATATGTTTTTAATATTCTGTCATTCGCAAAAAAATGATGTGAGGAAGAACACCATTGTTGATGTGCTCGTGGATAATTTATTCATTATTATATATCTTGTGAATTTTTGATAGGAAAAGAAGGAAAACCGAGTATTCCTAGTTCTTTGAGATGCTCCTCTCTGGAACGAAAAATATACAGAAAGTGCTATAAAAAAGTCGTTCCGCAAGATTTTGAGACATAAAAAATGTAGTAGATGGTGACAAGAAGAAAAACTAAGGATAAATAAAAAAAAAGACAACAGAAAGCAACGTCATTGAGAACGACTATCAGTAGAATTTTTAAGAAGACTCGTCTGAAATGGGCCAGACATGGCTTCCCGGGTTTTTAAATTACCCCATTAAAAGCAATAAATTAGAAAAAAACCTACGAAATTCCGATTAGAGACTTATTAATTAAAACTGATGCATTAGGAGAAAAGAAAAAGTGAGAGAAAGTAATAAATGTAGTAATAAACGAAAGATGAGCAGAACTCGAAATAAGAAAAGGTTAGACCAAACATCTGGAGACGGGGAGTCGGTTCTAGGAAAAACAAAGAAACATAAGCGCTTGAAAGTTATGATTTTTTGATTTTCAGTTTTTGAATTGTATACTGAACTTGAATCTTGAAGGGAAGATCACTGTAGCTTTTTAAAATATGTTGTTCAAACAACGATTACGAAAAAAAACCTGACGTGTCTTAAAATTACAGAAACTCGTAATTAATGTTTATGATGCAATACAATATTTTTCTTCCAAAACTTTTCATTGCATCTGAATGTGTTGAAAAATATTTGAATTCTCAATTTATCCAAAAAAAGAAAATATTCTACACCTTTCCAAAATTGGGCAAGGTACTAATAGTTTTCACATTTTACATTATACAGTTTTTGGGCGGAGTCTTCCTCGAAAACTTTTGAATAGAATACAAAAAATTAAATCTTATCAACATTAGGTCATACTCCTTAGAAAAATGGGTTGTAAGTGATTTTTTTGTTTCTATCTGGAGCATCTGATACTTCCGAGAGAGTAAGAAAATTTCCTTCAAGCCTTTTCAAATCTTTTTTTTTTGAATACAGCAACCTGAAACATATTTTCATTGATGTCTAATTTATTTTTGCGTTTGATATCTCTTTGTAGCTTACTAATAGCAGCTTTAAATACTTTGATGAGAATTAAAACACTTCGTACATTTTTATCAATGACTTTATCAGAATGACAAACTGTACAGCTACAAGAAGTGGACTCCTTCGCATCCAGAGTTCCTAAATTTACTTGAACTAGAATCCGAATACAAATACAAACAAAATTTATTCTCCTTCTTCCCGCTTATGAGATTAGTAGTTGGTAGTAGATAGAAAAGGGGGGGACGCTCCGTACGGACCCCCGGAACAAAGACAAAAGGAGCCGTGGACGTGTGTAAACGAGAGGAATTTTTGGCGGCTGCTCTGAAAGCTGTCGTAGAACAACAGCGAAAAAATTTGGAGAAGGCAAAGCGATAGGAAGGAGGAGGCGTGTGAAATGGTGAAATATGGCTTGAGACGGAAATCGGTTTGAAATTAATCTTGGCCAAACGACGCCCAAATATTAAATCCTCCTCGTGCCTTCCTAGCAGATTCTTGAAATGGAAACTTCCGAGATTTGCAAAAAAAAGCTTCTTTGCAAAAGGCTAAGACTTCCAAAATCTACTGAATTTTTTCTAGAAATTATTAAAAAAGACTGTGAGATAAAAAACTATTAAGAAGGTAGTGTAACTAATGAGAATCATCTTATGGAAAAATTTCTATTGAAAGTACATGAGAAAACTAATTTTAAGGAAAAAAGAAACAAGATTCGAGGATTAGATTGAGTAATCAGGTTAAGGTCACTCTCACAACATCCTTCACCAAATTAGGAAAGTTTCAATGGTTCAGTACGGATCTCCCGGAGTTGAATTCAATGCTCGAATCCACTACTTAAAAAGTGGGCTCCCGGACATTTCGCAACCGGACATTTCGCAGCCGCGACATTTCGCAGCCAGACATTTCGCAACCAGACATTTCGCAGCCAGACATTTTGCAGCCGGACATTTCGCATCCTCTGATAACGTCAGAAAATCAGAATTCCAAATTATTCGGTTAAAAGTATATTTTAATGTCAAAAATTGAATTTTCGAAGAATTCGGCTAAATCTTCACTGTTATGATATTTTTTAGAATTTCTTTTTTTTTCTTCTCGAATTCCAACTTTCTAAAATCTTACATTTTAAAAAGAAATTCTGAATAACAATGAAGATTTAGCATTTTTCAATTGATTGAATATTTGCTTGCTATTTTTTCAGCTGAAATTTGATTTTTTTCAGCCGAATTCTTCGAAAATTCAATTTCTGACATTAAAACTTTTTTCGAAACCGAGGAACTTGGAATTCTGATTTTCTGACGTTACCAGAGGCTGCGAAATGTCCGGCTGTGAAATGTCTGTCTGCGAAATGTCTGGCTGCGAAATGTCCAGCTGCGAAATGTCGCGGCTGCGAAATGTCCAGCTGCGAAATGTCGCGGCTGCGAAATGTCCGGGAGCCGAAAAGTGCACAACAACACAACACGGAAAAGACAATGAAAACTTGAGGAGAAAAAAACAAGCATAGATTCAAATTTGTCATGTGTGAAAAATTGTGGTCGAACTGAAAAAAAAGAGTCGTTCGTCGTACCACCACTTGACAAACAGAGGTGTCCCTCAAATGTGTTCGCCATGAGGAGAAGTGTGAAAAAAGGACGAACCCATCAGATCGTAAATCAAACTGATGAATGGGACAAAGGAGTCTGAATTTTTCGGGACAAAATTAGAATTATTATAGTAGCAGGGATGTTCGGAACGGAATTCAAAATAATTCTGGCCATTTTCGGATTGAATTTCCGGTCGAAATTTTTTTTCGGAAGATTTTTTCAGAATCAAATTTCGGACAAAAAATATATCAGAAGTTTTTTTTTTAATTGTTGATTTGTGAACTACGGTATGTCACAAGCGCACACAAAAATATGTTTGTTGGTTTTGGACGGAGTTACTCATAAATTTTTTTCGTTTTCAAAATCACCTTGTCAATTTTACACCAATTATCTGTGTTTTTGTGATTGAAAATTAAATATCTATACTTCAAAATGGAATGTTAGAAAATTATGAAGATTTCGAAATTTCGAAATTTCAAAAATCGGAATGATCCATAGTTCCAAAAACTTAAAAGTCAGAATATTTCGATATTTAGAAAACTTCATAATTGGAATTTTCGGCACTCCGAAAAATTCCGAAAAGATCATTCCAAACGTTATAAAAAAAATTTTGAAATAATTTGGGTTACTTGTCCCAATTTTTGGGAACGCTTGCCGTATTTCCCCTTATAGCACCGACCCCCCTTCAGGCTTAATTATCTTGATTCTCGCGAACGATATCAAAAACTTGTCAACTGATAAAATATTGGTGAAGATAAATGATTTATCAGTTGACAACGTTTTGATACCTTTCAGTGGAATCGAGATAATTGGCCTCAAGGTTGATGATTTGGGCTGCATTTTCATAGAGTATGTACGGTATATGTGAACCTAACCGAATTATTCGTTAAAAATCTTCGGAATTTAAAATTCAAATTGTAAAGTCTTCTGATTCCTCTAGGATCAAATGAACAATTTCTGATGACCGATAATAGCAAGTGGGTGGGAAATGTGAATATTTTGCTGCAATATTTTCTTTACTATGACATAATAATCGCTCATTTCCTGTGGGTTCCTACTACGTAGTTTCTTTCTGGTCGTTCATCTTTCTTTTTTTTTGTTTGTAAGGGAAAATGGTCATAAGATACAGGGAACTAAAAGAATTATCCATGAAGCTAATTCATAGATAAAAAGGATTGCTACCGTACCCCTTAATTTTAAATTTCAAATGTTTTGGTTTCCGAACGTACCTTATCAAAAAATAGAAGGAGTTCCCACACAACAATACACAATTTTGAAAACTCTCACAGAAGCTGATTACTCTCTTTTTCGAGAAGAAGATGAATAGGAGACTGAAGTGTTTTCATCGCAGACCGAACAAAAACTATTACCTCTTCTTGTCACGGACAAGGTAACGACATATTCAATAGCGAGGGGTAATCCGCCTTTTCCGTATATATGTTCCTCTGTTTTTTCCATATAATTGTGTCTTTTATGTGACTTGTCAATGCATTTCTAGAAGAATGCCTTATCCTGTTTCCTTGAAGTCAAGTTGGGGAAGTAATTAAGGGTCCGAACGGGAGAAACAACAAGTTTTTTCGTTTAAAAATTAGCTTGGGAACTAAAATGAGTAGTTAAAAAAGGAGCAAAAGTTGCAAAACGAGTTTTCGTTCCAAATCTGAACAGAAAAGTAAAACAAAATCTATTGAAAGTAGAGGAGAGGATGATTCCAGTTACCGTGAATGCTCAAATAGAATCCCGCTATTTATATGAAATTTGAGTACAATTATCTCGGTGTTTTCCAAAGATTTCAAAAAATGAATAACGGGTATCTCATGATGAATCATTTATCAATTGAAAATTTTCAAATACCTCTTCAAGGAACCAAGGTAATTGAGCTCAAAATGCACGTGTAGGGTGGCTTCGGTTAGAGCATTTACAGTAAACAAGACACAGATAATGAAATTCAAACTTCTCTAAAAAAATAGGAACCTTACAAAATATCAAATTCGAGAATCCTTAATAACCGTAAAAACAAGGTTTCAAAAAAAGATGAACAAAATATTCGAAATACGAAAAATGGAAAAATAAGTTTGGAATGCGCTTAGGTATCTACTTTTTCTCGGAGGCTATTTGGTTTTTGTGACATCCTCCTGGAAGTGGATATATGCGCCTGGGGACCGATAAATACTGATACGGCTATGAGTTGTTGTCCTTTGTCTTCGGCTCTCCGTATGGGCGTCCTCCTCCTTCTTTTATTGTGGGTGTCCCATCAGGTTGACATAAATTAGTCTTCGTTTTCTTCTGCCGCCGACTCTCACTATCCAAGAAACTTGGATTTTTGATGAATGTCCCCGAAAACAGATTCTGACTGGTAAATTCGGGGAATGTTTGCATATGATGCTTATTACAGATTTAGCTATATTCTCAGGATGAATAAAGGCTTCGCTCCCAAAGTTCTAAAAATATCTAGAAAATTCTCAGAGAAAAATTCGTTGTACAAAAGCGAACATTCGAACAGAGCAGAAAAAATAAGAAAAACAGCTGGGACACTAAAGAAATTTAACATGACTCTCATCATAATCCTATTTTTTGTAGTTCTCCACCAGGCCCCTGTTACTCCTCCTCCCTTTCCTCCTCCCCGTCCCAAAAACATGAAGATGAGACAGAAAAGGGGACACATACACATACAAGAAGCACTTTTGGACGAAGTCCTCTCCTTCAATAAAGCATGGAAAGTGAGCGGCGGACTGGACACAGGAACCGGCGAATAGGCCCCTAGGAGTCGAGACCCCGAATTGAAGAAAAAGATGATGAAGGGAAGGAAATGTCTTCTTACTCGTTTTCTTTTCTATCTAGGAGCATCACTATGTGTTTCAAAAACTTGTTTTGTCCTCCCTGTGTTTGACCCTAATTGAGCCATTCTGCAAAGATGGAGAGAAAGAAATGAAGCTACGGATGGTTGAACATTCAAAAGAAAGAAATCTAAATTGCAAAGTGTTGAAATGCTGATTTACAAATTCAAGTAGTAAAGTCCAAAGTTTGGACTGGGGAGAGAAAGCACAGTCATAATACTTCTCGGAAATTCTGTTTTTCAGGAACGAATCACTTTCAATTTCTCAAAGAAGACTACATTATTACCGCTAAAAATTTTGACCGCAATCATCCCGTGAAAAAATTCAAAAATGATACCTGACAAATTATTTCCGATAATATCAGCAATGATTCATCAGTTGTCTAATGTTTGATACCTTTCACAGGAATTGAGATAGTTGAGCTCAAACTTGGCGGATGGGATGGTCTTGATAAGAGGAATTACGGTGTGTATAAATCTGCTTTTTTTGTTGAAGTTTTTCCTGGATATTTTCAAAATCTGGCTCCTAAACGGTTCTACCACATGAAGCCAGTACATTCACATTTTGTACTTAAAATAAATAAATGACCTAAATATGTGAAAAATTAAGTTGAATTATAATAGTTTCGTACTTCTCCTTCTTATCTATTTTGTTAGTAGGAAATATCCAAGTTTATCCGTCTGAAAAAGATTGTAAATTCTGTTGGAACAGACTAATATTTTTCAAGTCTTTCTAAGGAAAAATAGAATTTTGCTGTGACTTTTTGTTGGAAGCTTTTTTCCTGCGGATTCATCCAAATGATATAAATTGCTTAAGTGAAGAACTCTATCTTTGGCTATTTTGGCGCTTAGTTGGTTTCCAACGATATTTGGATGAAATTGTATGAAAACTTCAACATTGAATCTCAATTTTTGTTGAGTAGACGAGTATAAGTTTCAGTTTCATTCAACGAAGTTTGTTAGATTATTTAGACATTTGCATTAACTCCTTCCGAATAAAAAAAAGATTTGATGAATTTTTCGCAGACACTTTGAATTTACACAGTTACAATAAATTCAATTTTTGCAATTTCTGTAAATGTTTGATTCAGTACAAAATCGACATCAAACTCCGCTTCACCAAATTAACCTACCTTGAAAAATTTAAGTTTGAAAATCCGGCTCTTTTCTAGTTTAGAGGTCCCAAAAAAATTTAGAGGTCCCAAAATAAAATAGAGGTCCGAAAAAAAATTAGAGGTCCCAAAAAAGTTTAGAGGTCCCAAGAAAAAATAGAGGTCCGAAATTCGAAAAACGCACAGATATTGGAATAATGTGCAGAATTTGAGTTTTGGGTTTTGAGGCTCTATAGGATGATAAGAGCGGAAATGTGACTTCTCGTAATAATTTTGGCTCCATTTATTTTTTGTCCTTTTTATGAACCCCAATTTACATATAAGCAAAATGTTGGCAAACATTAATGCCTCCGTGAATAAGCTTTCTCCCAGGCTTAGATAATTTTTAGAAAATATGCATCCCTAAGCCTATCAAAAGTATAAAATACATCATCAACATTTATATTTTAAATAAGACCCCAGAATTTTTATTTCTTACACAGTTCAAATTCTGTTACACTATTCCAATATCTGTGCGTTTGTCAAATTTTGGACCTCTATTTTTTCTTGGGACCTCTAATCTTTTTTCGGACCTCTAATCTTTTTTTGGACCTCTAAACTAGAAAAGAGCCGAAAATCCTTGTATTTCTTATCCATTATTAATCATAAGAAATTTCACTTTAACCCAATTTTCACTATTTCAGTTCTCAGAACTTTTTCATTTTCAGAACTTCTCTATTGGCACGTTCCAGTGAATGTTTAGTTTTTCCGACTATTTTGAAATCGAAAACAGAAAAATGGGCATTTTGGACAGATCAGTTCCAAAAGACTTATTATATTTGGTTTCAAAAAATAATTTTTTCATCAGTTTTTCTTCCAATTCAAAATCTCTGAGTGTTTAAATTTTAGCAATCTATTTTTTCTTTACTAATCACGCGTAGTGATTCGATTTTTGAATTTTGAATTCATATGCTCTTCACTTCCGTTTGTCTGCCCCTCCTGGTTTTTGATACAACAAATTAATTTTGTTGATAAGAGAAGTCAATTCAGGTACCTGTTATTTCAGGGGTTAGAGCACGTGCAAGTCGGTATGTGTGTGCAATTACGCATTATCAGTCGCGGTGTCAATACACCAGCTTTCTTGCTCCTTCGCACTTTTTTCTTTGCTTTTTCCTCCAAATTTCAAAGCTTCAAGAGTAACTTTCAATATCTTATCTGTGTATTGGGAGTAAATTTTGCAGAAAGCCGTGAATTCTTGTTATAAATTTGTCACAATGCTATGCAGTAACCGCAGGATAAAATTAGTTTTTCTCTCTTTCTCTTATTTTCTGGATAAAAGAACCAGGTGTTTCATAAGCAATTTTTGACATAGCTACTTCCAAATTCTTACTTTTTTCTATATTAAAATATATATTCTAGTAGTTTTCATGGTTCGGTTTCTAATAATAATTTATTTTCAAAACTTCATATTTCGAAAGTCATTTGAAAAATTTTAATCAATGTTTGTTTTTTTTTCAATGCGAACAGAGTGTGTTCTGATATATTTTTCTTGGTGTACACCTTGTTATTATTTTTTTCAGATTTTTTTTCTTTTTTAGCCTCAGAATTCAATGTCTGATTTTTGAGAGAAAACTAGCTTTCCACTTTCCTTGAATTTTTGTACTATCAAGGTTCTGAAAATACCTTACAGACCTCCCATCCAAAATTGAGCTATTCTTCCTCCCTAGAATTTTTAATGTTCTAAACTTTGACTTGTTTCAAAGATGCTCACTTATTTCTTCTTTTTTTTTGTCATCATGCCGTCCCGAAATTCACTATGGAGACGTCAAAAATAGATTTTGAATTCTGTGTTCTCTTTTTTTGGTTTCTTTTTTCTTGTCACATTGCTTTTTTCAGTCACGGCGGTCACAAGAATAATGAATGACAATAAGAAAATTAAAGGAAAAAACAGTTATTTTTTGATTCATTAAACTTTCCATTCAATTTTATAGTTTGTACATTTTGATGGTTTTTATACTTTTTCTTATTACTTTTTACAGATCAAAGTAAAAGTTGTTTCCGGAAATACTGGAAAAAAGAAGAAGAAGAACACAATGAGAATGTCGCATAGTGATGGAGAAGAATCGAATGACTCTAACGAGGTGAGTTATGTTAAAAGGAAACTGTAGAGGAATCGAAAAAGTATGACAGGTCGTGTGTTCGCTGGAAAAATGTCTCTTTTTTCGTTTTTTTTTCAACAGTTTTTCACATTTCTCTACCACTCAATGGTAAAGTTAAGGCCCCTCTTTCATGGGTCAACAAACGTTGTGACCCTACACTTCCCCCAATACTTCCCAAAGCGTGTTTTGTGACTCGAGTCGTCCTGTGTGTTTGATCTGCACACTCCTCACGTTTTCAGGCAGACAATTTCATTTTCATATGTTTTTTATCATGAAAAACCTAGAAACCACACACAGTTATGGGCGAGAGACACACAAGTTCCAGTATCCGCGAGCACTGTTTGGACATGTGTCGTAAAAAGTGCCTCGTGTGCCAGAGTTCTGACTAGTAAACACAAAAAATTTCACTTTTTAAAGAAGAATATTCGAGAATTCAAAAAACGAAAGAAGAGAATTCCTATAATTTGCTCATCTTGTTACGAATCAGACAAACTATTAATTTTGCGGAGGCTGTTTTTGTTTACTTTTATTGTCTTGGTCTTCTGCCCACTCTCTCCCACGAATTTCTCTGTTTTCTTTTGATTTTTTTGCGATCGGAACAAATCGGTCCACTGATTTTCATACACATTATGATACAATAGCAACTATTCACTGGTGAGCGGATTAAGTACCGAACAAAAACGGTTTTTGGGGCGGAAGGTGAGAAATACCTTATGATGGAGATAAGGAATGATTCAGAAGCGGAACAAAAAATATTTTTAAAAAAAAATTCATCATGAACTTAATGAAAGTATTTAGAGCGGAATTCACCTAGAAAGCCACCCACGTATAGGAAATTGAGATAACTTGATTTTGTTCCCAGTGTTTAGACCTTTTTTGAACTAAATCGGTTAGTTTAACTCAATGATACTTGAGCTTTTTTTAGAAAACATATTTTGCTCAATTTAAGGATACACCCGTCAGTTTCAGCGCAGTTATATCAATTTCAGTACCAAAAATCGCCTGTTCAGTGTAAAAACAGCAATTTCTAAACACGATTTTCTCAATTACTAGGAGGTTCCAGAACATGAATTTTGTTGTGTTATACTTACATTCAAATGAAATATCATGTTTCAATTATTATTACACTGAAAATGCGATTTTTGGTACTGAAATTCATATAACTCGGCTGGAACTACGGATTCTGAAATTCTCAGAGTTATCTAGACAGGCTAATCGTGACCTAACCTACAAATTTAATCAAAATCTGGGTTTACGAGGTGTTGAGGTGCCCTTGGAAAATTTGACCCTATCTTGTTGCATCATTAAAAATTCCAATGATGAGAAAATTATTCCAGCTAACTTTTTCGCAAAGATCCGTAACTTTTCGCATCAAATGATGATATCATTGAAAAAACATTCTTTGCAACAAAACGTTAACGACTCTCTCTCTCTCTCTCTTATCACTTGATAACGGTTCGTGAACTCCAGAAAGAAAGTATTTTCTAGTTGCTCAAGTTTTTCGAAAAAAAACTTGTGTCTTGTTTTTTAGCAGACTTTCCGAACAAAACAAAATCTCCAAACAGTTCTAGTAACCAAGTCATTCACATTTATTGAACACTGATCACGTTTTGAAGGCAGGTTTTTTTCTAGTTTTTTTTTTCGCAAAACTCCAATAAAAAATCTTCTCACCTAACCATAGACCGTTTCCATACAAACTTTTGAACAAACAAACAACTTTTTTGCTGTTTTCAAAACTTGCCAGACACTTCCTATTCACATATTTCAACTTTATTTTCATTTTTGAAGAGCTAAATGAATATCTGGGCAAAAAGACAGCGACGCGAAAAGTGGGCGGAGACAGATCTTCTCTCTTTTTCCTGGCGACCCCGCCGCAGAAAAAAAAAGGAAAAAGAGAAGAGTCTTCTCTCTATTTTTTTGTGTCGTTGTGGTTGCACTTAGAGATTCACGGATTCGTTTCCTGGCTTTTTTTGACATTTTGCTTCATTTTTTTGATTCGGATGAGCTTTTCTTTTTATTCTTATTCTCTTTTTGAGATTTCGAACAAAGTCCTGTTTTCAATATTAAAAAGATGGATTTCCGAAAAATATAAAATTATAATAAAAATTTGCTTTTCAGTACTCGGAAATGACCAATCAAAAGGAAGAATCGAGAAATGAACGGAAAGCTGTAATTCTTGGAACAGGCCACAAGACACTTTTTGTAAGTTGTGGACTTTGAATCTCAATTTTTCCTATTCCCAAAAATTTGAAATCTCCTTCTTGAATTTCTGCAAGACTCTCTCTTGGAAATGTGACCGAAGAGTTTTGAAAGTCACAAAAGAAACACAACCAAACTATTTACCATCTCTTCACTACAGACTACAGAACTGTTCATTGATCTTGTCCGTCCTGTAGGCAGAGTTCAATTGATGCTAATCCTTCAACTTTGTCACCCACACAACTGTCCATTTTCACAAAATGAATGTTTAATTTCAGTTCAAACAGCTCTGTGATGCCGCTTCAAAATACGAGAGACACGTTCATTATCCAGATGTACACTATCTTACTCTAGATCACATGGGCGCAGAGCATGTTGTGGAAGTCTCCGATCCAGGATTGGTTAGTGATCTTTTTCAGTTGTTGTTTTCTTCCAAAAACTCATCTTTCGTCATTTCTGTTTTTCGTTTTCAATTTGAAAGAAAATATCGTTTTCACAAGTCTTTGAATGTTTATTTGATGGGTCTGTTGAATGTGACTGAGGAGCAGTCAGCCGGTTGTCAGGTACACATTAGTTAGCAAAGGTTAGGTATGTGAGAAACACTTGTGTCTTGCCGCAAGGAGGGGAACACTTTCCGGTTGTTGAATTGACTAATGAATGATCAGTAGCGGAAAAAAATGGTTTCGAGTGGGTGCAAGAGATGTTTTAGCTTATGCCGACTATACAAAATTCATCAAGGTTTTTGAATGTAACATTTTCCCACGATACCAAATCCAGTGGTCAGTAGAAGTAGTCTTTTCACACGAATATTTTTTCATGTTCCGAAAATTGAGACCAGAATTCTCTGAAGTACAATAATATTCAAACCTGGTATGAATATACGAAAAGACTTATTTTCAGTTGATTTTGTACACTCCAACGAGACGGGAGTTCGATTGTCGAGTGTCCAATCAATTTTAAAATATTAGAAGTTATAAGACAGACCTAGATTAAAAACTCTGCAATTACAGAATTTTTTGAAACTTGTTAGTTTTTCAGTTATTTGCCGAATTCTAAAGAAGAGTAAAAAACGGGAGAATAACCCAAAAACTAGGAATTTTCAAACAGTTCTGTCAGCCGAGCTCAAGACTTCTGAAAATAGTATAAATCAACTGAAAAACGAGCTCCAGACTCTGAAAAAAATAAAAATCTACTGTTTGATTTATTTATTGCCATCACTGTACATAATCTAAACTTTTCAGGCTAGAACAGGAAACCGAGAAATGGCACTGACCGACGCTGACTTTGCGATTCTCTACTACTCATCGGTGAACATTGACTCTCTTCAAGCACTGCAGCCGCTCATTCAACCGCTTCAGAACCGAAAAAACGTGAGCATATCTATCTTTTTTATCATCTTTATCATGTCACACGCCATCAAGGGCTTCTGTTTTCCGTGCAACGGAAATTACACGGATTAGGTATATATGAATCCCGAGTGTCTGTTTCCCAAGCAACTCGTGAATATACTGGCGAAAGACCAAAATATGAAATGTAGACTTTGAAATTTTCCACAAAAATTTTGAATTAGGTATTATAAATTTAGCATTTCTCTTGCCACACCTGTGTCACAGGAATAGTAACAAAAAGTGAGTGAGCTGGAAAAAAACCCATTGGTGCCACTTTGACTATTTGTCTAACAAGACGAGGAGAGAAGTTTGCGAGTTTGAACGGGTTGCTCTTTGAGTAAATACCATTCCACCGCTAGAGTTGATTCCTCATTCTTCATTCTTTTTTCAACCTCGGACAGCTGATGGATCATGGGTTCGTAGACATGAAGAATTTGAGTGGCAAAGTAAACATGGAAATTTTGAAACACTTTTCTTTATTTGGAGGTTTTTTTTCTGGATGTAATTTAATATTTACATTACCTATGGCAATTGGGAAATTTGATACTTCTTGGAGGTAACCCAATAAGGGCATTTGGAAAGACATAGAAACAAAAAATGACTGGACACGAAAAACTTAATGAGAGCCTTTAAAAAATTCATTTCAGCTTCCGATTCTGCTGATATGCGATTCCGACGAAGTGGTACTAGAAGAAACTGCATCTCAACATACAAACTCTACATCAGAAGGTCAGAAAACTTTCTCAGCAAAAAAATACCTGTGACTTTTCATGAATCATAGAAATCTTACATACATGTCACACCCCAACGCACACAGTCCTATTTTCCTGTTTTTCCAGGGTATGAATCAGATGACCGAGATGGTATGAAGAGACACTATTCAATGGAACAGATCAGGAAAGGACTAGATGATAACATGACGTCTGTCATCGATCAGGTAAAGTTTAAAACTTGGAAATTTTTAAGCAATCGGTCATACTTTTAGGGCGAGAAGTTGGCTCAAGAACTTGGATCTCGTTGTTCCTACCTGGAAATCAGTTCCAGCAAGTCTTCTGATGCTAAAAAGGTGCTCACTCAGATGATAATATCACTGAGCAAGTCCGGACCAACTCGTAACCGGAGAATGTCCAAAATTGCCAGGTTAGACATCTTTTTTCTGTAGTATTTCATAACGTTCCCAAGTTTTTTCTACTTGTTTGCTCTTCGACTCAGACTATGAATGGTTTTTAGAGACCCTTCGCAGCGGACAAAACAGTGTTGACAAAATTAGTAAAAACAAACAAGTACTTGAACTCGGGAAGAAAAGTGTTGTAATCTTCAACTTCCGCGAATATATTGACAAACACCAGAATACGTTTTTTTGCAGCTTGCTACGCTCAAAATCATCAGATAAACCAGCCGGAGAGGACATGATCTTCGAAGCTGTCCAAGAAAAGAAGAAGGAGAAGAAAAATGGGAAGAAGGATGGAAAAAATGAGGAATCTAAAGTTTGTATAGTAATGTAAAACATTTCGCAAGGCTCATTTACTATTTTGATCTCTAATGGAAAATGGATTCTTAAATTCTAAATTGTACAAATTTTTCTCGTTGTCTAGAATCGTTTCCCACAGTGTCCCCGGTTTAAATTTTGAACAAATGCTTCCAGTAAACTTGTGATAATGGTCGTTTGGATTATTTCGGTAGATTTACTTATATTGATCATTTTTCTTCGTTTTGATATTAAAATAAACTTTTATAAAAGTTCAAAATGCGTTCTTCCTTTTCTTATCACATTTAGAAATCCTCGTGCGAGGCTACATTTTTGGAGCCAGATGCGTCACGCTCAATAACTCAGAAATTGCTTGTACATACGTCCTACCGTATCGATTAAAATCCCAAAAACAGAATTCAGTCCTTGAATATAATTTTGAAATTTTTGAAAATTTACAGAGCTCTAAATCAAAACCCAACATACAGTAAACACTCTAATCTAACGCCACCCGAAATGTCAGGTTTGAGCCTATGTATCTCATTTTCTGTGATAGATATTAGAAAATGGTTAACTGATAAAATATTGTCTATATTATGATAAATATTTTAATAGTTGACAACTTTTTGATATCTTTCAGAAGAAGTGAGATATATAGGATCAAAGTGGATGGCCCGGATGGCGTTCTATTAGTGTGTTTACGCTAGTTCTCCTTTCAATTTTCAAAGCTTCAATTTTGGTTTGAAAATAGTGCAATACCTCAAAAACTTCAATGGACTGCCCCACCAGCTTTCAACTTCGAGCCGATATATTTCGGTTCATGTGAGAGATATCAAGAAATTGTCAATTAACTAAATATTTTTGATAGCATAGTAAACATATTGTTAGTTGAGCACTTTTTGATATTTTTATCAGGAAATGAGATATATGGGCTTAAGTCGACAATTCAGTAGACATTCTATTGAAGTGTGTACGGTGTGTCATGAAAATTTTTATTCTGTTTTGTGTTTTTATTCTGTTTTTTTTTTCAAATTCATATTCTGTTTTTTTTTCAAATTTTTATTCTGTTTTTTTTCAGTTTTTGCTCTCCGGTTTGATTTTACTTCCTTCTAGATTGGAGGGTTTGGGAAAATTTTCAAACAATTTAAAATTATTTTTTACACCGATTAGAAAGATTTTATCCCCAATTAATACTTTTCAAGGCATTTATTATAAGGTTTTCAAAATTTTTTGAACTTTTAAAGTTATTTTTCTTCTGAAATAATTCACCACATATTTTATGACTGAGACCATCCTTAAGAACAAAGCTTTTACTTTTAACACAGAATACGATGATAATAACACAAATATCAATGAATGAAGTTTTTTGTACCAGTTGAATCAGACGAAATTTTTATAGCGATGTTCTGTAGACCATTATATCGGCAACATTCCAAACAACGAATATTCCAATGGAGACTGATTCGTTTGGATGATGCTTAAAAATAGTAGCAATCAAACCGTCTTTTCTCATGAGATCCTTGCCGTGTTGTGTATCAAACTGTTCATAAACTTTGGTGTTTGGATTTGTGTAGCTGAAAGAAAACATATGCAAAAGAATCAGAGAAAAATATGTATAAAACACACTTTCAAAAAGGATCCAAATTATTTCGGTGAAATATTCGCTTTCTATCATAGAAATCATCATCATAAATTCAGTCAAATTAGGAGGCTATAATTTTCTTCGTCTTATTTGTTAAAATTTTTGAGTAATTGGGAAAAAAAATTGTAATTTTAAATTTGATTTCAAATTAAAAAAAGCAAAAGCTTGAGTGGGAAGATATTTTTTTTAAACTTATTCAAAAAATCGTCAAATGAGCAAATATTGCTAATTTCAGAAAAAAAAACATTTTATCTGTTGGCAATTTCGTCTCAAGAAATTTTGAAGGAACGGAGATACCGTGAAACCTGTAATATAGCGCCATGGCGCTCTATTTTTCGGTGGGGTGTTTTGGAATGATGCGAGGTAACAGAAATCAGTTTTTTGCCTGTTTGACAAAGTACCAAAATGAAAAAGTGGTGCGAAATTTCTAGTTTTTACTGCTACTTTGTTAACCAAGCATAAAAACTGTGTTTTTCTACCTACAAAGACCTTATAAGGGTGGCGTTATTTTAGAGGGGGTCTTCTATTACAGGTGGCGTTATATTACAGTTTTTACGGTAATTGATCTCAAAGTACACGTCGGATTTTATCAGAGAATTTACTGTATCGTTCAACAGAGTGAAACTTTGTCAGTTGACTACGTCGCAGTATCTTACACGAGAAGTACCCCAAGTGTCTGCTCGCTTTTTCTTAGATGTTGGTGGCAAAATATGACCCACCGCTGGACTAGCACAAAACGGATAATATAAGGTGCCCATAGGCAGGTTGAGCAGAATGGCAAAACTTTTTCGGTTTTTTTCGCAAAAGTGGGTCAAGTCCATTCAAAAAAGCATAACTTTGTACAGATCGAAGATAAAATGATAAACTAAACTGCATCTTGTAGAACGGATTGAAGCTACAAAAATTAATTTACACATAGCGTCTATCTCTGCAATGAAATTTACTAGAATAGAAAATATGCGAATGTTCTGATTGAGTGAAAATCAAAAAACACCGATTTTCGAAAAAACGTATTTGGGAGATCATCTCTATTCGATTCCTTAAAAGTCATAATGCACAACTATCATTCCAAATATATAGCTCACCTTTCATTTAAGAGAGATTTTTGAAAAAATAAACTTTTTTCAGCTTCACTCATGTACCCCTATAAATGCTCACTTTTACCATGTGAAATTTTTTTCGACATTTTTAACTTTTTGATCACGATTCGATCATTTTTTCCAAAAAGAAACAGAACCATCTTAAACTTTCATTCTCATGTCAGAGCTTTTCTGTTGTTTTCGGGAAAATGAGTTCGAAAAATACCATTTTATTTTTTCAAAACCATTCGCACATTTTCTATTCTAGTAAGTTTCATTGCAGAGATAGACACTATGTGTAATAAAGTTTTTTGTAGCCTCAAACCCGTTCTACAAAATGCAATTTAGTTTATCATTTTACTTTCGATTTGTACAAAGTTGTAATTTTTGAATGGACTTGACCCACTTTTTTGGAAAAATCAGAAAATGTTTTGCCATTCTGCTCAACCTGCCTATGGGCACCTTATATTATCCGTTTTGTGCTAGTCCAGAAACGGGACATATTTTGCCACCAACATTTAAGAAAAAGCGAGCAGACACTTCGGGTACTTTCCGTGTTAAGCAGAAAAATTGGTTCAAAGTTTAGAGGTACAAAGCCCAAAAGTTAAAGAGATGTCTACTTTGTAGGAGTCAAGAGCTAATACTTTAATAATCCCAACTTACGTGTAAATTGTTGGACGGCGTCCCGCATCATATGGAAGTCCAGGTAATGTCTCATATGATTCGAACGAGTCATGGCATTTCACAACTTTCCAGGGCAGTACTGTAGTTGTGTTGATCCAGTATTGAGCCACTCTGCACAAGATACTTGTGTCAAATTCCAAACAGTGTGCAATTTCAAAATAAGAAGTGTTGGCGAGGAGAACATCAGCCAAGGTGATGTTTACTGGAACGGTCATCAAAGCCACATTTCGAATTTCGGATTCCTAAATGTTATATTGTGTTTAAATTAGGTACTTCATTATAAAACGCACGGTAAAAACTGGGGGTGGCAAGTTTGGTTCATGAACGTAGGTTCTCAGCCCTCGTAAGTTTTGGAGAAGGAATAGAAGTTCTGCCGGATGGTAGCTGACATTTCCTTCCACAAAATTCATAGCCAGCAAATTGCAATTCCGCACTTTCTCATAAGCAAGAAGTTGGCAAACGCGCTTCAACACTGTCCGGTCCAAGCTCATTTCGACATAATTCGCCTTCACTCTTCCTTGGAGAAACATGAACAATTGAAGAGTGTAGTGCCAAATATCTTCCTCATTATTAACTTGTATCACGAAAGGTCTTCCAACAGCGCTGAAATTGTGAATCGATTCACGATAGTTTTCTTGATGTTGATTAATAAAATCATATATGAAAAATCCGGGCCCGGGGTTTTCACATCTCAGAAAACACTAGAAATTTCAGAACATTTTGAATTTTGTATGAAATACTTTTTTTTTCTCAAAAAACAGGGAAAGAAATCACAAGGAACCCTAGCCAGAATGTGTCAGCCGGGCCGTTGAAAGTATGAACAAGTGGGTGAAATTTTTGGAGTCGTATTTTTTTACATTTTTCGTTACATTTTTTAATACTTATGTGAATAGATGTGTAGAAATTTAAAAACAGTTTTTAGAAGAAACCGTGTTATGAAATTTTTGTTAATGTAAGTTTAAAGCATGAATCAAAACTTTGAGCAATACCGCCAAATAGATGTTTTCCATCTGTTGCTTACGGGAAAATTTTGATTGAAAAAAAACTGCGGAACGTTGAATAGTGCGGACCTGTACTTTCCTGATACTTAGCAGTTCTGCTCAGAATTTAAATTTTGAAATATACTTATTTCTTGGTACTTTTGTAATATTGCTTATTTCGAGGAAATATTGCTTATTTAAAAAAAGGAAGGTTTTTTATGGGATAGCAATGCTAGGAATTTCGAGTAGTGCGACCAAAAAATAGCGTTTTTAATTTCAGACTTTTAGAGAAAAGTTTGTTCAAAAATAATTTTCTGGCTTTGTCAATCAGATAAAGTAATGTTCAGTACATTTTCACGCTTCAATCTAATTTTTTAATTGTTTCATATTGAAAAGAACTAGTAGAACCACGCAATTTATGAGTTTTTTGTATGATCAACATTAAACTATTGGAACAGAGACCACCTCCCCCCCCCCCCCCCTTTGCTTACCTGAATTCCAATATACACATCTCAGTGACTCTCATTTCGGCAACAATTTTCCGGGTTCCGACGCAGATGTGATATTCATGAATGTTGGTCGTAACTTTGCCTTTCTTCATTTTGACAAACTCGAAAGTTCTTGGAAATTTCTTGATCATGCTGTTAATGAAATATTGCATCCTGGGATGAAAAAAATTATTCAACAGGAAACATGTTTCGAACCCTTACTCATTATTGAATGGTCTGTACTGCTCCGCAGTTTTGTTGTTATTGTGTGACGGCACGACGCATGCATCCTGCGGCTCAATTGGTCCGGAGACAATCATTATCTCTGGATCCATCTAAAAATAATAAAATTTGAGATTTGTTAGAAACTAACTGGCCGAGAGTAAATCGATGAACACAAACACATCATAAGCACTCATATGACAAAAAAATTGTTTCGTTTCCAAAACCATTATATAGTTCTGATGGAGCAATGTTTTTATCCAACGGTTTTTTTGTAAACGAATGGAAAGAGTTTTCAGGAGAGTTGGTGAAAAAGAGTATCTGAGATGAAATTTGATTTTACTGAAAACATGGGTAGACATGTCCATAATGACAGGTCTCCAAAAAATTTTAGGGTTGACATTCTCGTCCTTTCTGCCCTCGTGGTGGTGGCAAAATCAGAAGCAGATATCAACACAGGAAAACAAAACGTGAGCTTTTGGAGGGGAGAAAAGTGAGAAAAGATGGAGAAGGGTTACACTGTGGGAGTCTTTTTTCTTTCTGATGATAATCGAAGGAAAAATGTACTGAGAGGGAAAACACAGAAGAGAGGGGGAAAGATGGAATGAATGGTTATTCGAATCAATTGTATGCAAAAGCAGAAGGGTATGTTTATGAATAAACAAAATGAGAGGAGGAATAGAGAGACAATGAGAAAAATGTTAATCAGAGAGTCCCATTTTTCTGGAATATTCTTTCTACACATGGTTTTCTGTTAGGTGAGGAGGGAGAAAAAGGTCGAGTATACAAATGAAGCTCAAATGTTTCAAGGCAACACAAACAATACGGTTGCAAATTAATTTTCGCGTTGAACACAATATCGATGAACATTTCAATTTTAGATAATGATGAATATTAAATATATTTTAAGATAGGTTGAGAATCATCTATTTAGACTTTTCTGAAAATTTTGGAATCTATTCACCAGACTCAGCCGAGTTATAACAGTTTCAGTACCGAAATCGCGTTTTCAGCGCAAAACAGCAATATTCGTTTCTGATTTTCTCAACTTCTAGGACGTTTTAGCTGTCGCGTCAGTGTCTAGAATGACACAAATTGGCATAAACACAATTCTCCAACTATTTAACGCTACATATTTGGGGTGATCACTCCCTTATCACCATATTAGATCTGGAGCACAAGCGTGGATATTCCAAGGAGATGCTATAAAAGGAACAGAAATCGCCAGTGTGATGAGACATCTGAGACAATGGAACAATACAAAAGATCTCCCTTACAATGGACTCACTGACGCCGGATCCCACCTACTGACGCCCAAGGACCACGCCAACTACCGATGACTCTCCTCTGTCGCTGGTCATCGTAACATTGGTGGACGCCGAATGCAGATGCTGCGAAGATCCCCACTGAGAGCTCTACCCAGGAATAAACAGCTGTTGATTTAATTAAATGTTCCCATCCTTGTACTCTCGTTCCGACACAGCGCTGACCACATAAGTGTCGAAACAAAAATTCCTCTGTTATATTTAGAATTTAACTTTTTATGTTAGACGTTTTCTCAAAAAATTATTTCCAATTTTCGAATAAATCTGGAAAATTGTGGAAAAATTGAAAACAAACAAAACATTTTTTGACAACTTTTGTATTCGCTTTTCTCTTTTTCTCAATCTCTAGAACGTTTTAGGACATGATAATAGTTCTGCTATATCAAGAATTGAATGAATTTTGTTTTAGACTTTTTACCGGAAAATATCTCTTCATTTTCGATTTTTTTTCACCATTTTCCCGGTTTATTCGAAAATTTAAAAAAAGAAACATGATTTTGAGAAAACGGCTCAAGTATGAAATTTCATCTAATTCTAAATATAACACAGCGATTTTTGGTACTCAAACTGCTATAACTCGGTTGAGACTGGCGAGCGGACTCTGAAATGTTTAGAGGTGCCTAGATAGCCTATTCACAACCTGTCCTGCAATTTTCGTCAAAACGTGGGTTCACAAGGTGTTGAGGTTCCCATTTGAGACCAAATCTAGTGCAATGAAATTGAAAAATAACCATGTTGATTTTTTACCAAGTTGTGAATGAACATCTAGATGAGTGATAGTTGTGACGTCAGTCATTGTGGTGAATGATTACACTAATAGATTCTGCACTTGCCTACGTGTTGGGTCCGCTCGAATGAACATTATCGAACTGGAAAAAACAAGTCAGGAGTGAGAGAGAAAAGGTATGTCAGGTGATATCCCCCGGAATGGATAGTAAATCCTATTTTTTATTTCTCGGTTTCCCTCAGTTTCTGGAAAGCAAAAAACTCGGTTTACGACCGGACCGCAGATTCATTTTTAATTTCCCGCCTCGTTTCCGCTGTTCCTAAAAAGTCAGTCTAGGCTTGCTGTAGTAATTTGAATTTTGATTATGAATGGAAAAAAAACTTTTTATAGAGGTTTTGTTGGACAACTAGAGAGAGAAAGCATGGGAAAGAGGAGAAGGTGTACTCACAAAATCTGAGTTTTCGAAAACATTAAACTTTTGGTTTGATAATTGTACACTATACACACAGCCAGACAGAAAAAATTATAGATGTGTGAGTGCACTCACGGGGCCAACGAATTTCAGGAGTATTCGAATTATAGGTTTTCGAAATTTCTCAGACAAGACAACGGAATAAATAGCCTGAAATTTGAGAATTATATTACCCAGCAAAATTAATATGCTTTGAACAATTATGAGAACACTTTAAAGATTTTTCTACTACTGTAGAAAACCCAATTTTAAAAACTTTCTGCCCTCTAAGAAGAAAAAACGATTAGACTCTTTTTCTAAACCCTCCCCCCCTGAAATGGAGCCTCTCAAAGTTGAGTATCGTTTCCTGAAGAAGTTAAGTCTCGAGGAATTCGAAAGATTTTTTTCTCTCTGTCAGAAAAAAAGTGTGAGACGCGAAGACCTTTCCCGCCATTTGTTCTGTTGTCGTCCGAAAAAAAGAAAAAAGATGAGAAAGAGAAAAAACAGCATGTTCTTTTTATTATGAAAATTAGAAAGCGAAAAATGAATGGAGATGGGAGAGGAGATAGGAAAGGTTGGGTTTAAGGAATGGAAATATCAAGAAAAGATATGTTCTGGCGATAAGGAGATGGAATAGAGGGACGATGGTGTAATACGTTGGAGAAAAAAAACGGAGAGAAAAGATTTAAAAAACAGTTTAATGCTTTGGCAACAGAGAAAAGGCAGTATGGAAAAGTTCAAACAAAAAAGGAAGAAATTAGGGATGGAGAGTGGTCAATGAAGACTTGAAAATGTGTTTGAAAGTGGGGAAATTGATGATAGAAGTAAATATGGAAAGGGTACGAACTGCTCACAATGGCCGTTTAAAAGAAAATGTCAGAGAGAGGTGACAGAAGATGGAGACCCAGTTGTCGAGGTATTTGGAGTGAGGAGAAGAGAGTTAATGGGCTCAAGCTCTGAAAAATGCAGATATACTTTAATATTAAGGATTTAAATTATCCAAAATAAATTTTTCAAAAAATTATATACATACTCAACATGCTGATTTTTTGCAAGAGAATAATAATTTGTAATGTTACTCACTTCCACAAAGAAACCAATCCGTTGGAAACCTGTCGTGCCACACGTAAAAGCAGAAATAGTTTTTGTGGACTTTGATGTACATATCAATTCAAAGCCGTGCTCGCGGACCAGATCTATAACCTGAGCTGAGCCTGAAGGACAGTCCAGCAGATTGATTTTGTGCTCGTAGTATTTTTCTAGTCTGAAATAAATAGCTGATATAATTTTTAATCAAGATAACTTACTCTGGGAAGAGGAAATACTTTTCGACTCGAATGGCTCCTCCTTCATTTTTACGATACCTTCTCCCTTCAAAGTGATCCAGAATAATATTTGCATTTTCTTGTTTTTGGAGTTCTATTACAACGGCATGTGTTGTGATATTATCCGAGTAGAGCCACTTCTCAACAAATTGAATGATAGGAAGTTAAAGAAGAATTTAGAAAAATTGCACTTCTTTGAGAAAAATTAAGCAGGTGCAGTCTTGAAACCCATTGTGATTCAATATACACACTATTGGGCTGCCATGTCATCGTCATAGTCCTGCTAGTTTCCTCGCCCATCATCCGTCTCCGGTTCCTCTCAAACAGTCCGTGCCCGCTGTCAACTATCCCAGTAGTCAAGGAGGCAAAGAAGAAGCCGCTGTTAAATTTCATTTTGAATTTGTGACCGCTCTGGCAAGTGATGATAGCTTCCATGAGAATAGTTATATTCTTCATGGCGCCAAAACGGCGTGTCAGAAAAGACAAGCACATATTTCCAAACTCATCTTGCACAAATAGCTCGGCCTCTTCAATTGTGTCAAAGTCAGGGTGCCATTTTTCCGGTCTAAAAGCCAGGTATAGAAAATGAGTCTAAGAACAATTGACTTACATAATACAATAATTGACATCGTTCACTTCAATGTTTTTGATTCTACTAGGTTTGTTTTCATCTATTTGCCCTCGAATTTCAATCACTTTTTTGAGAAGCCCTTGATCTGTTTGACACTGGATAGTTGCAGTTGTTTCAAGACGGACGCAGTCTATAATGGCAGAGGAATGTATCCATGCATCTTCAAGGGTTTCCGACAAAAGCGACATTATTATCCTTTCTGAAAATTACAAATTGAAATAAAAAATTTTTTGACATCATCGATGAAACTTAGCTAGAGAGGGACAACGAGATAAACTTAAAATCGAATTACACTTACGCTGACTATTGATCGGCAGTCGGTTATGAAGCTCGGTCGGCAGAAAAAAAGATTTTCCGAAACCAAATGAGACCACAGTGGATACATTTAATCCGATTTAAAGAGGCCCGGCCGATGAGGCGCACCTTTCTCATTAGCGAAAAAGAGCGACTGTGAACAGGAAAGGACTAATTACCTCATTCTATAAGCCGCTTCTTTCTTTTTTGGAAAATGACGATCTTTTGAAAGGGGTACTGTCGACAAATGAGCCGGTCATGGATGTCTGGAACAATTACTAATAATGGACGTCATATGGAATACAGGTGTTCCCATAGTTTCGATTTTTTGGAGAGGGATTTAACTTAAAATTTCTTGTTTTTTTTGAGAATGAAAAAAACATAAATTTAAGCGAAATGAGCGAAAATTGAGAATTTAGGGATTTTTCGAAAATAGCAGGGTTTTTGCCAAAAAAGGAAGTTTTAGGCAATATGAGACTCTGAATAGTTTTGTGAACTCTAAAAAGCAAACTAATCTCTCTCACCAGCAAACTCAAAAAAGGAGCTTATTTCATGTGTTTCTTTAATTAGTTTTAGCTGGGATATGATAACTGTAATTTTTGAAAGTTTCTAATATTTTATAAAAATTCAGCCCAATCATTTATTTTTCAATACCAGAATGTATTCTGCGCTTCTGGCGCTTCAAACAGCTGGCTGGTGCGTTTTAGGTTATTTATTCTATTGTTCTTCGCTTTGCTCCTCACTTTGTCTCAAAAGGCCATGTCAATTTATATTAAAATTTCTAGTTTTTTGCAAATGTGCAGACAGACTGAGAAATAAAGAGACGTAAATTCATTTATTTATCATAAGAATAATTTCTAAATTTTCCTTAATATATCAGGTGTTTGAAAATTGACTTGCGGGTAAGAAGATATCTATCACATAACGGTAGAGGTAATGGTGTTAGAATTCCTAATTTTGTCCGCAAGAATGCTTAGTCTCCTAGGTACAAGATTAAAAGTCTAGGCTACAGAAAAATGGTGAAATAATAATCTCAAAAATGTATTTATTCCTGCGGTTGGAAGCTTTCGATGCCACTGCTTTCGTCGAGAACCGGTAAATCAGCAGGTAGTTCCACATCTTCATTTCCACTAATCTGTAATTTCGGTGTATTTTTTGAACTAAAATCGATTTCCGGTTTCCGCTAATTCAAGACAACAAAAATTATTACTTCATTTAGCTCCTCAACGTTTTTGGTGTCTGTTACAACATGAACAAACGATTGTCTTTGATATCTGGGTGGTTTCGGGCGTAAAATATACCAATTTTTGTCCTGAAAACTTCAAATATGAAATGACTTTTCTGACTTCCGAGAAGGATTCTTACGTGAACTTCCTCTGCTCCGAAAAAGTTAGCTAGCCCTAAGTGAAATGAATAATCGAATAATCAGGAAGCAATCTGCGCCAGTCGTAGCGGTACATGTACGTTGGCATTGTACATTATTAAACCGAGCAACGCCGTACACTTCTTCCCTATGCAAAGCTTTATAATCACCAAATGCTTTCAACTATAAAACATTTATTTTGATTTTCAAATTCAATTTTACCAACCTGTGGAATTGTTTTAGATAATCCCAGTCAGGTTCAGAGTATTCCGAAAGATAATCCCAGTCAGGTTCAGAAAGTTCTCTATCCCTAATTAATAGATAAACCATGCTATTATCAAGATGTTCTTCAAGGGGAGTGAACGTTGGCGCTAGTTTTTTGATTTCCTCATCTGATACAATCGGTTCCTGAAAGTGTGATAATTCAATTATTTGAATTGAGAAAAATTAACTTTAAAAGTTACATTTTCTTATATCTCTTCAGGTGCATAAATAAAGAAGAAGAGCCAACATGTTTCTGAAAATATGGTGATTTTGATTTCAAAGACAAATAGAAAACTTGGGCATCTAATAGTTTAGTATTTATTGTGATATACTTAGATTTGAATGCAATTTTATATTTCAGACATATTCCCAAAAAAAAAAAAACATTTTTCATTTTTGAGTTTTTCACGATTTTTTTCGAAAGTTGAACAATTTGGCGATTTTTGGTACTAAAACTGTTGTAACTCGGCTGAAACTGGTGAGTGGATGCTAAAATTTTCAGAGGTGCCTAACTAGCCCATTTTTAAACTATCCTAAAAATATTATCAAGATCCGGTTTGACGTAACCTTGTGAGCTAAAAATTACTTAAAATTTTGAGATGCTTAAAAAAGATATTAGTAAATGTTTCTTGACATTCACAACTTATTTCTTTTTGAGAAGCTTTTTCAATTTTGTTATTATTAGATAGTTTATTACTCTTGAAATAAGATTTTAGAATAGCAGGTAAATTTCTGAAATACATACATATGGTTATCGAGAACATAAATAACATTAACAAAACCTTAAAAATATAGAAATGGAAAAACATAGTATTGAGAATATATTCAAATTTTATGAGGGTTTTTTTGACTAACGACAAATTGAGAATGGCGTAAAATGAAAAATATTTGGAGGTCGAACATTGCAAACATTAGAAAATGCAGAAACATTGCAGAAAAAAAAATAGAAAACTGGACAACGGGAAATCACATAACTCGAATTTGTTGTGTTATACTTAGAATAAATTGCGATTTTGTATTTCAGACATTTTCTCAAGAAAAAAACGATTACCTATTATTTATTTTTTTAAACCGATTTTCCAGATTTTTTCGAAACTTGAAAAATTTTTTTTGAGAAAACGTTTGAAATATAAAATTTAATTGTATTTTAAGTATATCACAACAATTTTCATGCTTTGAAACGCCCCAGAACTTTAAAAAAAACGAGAAAACTCGTCTTTGAAAATGCTGCTTTTGCACTGAAAAGGCGATTTTTGGTACTAAAACTGATATAACTTGCTGACGCTGGCGGGCGGATCCTAAAATTTTCAGAGGGGCTATTCTCAATTTATCCTAAAATTTTCATCAAAATCTGGGTTTACAAGGTGTTGAGGTTTCATTGTGACATGAAAATGACTTGAAATCTTAAGATACTCAAAAAAGATATTAGCAAAAGTTTCTTGACTTTCACAACTTATTTATTTTTGAGAAGCATTTTTTTCGATTAAATAACTTCATTTGTTTAAAAAACATCATAAGAAGCAGTTGAATGTTTGAAATAAGCAAATATGGTTATGGAGAGCATGCGGTAATTGAACGGAAATTAATAAAATTAGAAAAAGTGGAGAATGAAACAGTTTAGTATGAAAAACTTATTCAAATTTTTAAACGGTTTTGTCTTCTAACGACAAATTGAGAATGGCGTAAAATGAAAAAAGGGGGAATCTGTTTGGAGTTTGAACATTGCAAACATTAGAAAATGCAGAAAAATTGAAAAATTAGACGAGAACAAAAAGATGGAAAGGGATATTTGTGACAAAAATGTTGTTGTGGAGAGAACTAAACATGGAGGCGGTATTTGTTTGGAATACAATTTCGATTGGGATTTCAAAAAATCGTTATTGAATGAAAATTGAAAGCTGGAAAAGATAGAAGATTTGGATGTGGAGAGCTCGACAGATCTTGAATCTTGAAATTGACAATGGACGCATTTGTTGATGAAACTTACAACCTTGTCGAGACGATTAAAGGCTAAAAAATAAGAGTTAGATGGTCAAAAATTCAAGCTTTCATTGATTGTCTCACCTATCGAGCTGATGCAATAGTACAGTACGGTAATTAAAAAAATTGAGAAGTTAACATCGTCGGAAACCAAAACCACGGAATACGGGGAAGAAGAAAATTTTTACATAGTAAGTGGAACGAGGAGCTGATAGATTCTGAGAATTAGATTGTTAAACTAGTCGAAAAAACTATTCAAACCAAGTTTTCTGTACAAAATCGAATAACTAACCTTCAAAAAAGACACCAATAAATCTTCAAGGCCAAACAAAAAAACAAAACGTGTTTGCGTCCGGCATGCGCACTGTGCATCTCTTCTGATCACATTCTCGAACCAAATCGAATCTTTTTTTGTCAATGCGTTTAGTACTTCTCTCACTTAGATCGGTCCACACACCACTTTCTTCACAGAATCGCGTTATTCTGAAAAAAATTAGAAAAAAACTTGAAACAAATTTGTGTTTCTGAAAAACTTACTCTTCTGGAAGAGGAAATCGTAGTTCTGGTCCTCTTTGTTTATTGAAATTTTTAAAGCTGAAACTGATTTCAAATGTATCCAAATGAATCCCTTTGCTCTGAGAAAATATCAGAGATCCCGTTATGTTGCTTTCTCCGTTGAGCCATGCAGTCACAAAATCGGTTATTTCTTTTCGACTAAAACGGGTGTTATAGAAAACACCAGTCTCTCCCGAAAAGTTCAGGATGGTGTTTTCCTCTATCCCGTATGTTTCTCGATGAATTACACTGAACCCCTTACGGTTTTCAGTACTATTTCCAGATGGGAAGTCAGAATTGAGATCATTATAAACAACATCGTATAACTTCTTGAATACTGACCAACTGTCATATATTCCAAATTCATTGTCTTCATCCTCCGTAGTGATATTTTCATATCTCACAATGCATGTTATTCTTGGATCAAAATAACGTGGCATTTGTGTTCCAACAGCTACTTTCAGAGTATGAATGACATTGAAATGTGTGAGAAAATAAATGCAGACAGCTCCGAACCTCTTATTAATGGAATCCTCTAAACTTTCACCACACATTGTCCAAAGTCGTGCGAGCAAACTGCAATTCATCAACTTTTAAATATGAGTCTAACCTCTCAAAATCAAACCTCATTTTGAAGACTTGGCCATTTACAGTGTAGAAATCTTCTTCTTCATCTTTATCGATGTATTCATTGGGTTTGGTTTCCAACGATAGGTGAAATTCTCGCTGTTGATCATTTCCGTATTGTATTGTTGCATCCGCTCGAAAATTTACGCAATCAATAAATGTTTCTACTTTTGGCCATCGTATACTTCTCACTTTAGCCCGCGATTTTCTCGACAGGGTTGCAAAATTCGTCAACTCTTTAGTTCCCAGCTCCAGGAGCACTCTTTTTTGAAATAAATCGTGAAATTTTGTAAAGTTTATTCGCATGTCTGAAACATAATTTGGAGCATGTATATTAAATGAAAGGAGAAGTTCGCAAAATTAAAAGATACAATTTATAAACAAAAGTTGGTATTCCATGTTCACTTTTTCGATACAGTAGAACACTATTAGATTTCGTCATTTGAAAATCCTGGGTCGAAAATTTCAATTTCAAAACAAGTAACGTTTATGAAAATGAGAGAAACACAAAATGTGCCTGCAAATGTTAATTCTGGCCAAGAAACCAAAGAAGCGATAAACTTTTTCCGAAAAATCAATTGAAAAACACAAATTTTCGAGGTTTTTGGAAACCAATTGAAATACCACTGATTATGCATTTCTCTAATTAAGTGAATTTTGTGCAGAATTTTGTCCCAAACATTTTGTAATGAATGTTTTTGGAAACACCAAAAAATAAGAGTGGAAGTAAGTTTTAAATCAACCTGGATTACTGTAGATTTGCTAAAAACCACATTTAAATTACTCGCCGTGGTTCATGGTTTGAATAAAGCTGAACATTTCAGTAACATGTTAATGGTCGAGATTATAATCTAGGAACAAGAGTATAACCCGTGCGGTGCAGAATATAATCCGATAATAAGAAAATCCGGTGAGAGGTGAGCTATTCGGATATTAAAGGGAAATAGGGGAGAACGAGAATAAAAGGAATAGTGCGAAAAACGGGGGTTGGAGAATTTGATAAGAGAATAAAGATTTCAGGAAAGTGAGAGAAAGATTCTCACGAAATCTATACGAATGTCGAAGTGGCTTAGGACAAAATTGAAACGATTTGAAAGAGTAAAAATAGTGAGCATTTTGTCTTATTTCTTCATTTCCTAACACCTAATCCCTGGGAAACCATAGTCATTTCGACACAGATAAACTATGGTGAAAGGAAATTTGGAATCTATAGTACGAAACCTTTAGAATCGGAACATGCGGAAATTGTTGTCTAAGGTGTGCCGTGAGAGCTTGAAAGGGACCGAAGAAACGGGACCACCTGCTCGGATTAGCCCGAGCGCGCGAACAACGTCTTCCAATTAGGTAGATAGGAATCTGAGGAAAGACAAAATTGGAGCACAAGACAACATTCACTAATGGGTAGTGCGTTTTTAAGGGATCAAGATGTGCGGTGGTATAATGCAAAGAAGGGATGATCCGTATATAAAATTTCAAAATCCAAAACACTCATGTCTAATGAAAAGTGTGGTATCAGAATGGTATTGAGGGAAGAGCATCCACCTATTAGATTAGATTTATTTATTTTCAGAGCGGTGGCAAACGGTACATAAGAAAAAGTTAGCCCCCCTCACGAGGAGCGCCTAATAAGTTAAAAAAATAATGGAAAACGGGAGGAATTATATACAGTAAAGAAATTTTTTTGTTTATTAGGGAAAATTGTAGAGAGGAAAATGGTGGTATTCACAAAAAAATCAGTGAGAAGCTGGAAAAGAAATCGGATGAAATAATTTAACAAAACAAAACAAAGAATTAGCAGTGTATGTGCAAATCAGAGAAGCCAGAAATTCAATGTAAAAATTATTAGGAAGGGGACAGAAATAATGGATTTTTCGAAAGATAAATAACTTTCGGATTGTCACAGGTTATAAAAAATAGAGATCGGCATTCAAGTCTAGAAAAACTGCATGTTGGTGAAATGAGTAAGAAGAATAAAAGATCTGAGTTTGACCAAAACTACATGTAAGAGGAGGAGTCGTTGAATCCTAATTAGCAAAGGATTTCTCAGTTTTCAAGGCTCATAAACGTATTTTTGAAGTGGTACTACGGGATAGGATATCATTCAGAAACATTGTAAAGGAATATGACTCTTTGAGGCGACAAGGGAGGGGGAGTAACAAATAATTAACGAGATGTAGATGAGTCGGGGTATGAATACAAGAAGAAAGAGCATAAATTCAAAGGCAACATTATTATTAATTATTTTCGGCGAGATGAGGAAAGCGGTTGCGCCAAACGAAGAAGCAGAGGGTTCTGTTGGTCATATGGAGGGTGGCAAGCATTCCATCACTTTCTCTATAGAAGTCTTGTCCTGTGGAACAATCGAGAAGGCTTACATCTGGCTCTAGCATGTGCATTTTCCTGAAAAATTGTTTCTGTTGAAGTTCAAGACCGAAGAAAACAACTGGTACATGATTAGGAGGTACAACAGTTTCGGGGAACAACGGAGTGCAAAATTGCAATTTACAGGTACGAAAATCACAATTCGGGGATAGCAAATTGAAACTTCTTCAGATATTTTGTACCCTCGAAATTTTTGTACCTTCCAAATTATTTGCAAAGAAAACTAACCAGTCTTCACGGAATATGAAATTTCTATCACGTTCCTCTGGATCCCAATCACGAGATTGAAGTTTCAGACTTCTCTTGACATCCTCTGGGTCAAACGGGATTCCGGATTGTGGACGAATAACAACGGTACGTAGTCTTCTGTTTCTTCCATCCAACCACTGCTGCACAAGTTCAACAACGTCATTAGTGTAGATTTGTGCATTGAAAACAAATGCATTCTTTCCGGTGAAGTTTTGCAAATGAGCACCGGTAAACCATGGTGCATCTTTGATAAACAAGTGACTAATATTCATCATGTTTGAGTTTGGTTCAATAACTCCTCTAATGATCGGATCTATGATGAGAGTGCGTCCGTTGAATCGATCACAGAACCATGTGATGTCGATCGCACTCGCATGCTCATCAAGCATGACACAATGTTTCGGGAAAGTGTAGTATGGAATATCTCTTAACTGCATCCACTTCATACCGACAGCAATACCACGGATTCTTCCAAACAGATCGTAGAAGAGTCTCATCGAGCGAGTCACAAACCACTTCTTGTAATCTTCGTTGTTCCATGAATCGGTATTTTGAGCGGCTGGATCAAATTCTCTGAAACATGCAGATAAGCTAACTGATGGTATTTCCAGTTCCAACCTGATATCATACACCGTGCTATTGATTCTCAACTTCGCAGTAAAGTTTCCCTCTGTTGCACGGATCAATTGCCATTGAGCTATTTTCTCGGTGAATCCAACACTGCTACACTGAATATAAGTCCTTCCATAACATTCTTGAAAATTCACAGTAGTGTTTTCAAGTCTCCAGATAAGCATTCGGATCATGTTGTATGCATCTTCGGAGGAGAACGATGCAGATATAAGAGCATCAATATCCATGGATTGTATGATGCTCTCACGAATCAATTTTGGTTGTTGTCCCAGAGCCATAAATGTAGCGGACATTCTGCAAAATAATAATTCAGATAAAACATCTAAAAATATTTGAAGGTGCAAAACAGATTCAAGGTCGGCAGCAAGTGTATACATGAGTTTGAAAAAAAAATACGCATGACATTATCCTCTTTCATATCAACTACCGGAAGCAAGTTATCAGTGTTAACGTGTGCTCCTCTTGGAGAAAAAGAAACAGAGTAATGTATGATCTTTTCAAAAGAGGTGGAGCTGCAGATAACAGAGACAAAGAAGAAAGAGTGGGAATTAGGGAAAAGCGATATTGAGCTATATATAGCAACAATTTTGCTAAGAATAGAATGGGAGTAAGAGGAATGGAAGGTATGAGAAATATAGGGATTAAGTGTTAAGAAAATGAGAATGGAATATATGGCTGAAAGGGCAAGATGTGCAAAGTTGTAGTATGAGCATTATATCATTTGGTAATAGATACAGTAAATGCTCTAATAGGTTCACACGATGCGTTCATTTTCAACTCGATAATCTCTGTTCTTCAGAAGATATAAAACATTTGTTAACTAATGTAATATTGTTGATATCTTCTAAGGGAACCGAGATATTTCAGCTCAAAATTCACGTATCGAGCAGGCTTTGATTAGACCATTTATTGTATTCAAATCCAAATTTTCACACAAATGCTCGGGACTTTAAGATCTGACAAAAATGAATCTTATTAAAAATGAAGGACTTTGGAAAATCTTATGATTGAAACTATAAGCTTTGTATTCGATGATCATACGGTTAGCGACAGAATAATTACTCAAAAATTTACATAAGACGTAGTGAGACTCTAAATTTCAAAATATGTAGATCATTTTTAGTTCTCTGAATTTCAAATTAGTTATTGTTCCTATGTTTCAAGTGTCACGCGAATAACGAAGGCTTCTTGTCAATCTGAAGATGAGTCAGAGTCATGGAGAACATATATTTTAGAAGTTTAGTATCTTATAAAAAATAAGTTTTTGCAAAGATCTGAATATCGGTTCCAATAATCATTGAATTTTTATTGAAAGAGAAGATGAAATATTTTCTATTTGAAAAAATGTTATTGTCAAGTATATGATGTGAAACCAAGAGAGCGAGACCTAACACTCCTGCTCTAGATATCAGAAGAAGATACTATGACGTGGAAGAATATTCTCTAGTTGACGTTGTATACCTTGAAATGTAGTAGGTCTCGTGAGAATTGTAACGGTTTGCCTCAGAAAAATAGAAATTTTGGATCTAAAGAGGGAATTTGTGGAAAAGAAAAACGAAATGACAAAGCAGAAAAAAGGAAGCTTCAAACGAGCTGGTGCGCCTTCGACGCGGACTCAACGCTCCACGCCTCACTGTTCCGGCATACATTTGAAAACTAATTGTGTCCTCTAAACTTTAGATTAAAAGTTTTTGAATTGTGAAAAAAATTTGAATGATTAAAAAAATTCTTTATTTATCTATTATAAGAATGATACTTCATCAATGAGATA
>NC_013491.2:15098730-15110797 GCF_000004555.2 Caenorhabditis briggsae | reverse complement strand
CCCAATCCTGCACAAAGTTTAAAGGTGCATCCCTTTTTCCAGAAAAAATATCCCGCCACGCGATGTATTTCAATGCATTTACAGTTATGTCGCGAAATGCTTTGAAATACATATTTTCGCTACATGAATAACCCCATTAGATAATGAATCGTTGGTGGTACGACGGGAAATTTTTAATTTTCCCGCTAATAACATGAGCCATTTTAATCTTTTAATCTGGACAAAACTCAAACTTAAATTACTTATAAGAAGTATAGATAACCTGATCTATTTTTATTCAGCTGGAAGTTTTTATTCTGAAATAGCGCAAAAAAGATAGAAAGAGGTGTAAACGAAAATAGAGATTAGGCACTACATTTTCTTTACCACCGGACAGCTATTATCAATCAAAAATAGATTTCGCTAAGAAGAACCTAGATGAGAGAAAATACATATTTCGTGCATGATTCTCATCAAAACAAAAAAAGTGTTGGAAGATTAAAATTCTTTAAGAGGCGGGGAAAAGTCTAAATCTGGATTTTCAGATATTTCGTCGAAAATATGAAAGACATGAAAAAGAGTCAAAAACCAAATAAAAAACGGAAATGAGAATGGGGGGATTAGGGTAGTACTCCCCCTCAATTTTCAAAATGTCACATCATTTTTTGAACTGAAGTCAAATTGTATTTTGCTTTTGCACTTTTGCGCTCTTTGATTCCGAAAACTTGGAAGTATTTATCACTGACTGATGAGTCCTCTTTCATGTATGCAAATCTACTTCCATCTACTTCCACAGCCCGTGGAGTGAATAAAAAAATCAAGCAAATTTAAGAGAATAACTGATGTGAAGGCAATGGATGATAAAAAAGAACCCAACGGAAATAACTAGACACAAATCGCAAGATTGGTGCTATTACGGACAAGAAAGATAGATTGCCTCATAAAACCGAATGTGTCTAGAACCTATATATCACCGTTTTAGTGTATGTATAGACAATTGTGCTTGCGGGGAACAGCTTATCTTACTTAATTCGACATTAAAAGTTTTACCTGTTTCTCAATTGACAAAACACACTTGAGGAGACAATTTATGATTTTAAAAAAAAATCAAAGAATCTAGTTTAAAATGGAATATCATTGGAAAAATGCAAATACTCTGATTCTTCATTCATACAATCCTTCGAATTTGTCTTCAAATGTAGTTTAAACGTAACAAAATTGTGAAATGTTCTGAATCGTGCGAAGAATCAACTCATAGGATTAATTATTTCTGATCATATTCTCAGACTTGTATACTACGCTTCAAAAAAGTCTTAAAAATTGTGCCATTTTCAGGCATTTTGAGTTTTTGGTCAACCTTGGAGTGATGGTGTTTCTAAGCTCTGCCACATGTAGACAAAAAGTTTTTTTTGCAATTTCTATGACTTTCAAAACTCAACGGAGAACAACTCGATAGCCAGGATTTTCTGGAGTACGGTGAAATCTAAAAATACATTTTGAATTAATGTAAATTCTGTACGGGACATCTCTCAAAAATAGAATTTTCGAAAACCCACCAAAGTCTGAAAAATAGACTAGATTCAGTTGTTTTATCAAAACAGGGCTGTAGATATGACAATGATTGAGAAAATGGTTTCAGCAGTTCTAGGCTGGATAAAGTCATTGAGTAATTTGTAAAAATCGCTGAAACTTTTGCACCAACTTGATTCAGTTACGAACTTGAGCATTATTTTGAAAATTAGCGAATAAGAGAAAACAAACAATCAATTCGAAAAATTCCAATTTTTAACAGCCGTAATGTAAAACATGAATTTTTTTCTTTTTAAAGATTTACTTCGAAAATCAAAAAAATTATGATTGAAACTATTTCTGAAAGAATGAAAACCATCTTTGACATTCCGAAAACCCACCAAAGTCTGAAAAATAGACTAGATTCAGTTGTTTTATCAAAACAGGGCTGTAGATATGACAATGATTGAGAAAATGGTTTCAGCAGTTCTAGGCTGGATAAAGTCATTGAGTAATTTGTAAAAATCGCTGAAACTTTTGCACCAACTTGATTCAGTTACGAACTTGAGCATTATTTTGAAAATTAGCGAATAAGAGAAAACAAACAATCAATTCGAAAAATTCCAATTTTTAACAGCCGTAATGTAAAACATGAATTTTTTTCTTTTTAAAGATTTACTTCGAAAATCAAAAAAATTATGATTGAAACTATTTCTGAAAGAATGAAAATTCTATATACCGCAACTGACTTGTAGGCCGAAATGAGAGTCAGGCTCAGGTTTTTCAAAAATGTTTTCAAGAAGAAATTTAAGATCTTAGGTAGTCCTATAGATAAGAGTATTCTTACAAAACAGAGAAAAACTTTGCGTTTCAATGTTTATAGCTCAAGAAAGGTCGTTTGCGTAACTTTAGATTTCTGCAGGCACAGGAAATGGAGGTGCCGATAAGCTAAAAAATGTTAGATAGTTTTCGAAAAACCAATTTGCAGAGAATTCTGAATAATCAGCGTATGCACTAGATCTGATGAATTGTACCATTACACTTTATGTTTCAAAAAATATGCATTCTCGTTCATTCTTCCCCATCTTCTCTCGAACAACACGCCATACGGGTCAACACTTGCAAATGACATGTTGTGCTGCAGTCCACGTATTACGTAAACACGAATTCTTTCTCTTGAAACCTGCGTCTCTTCAAAAAAACACATCAAAACCATCTCATGGTCATATCAACGCAATCTTATCAACCTTATCGTCATTCCATCTTTGACCCTCCACATCTTCTCTTTCCGATTTGTTTGTTTGTCCATTTTATTTTTTCGTTGACTTTTTACTGATTTTTACAGAGATGTCGTCGGAACAGAAACCAATTCTCTATTCCTACTGGAGATCTTCCTGCTCATGGAGAGTCAGAACTGGTAGCTTTTGTGATATAGACTAACACTCTCTAAATATTAATTTTCAGCTTTGGCCCTCAAAAATATTGACTACGAGTATAAGACTGTTGACTTATTGTCCGAGGAAGCAAAGGTAACTAGGAAACAACGTTTTATTATTTACAGTATTTTCCAGAACCAATTGAAAACTATCAACCCTGCTGGCAAGGTTCCAGCTTACGTCGTTAACGGGCAAGTCATCAGTGAGAGTTTGGCTATCATTGAATATTTGGATGAAACCCATCCAGATGTTCCACTTCTTCCAAAGGATCCAGTGAAGAGAGCTCACGCTAGAGCTATTGCTTTTTTGGTTAGTTAGATCTTCAATTTACTGTGAACACTCTAATAGAAGGCCACGCTACACGTGCATTTCAAGCTCAATTATCTCTATTTCTATGAAAGATGATAAAAATTTGTCAAATAATGAAATGTCGCTGATGTCGTGAGAAACATTTCATCAGTAGACAAATTTGTGATATCTCTTACAGATATCAAGATAATTTAGCTCAAAATGCAAATATAGAGTGACCGTCTTTTCAAAATTTTACAGTATTTTAGCAAATTTGTTAATTTCCAGGTGACCTCCGGAATCCAGCCCCTTCACAATTTGAAAGTCCTCCAGCTTTTGAACAAGAAAGAAGCCGGATTCGGTGGACAGGTAACAGTGACATTCTTCCTTAAATAAATAGCTCTGAAAATCTGCAGTTTGCCAAACAATTCATCGTCGAAGGTCTGACCGCTCTGGAGGTTCTCCTGAAGGAACATTCTGGAAAGTACGCCATCGGTGAAACTGTAACCATTGCTGACCTTGCCATCCCCCCACTCATCTACTCAGCTAACAGGTGAGGAATCCGGCAGGAAAACTTGAGGAACAGTATTCGGAAGAAATTTCAAATTGAAAATACCAGTTGAATCATCCTAACGGTCATGACATGAGATGAAAACAACCACTTGTAGCAACTTTCTATCGGATTCTTTCAAATCAAAAACGCATTAGTCATCTAGGCAAACATGAATTGCAAAGATGAAAAAAGAGTAGGAGGAGGAGGTGAAGACGCAATATCGGATCAAAAGAGAGGGAAACGAAACAAAAACGTGATAAACATCAGAATAACCCTTTCTCGCTGTCATTCCGATCTTAATCAACAATGGTTTCCAGATTCAACCTCGATTTGTCTGCCTACCCAACTGTCAATCGTATCAATGAGACTCTCGCCGAGATTCCCGCTTTTATTGCCGCTCATCCTGATAACCAACCCGACACCGGATTGAATGCCTAAACAGTTCTCTTTTTTGGGTTACTGTTGCCTTCGTAAACAGTAATGTGTTGGAAAATTATCATTCTGATTATTTGTTCATAAATTATTAAAACATATGAACAGCAAAGATGTATTGTCTTTTGGTATTTATTATCTTTAACTTTTCCGTGGTGCAAAGCAAAAGTTTTTTTCTCAAAAAAGAAGAAAACTCCCCTGAGATTAAAAGCTTGAAAAGACATCAAATCGTTGCGTCATGCAGAACTTTTTCCGTGAAAAAGGAGAAAATAGAATTCGTTTTCTTCTGGCAACAGTGGTTGACACCGACATAGTACTAGTTGGTTGCCACCCACAAAACAAGCGGCCTTTCGATTCTTCAGAGTATCCGTTTTTTTCGTTCTCTCCCTCATTTTCCTCTTCTCGTCCACTTTTTTTTTCCCGCCAGTGCGGTCTGCAGAAAAAAGTTTGAAACCAACCAACAACTCTTTCTTTTTTCTCATTTCTTCCTATCGGTTGCTCTTTATCTTTGTTCTGCTCTTTTTTCTTGCTTCTCCATGCTCTGTCGTGGTCACTTGCAAATATTATAGACGGAATAGAATGACGAATTGAAGATGTAATGTGTGGCGTTTTGACAACTTGACAAGTTTATAATGTGTACTGCTGTTGTCAAGGTTATTCAGCTGCGTTGACTGACAGAAAGCAAAATGTCAAAATGTTGGGGAAAAATTGACGTTTTGTTTTATTCAGAGATCTTTTAGTTTTTTTTTGTATTTTTAGTTTACAAACTTGTTTTAAAAAGAGGTCTATAAAAGTGTCGCTTATTTTCAATTTAATCTATTTTTGATATTTAAAATCGTCTAGGTTAAATTATTTAAATCATTATGTGGCAGAGAAAACTTTGAAAACAGAAACTTTGAAACCCATTTCAAAACTAAATTTCTGTAATACCAATCGAAGGTATTTTTGATTTCTGTATATTCAACTTTTTTCAGTTATTTTACGATTTTTTCACGTAATAGAAGATCATTTTTTATTAACCAAAAAAAGATAGTTTTAATAAAATTAAGGAATTAAATTATTCAAAGTTTTCAAGGCTCGCTATCCTGTGATTTATTTTAATTTGCTCATTTTTTTAATATGAATATATATAATCATTTTTGTATCCAACTTCTCTGAACTTTCCTCACTTTTCCAAATCTCTCTCACTTTCCATTCTCCTCGAAAATGCGATTTGACAGAAGAGACAGGTCATCTCTGCCATTATGGACAAACATAGACGTACATATGATGAGTCATGTTGAGTGCGCGATACTTTTCCAATTTTTCCTTCGAATTCTTGGACAGTACCAATCGTTTTTCATGCGGTGCTTGAACTAGGAATGACGTGCAGACTGTTTTTGATTTTTGCAAACATGGAAAAAATAATAACTTCCCATTTTTCATTCTGTGTTAGATCCTGTTTCAGTTGTTGATATATAATTTTCAGTCATAAATGAAGCTGTTTTCCATACTTGTAGAATGGTGTGCCGGCCTGTCAGATCAAAATTTAAAAAGCACCAGAACGCTGTTCGTAAAGACTGGTTTTTTCGAAAATTTTGTGTTTTACCCTCTTTTTAAATCATTTTACCTTCTTTTTATATCTATAATAAAAAATGTCCCAATTTCTCTTATAAATTTTGATTAGAAAATTTCAAAGTTCATTTCTCAGACCGGCCCGACATTTTGTAAATACGTTTTTTTTTCATCCGCACTTGTTTTATCGCACTTCCCAAAAAAGCAATTTCTCCAAAAAGTACGTTTTTCCATTAGTTCTGGAGCACGTTTCCCATTCAGGTGTCCGAGTTTCTCAACCCATCTTAGCTTCACCTCGTTTTTCCTCACTTCTTTTCTTAAGTGACTGTTTGAACAAACACAACCGATTCCCGTCCGTCTCCGCCTGCGCAGTCAATCTAATAAGCCCTAGCCATCAGAGACCTACCGATTTCTCATAGACGGAGGCGAACGGAGAAGGTGAGACAAGGGTACAGGTCAACCAAGGCTATGTCCACACTTTCTCGAATGTTTTTGTATTTGGACATTGTGGTGAAGACTGCTGATTGAATTTTTTTTTTCGATTTTAATTTTGGTTTTATTGAATTTTATAGCTTTTCCATCTATTATTTCACTTTTTCGAAAATCTTTTATTTCATTGGAAACCTAAAAAGTGAGAATTTTGAGCGAGTGTTAGAGAAATGTTGATTCTTAGAATTGGAACTCTGAAATCAATCTTCCGGTTTTACCCATTTTTCAGGAATGTTTTAAAAAATTTTCAAGAAAATATTTTAACGTGTTTTTTGTTGAGATCGATTGATGCTTAAATTAAAAAACGAATTCATTCAAAAAAAAGGGGAAATTCTAAAAAATCTATGATCTGTTTCTCACCCGCTTCTTCCCAAAAAGTGAGAATCATTTACACTATGTTTACCCCTACTCTCTTCTTTATTGAATTTTCCATGCTGGAGAATGACCAAAAGAAAAAAAAACAGAAGAATAACGTCTTCAGAACCAATTTGTTTCATTATACCCTTTCCTTTCTTTTTTTACTCAACAAGCTCTGTTACGCAGCACTCATTTCCTCCCATTCTCGCACTTTGTATTTCTAGGTCATCGCTTGCAAACATTTTTCACATTTTTAACATTCTCTAGAACTTCCTACACGATCACATGCTTGTTGGAATAAACACGAAAATCGGATTGAATTCCTCATTATCAGGGCGTTTCAAATTATGTACCACCCACCCCGCATTTGGTGTTCAATAATTAAATCAAATTGTGGGGAGACGCAAGGCGGTGGTTATTTTTTTCTCTAAATCTCTAAAGTGTTCATTCTATTTCAGTTCTCGTCTTGCCCTTCTTTTGATTAAAACATTTCAATCATTCAGTTTGGTTTGCACTGGTTTTTCCTTTTTCTCCTACTTGTCGTGCTTTTCAATTTCTTATCAGTTCATTTCATTTTTCTCGCTCTTCATATTTCGTAAAAAAACTACTAGCCATTTCTCATTTTTGATTTACACGCTTCCAGATTTCTCTAACAATGCCACAATTGTCCAGATGTCTCCTATTGCTAATTCTTGTTGGTTTTCTCACTGCTGCACAGTTTTCTCGAAGAAATAGTGAGTATTGTTTGCTTAGAACTGAGAAAAAGATGAAAGAGGAGCCGCAGAACCGTACATCCCAAGTAAACGATCAAGTTGCGAAATTAGCAAAACAATCTATCACCCGGGGTTTGACAAAATGATACACTGTGTATACTTACATTAGCTCATGTTTCGCAACTTCTTAGCAAAAATACCGTTCTTGATCGTACCAGGCTCTCGAAAAAAGGTCGAAAAGTTTCGAAAAACTGGTTTCCAACAAAATAAAATGGAATCAGGGGAATTAGGGAAAGGATAGAATAGAAAGTAGCGAAAGAAAATGCTAGTTTGGAAAAGTTGGACTGGAGGGAGTTTCGTATTAAAACATATGTACAGGTTCATCCATAATTATTAGAATACTTTTTTGCTCAACATCTAGTTTAAACATTCAATAAACTATTTGGAAAAAATCTCAAACGTAGAATCCATAGGCAATTTTCCTTATTTCAGGTGGTCTTGTAAGATGTCACAAAGAAATCGGAAGTTCTGTCAGTTCTTGCGAAGGCAAGTATTGCTACAAAATGCACACACCAGGTATCAAACCCTATGATGAGCCTTTGAATAATCTCTAATTCAGTTTCAGACGACTCAACTCGAGATGGAATTGTGAAAAAAGGATGCATGAATGCTGCTGATGCTCAGACAGAAGTAAGTTTCAATTTTTGTTAATGGTTTTAATTACATATTAAACACAGTTATTTTCAGGTCGGAAAATGTACGAGACGGCCTTTGGAAGAGGGTGGAGCTGAATTAATGTGTGTATGCAACGAAAGGGATTTCTGTAATTCGTCCACTATTCCCTCAACATTTCTCATTGTTCTTATTAGTAGCTGTTTCTTCCTTATTTTCCTTCTCTAATTTCCCACTTCCTTAGAAACATTGTGTTTTTGTCATTTTCGTTCATCGATCTTCTAATTGTTACCATAGCTTTTTGTACTAGTTTTGATTTGAAACAGGCGTCCTTTGCAACGGGTTAGATACACTGAAAGTTTTCACACAAACTAGCTGCTAATTTATTCTTTATTCATATTTTTACTGCTTATTGCTCACTTTTCCCAACTCATACTGTGATTCTGATGGATTGAATAAACTATTGATTGCGATTTGAGTTGTTGGCCATATTTTTTTCAGAATCAGAGATCTTCCGATTTTCTAAAAAAACTTTGTTCAGTAAAATTACAGTTGGATCAGGGATGTGCGTAAAATATTTATTTTACGATTTTCGTGAAACGTAAAATTTTACAAATTACAAGCTCGTAAAATCGTAAAATTCGTAAAATCCGTAAAAAAACTGAATCTTCAATTAAAATGGAAACAAAAATTGCAGTTTTATTATTAAGCAATTGGCAAATGGTCAGCAAATGTTGAAAATCGTAGAACCGAATGCTTCTATGGGGTTTCAACAATTTTCTAATTTTTTTTCCTTAAAAAATGCTAAATTGTGATAAAAAGCATTCAAATTTGGAAAAAATATTTAGAAAATAAAGCAATTCATGCTTAAAATCAGATGTGAGCATAAAATTAACTCAAAACTAGATCAAGAACATGAAAATGAACCGGAATACTGCCAATTCTGAACAAAAATGGTGCAAAAACACTCATCCAGTTTTTACGAATTTTACGGATTTAGTTTTACGACACTCGTAAAATTTTACAAGTCCAAAAAACCTCAAAATCCGTAAAATTCGTAAAATTCGTAAACGTAAAATCACATCCCTGAGTTGGATATCTGATGGTAACCTTTGCCGCATGGACCACAAGTGGAGGATTTTCGTGGGAATAAATTATCCAAGAGAAGTTTTGTGGGATGTGTCCTAGAAACGTTGGTTTTCCTTTTCTTTTTATATTACTTTGCTACCGGGAATCGTGGTTTTGCTGTCTTCCAAAATTACAGTAAGAGATGCTCTATTTTTTGGAATTTGTTCTTATCAATTTTGAAATTTTCGAATTTTCTCAAAAAATAAGGACAGCGCAAACTCAACATTTGAGGACAAATATGAATTGTGTTTTTGAAAAATACTTTTCGTAGTGATAATATATTTAGAACTTTTGAATTTATCGAGTTTTAATTTTTTGTGAACCATTTTTTATTGGACTAAAACTGGCTGAAACATACTGATTGATAATCCAATGTGAATTCTTACACGGCGACTTTTCTTCTAACGATCTAACTAAAAGCTTCGATATCAATAAAATTGAAGAAAATAACTTTCTGCACAATGTTGTTTTCAATTATTTTTCAACTTTTTTTCTTTTTTTCGTTTTTTTTTCGGAAAACTTTGACTAGTATTTTCAAGTAAAGAAATTAAAGTTGACATTAAATTACAAAAATAGAAAAATGATCAATAGAAATCAAGGTTCAAAGCGAATAAATCTTACATTTTTGAAGTAATTTTTGTAACGGATTTCTAGTTTTCAGTAACTTCTTGATAGTTTTAACTTGAATGATACAGTTCTTAACATCTAAAGTACAGTTCTAAAAATCTGAAAACTCACAGCATTCCGGGCTGGGTAGGGGCACCCGAAGGCGTGTGGAATGAGGCATCCATCGACGATGACTCGAGTGTTACAAGAACACATACCCTGAAAATTAAAAAAAAAACCATTGTTACTTTGTTTATGAACCTCATTTTGGTTGTGAAACATAAATGGAAAAAAAAACTCACAGTGAAGATGATGACGACTGGCGAATTGCAAGTGGTGACTTCCCCGTTCGAGCCGCGAAAAATAAGGGTTGCTTTAGGAAAAATATTTAAAAAAATAATTTTTAAAAAAAATTTATTAAAATATTTAGGAAAAATTTTATGGAAAAGGAAAAATTATGGTGTTTTTTTTTGTAATAAACAGTTGAATATGATAGATTTCCACCGTGGAAAAGTTTAAAAATAACGAGCGCATAAAATCGATAAACAAAAAAAAGAACCTTGTTGTGCGGCGTTGACCAGCGCAAGGACGGTTTGGCCCCTCCTCCTCTCGGACTACACGAATAGAGAGCGCATATGTTGTTGTTTTCTCGGCCGCGCTCTTATTCTCACGCCTAGTTGTTTTTGTGGTCAGGATGACCTAGAGACGAAGAAAAAAACGGAGAGGCAGAACCTGCCAAATGTTAGAATTTTGTGTAAGGATAGTAGTAATAAACACTTTTTCGATATAAGTTTGTAGTTTATCGTAAATTACGTATCGAAGCATTGTTTTTCTATTTCTCAAACTTTTCGAAAAATGTGATCATATTATTAACCTTTTTGAACAGCATTTTATTAATGATAACTCTTCAGAAAACATGTGGTGATAGAAAATTGAAAGTAAAATCCCTTGATTCCGACAGAACTGTGAACACGATACGTTGTCTCTGTGATAATCCTGCTTTAGGTTTGTTTGGGCATTACGGTTTATAGAACTTTTTCTTCGAAATATTTGTTTCTGGGTGAAAAAAATTCACAAGACATCTTACTGAGACTATAATTTTTTGTTCAGCGATTTTGGATTTGACCTAAATAAGTTTTTGTTAAAATAAATATTAAAATCCGGAAGTGGAACAATCCTGTTTTTTTCGTTGAAGTTTCACGTTACTTACACAGTTTTAAAAAATGAGTGACATGAAAATCTGAGAACAGTATGCAATTCTTCGATTAATTTCAGTGCTGTCAAAAACTCAAAAGAATTGTTCGCCGAAAGGATTCAAAATTAAATTCGTCGACGTTAGTCAATAACTGTTCAAATGCGTCAGAAAGGTCGAATGATGATTTTTACAGAAGAAATAATCTATTTTGAGAGTTTAGGTTTATCAAAACTTCATCATATCGCCTCTGCATTATTAGACGTGCCAGTGATTTTTCTGAGTAATTTTTCTTAAAACTTATATTTGGATCAAGATTGCTCATGATAGAATGAGGTGAAAAATTCAGTGAGAATCATACTTGTAAAATTCCGGGCCGGCCTGTCAAAGTCCGGGCCCGGGCCTGAGGAAAATTTCAAGGCCCGGGCCCGGCCCGGAAGGCCCAGTAGCACAAATTTTTGTCATTTTGAACCGAATTTTGAACTCTCAATACAATTTTCTATATTTTTCTTTGTGCTTTTCGATTGTTTGTCTGTTTGATCAAAAAATATCAAAAAAAAACTCGAAAAAATTTTTACACATAAGGCCCCCCCCCCTTGTGTTCTTTGCAGGGCTGTCCAAAACGGCGGCCGGGCCTCGGCCGGCCTCGAAAAAGCCTCGACCGAAGAAAAGAAAGCCTCAGCGCGCTCCATTGAGAAAAAGCCTCGCGAGGCCTCGGCCGGCCGAGGCCGGCCTCGCAAATGTGACTACGGTCAGCAAGTCGCATATTTTACGACAAGTTGCGTTTTTTTTTAAATTTTTTGTTTTTTCTCGCTCTTTTTCAGCAAATCACGCATTTTTCGAGAGTTTTCTCGATTTTTCCATCGATCTGTGGCGACATGAACATTTCGAACGCCAGTGATGGTCGGTTTAAGCCGATTTATTCATTTGTTATAACCGTTATTCAATTTCAGACACAATTCAGATGCCTCAATGGTTCATTGATCCCACACCAAATCGTCAGAGCCTGGACTTAAAAATGCTGGAAAAGTTGATGATTCTCAAAGAAAAAGATCGATTCGACACAGGCGAGACTTGAAGATTTTGATGCATGAACACAAGCTTTTTTTGTTAATTTTCTTGAATTTGTTGTCATTTTCTCTCCCCTGTATCTCAGTGT
>NC_013491.2:15033984-15098695 GCF_000004555.2 Caenorhabditis briggsae | reverse complement strand
CTCAAAGAAAAAGATCGATTCGACACAGGCGAGACTTGAAGATTTTGATGCATGAACACAAGCTTTTTTTGTTAATTTTCTTGAATTTGTTGTCATTTTCTCTCCCCTGTTATCTCAGTGTTGAATAAAAGATTTCTTGACTTCCTCCTTTTTTTAAATGCTCTAAATATCGAAAATCGAGAAAACTCTCAAAAAATGTGTGATTTGCTGAAAAAGAGCGAGAAAAAACAAAAAATTAAAAAAAAACGCAACTTGTCGTACAATATGCGACTTGCTTACCGTAGTATTTGTATTTATTACGTAAAAAATACGTGGAAGAATAAAAAGAAAAAAGAATGAAAACGTCATAGTCATATTTGCGATGCCGGCCTCGGGCGGCAGAGGCCTCGCGAGGCTTTTTCTCAATGAAGCGAAATTGCGACGGCCTCGGCCGCACAAAATTGCGCGAGGCCTTCGGCCGGCCGAGGCCGGCCTTTTGGACAGCCCTGGTTCTTTGAAATTTTCAAAATTTGTGGAATGACAGGCCCGCCGGGCCGGGCTTGGGCCGGGCCTCCGAAATTCGGGAAAAAGCCCGGCCCGGTACAAATATGGTAAGAATGGATAAAAAAAGTTGCGATGGTAATAAAATTTGTTATTATTCAAAAAACTTTACTGAAATGATATTTAAAAAAGCCACCATAAAGACAACAAAAAAGCAACCATAAGGACCAACCTAATACTTGTGCTCAACTAGGTTGCATTTAGTCCGAGCAGAAGTTCGTACAAAAAAGTAGCGAAAAATCACTTTTCTTCCATGATTTCTCCTCGGAAAACCTGAATCGTTTTGGCACTTATTTCATATGGATTTTCAATGACTTAATGGAGTGTGCAAGGAAAAAATTTTTTTGAAATTAGAACGAGCCATGGCAGAGAAAACTGCCTTTGAAAAAAACGAAATTATTTATGGAGCACCATAAAACATTGTTTTGCAACACACACATAGGTATTCAAAAGTGTTGCATGTAGGATTACTATACCCTTTTAGGCAAAAAAGAAATGAGAAAAATTTCAATTACCACGAAAATTGAGAAAAGTTGGAAAAATGAGAAAAATTGGGAGGAAAAAACGAAAGAATATTGAGAAACAAAAGGAATGAGATAGAATTGAGAAAAGAAAGCAATTGAGAAAAATTGATAGAATATTTTACAGCATACTTGCCTGGCCGGGTTTTTTTCAGAATTTTCAGGACCCGGCCCGTCTCGGCCCGGGTTTTCAGAAGAAAATTTTCCTGTCTTTTCGAAAAAATTTTTGGGGTCAATAGAAAAAAATGGAAAACTTTTTGATCAAGTAAAACATTTTTCAAAATAAGAGTGTCCATAAAAAAAAGATTTTTTCACAAAACATTTTGAAAAAATGACTGAAATTTCAAAAAAAAAATTCAAATTTGGAGAACCCGGTCCCGCCGGGCCGGGCCCTGATTATGCAAGTATGTTTTACAGTTCTCCATTGTGTGCTTTCAGGAAATTTCAAGACTTCAAAATTAAAAAAACATTTCCTGCCTTTCAGCCGATGCCCAACATTTTCCACAATTTTTTTTCATGAAGAGTGAAAAATATGATACAAAATCAGAAAGAACAATGTGACAATGAGAAGTGAAAAACTTTTGTCACAATTTTTGGAAATTCAGAAATTTCAAAATACTGAGATTCTGACGTTCTGAAATTCTGAAGTTCTGAAACTTTGAGATTTAAAAGTTCTGAAATTCGGAGATTTTGAAGTTTTGAAATTCGCAAATTCTCAGATTTTCAGATTCTGAAGTTCCGAAATTTTCAAATTCCGAAATACTGAGATTGCAAAGTTTTGAAATTCGAAGAATTCTGAGATTTTCAAGCTCTGAAATTCAGGAATTCAGAAACTCCCTAAAAAAAATTGTACTCCCGAATCACAAGCGTTGTACCCCCAAATGAAATAGGTTGTATCCCAGAATCATTGATAGTTTGTACCCACGAATTTTGTACCCTCGAATCACCAATCTTGTACCCCCGAATCATTGTACAAAAAGTTCATTCGGTTTTTCAATGTCTATAAATCTCCTGCTAAACATTCTTGTCAATTTTATTAGCCTTTTCGCAACATTGATATTTGCATATAAAGATATTACAATCGGTTTATCATCAGAGACAAACAAAAAATAAATTATTTACGGCGACATCTTTGCCCACAAGACGGGGAGAGACACAACAAAAAGAGATTCTTCATTTCACCGCTTTTTCGTGTTGCTGTTGGCCCTTTTGATCATCAGCGTTTACAAATCGCTTTGTTTTTTTTTCACGGGCACCCCTCTCTTCCCATCTTCTCGTACAGGACTGGTTCTCTCTCGGTTTGTCATTAACTCAACGTGTCCTCGACACAGAGATTGTGGTGAGCGAATAGTAGTAAGAGGACATGGAGAGGCAAAACCATTAACCATCGACCTCGATTTCAAATCAAATCAATTTCAAATCAATCGTTCTTCTTTTCTTCCTTACAGTTTATTCTGTGTGTTTGTTTGTTAGAACTTGTAAGAAATGAACAGTGTATTTCTACAACTTAGTTTTGAAAATTGCAATTTTTATGGATTAATATGGAGTTCTAATGGATAGCGTATTATTTTTAATAGAACCTTACCATTAAACTCCCATTCTGGTCTCAATTGTCGTTAACACAATGCCACCCTTATACTTCCAATTTGAGCTTATTTTATTCGGTTTTCGTGCGAGATATCAAACATGCGTTAACTGATAAAATGTTAGTGATATTATGCAAACATTTTGTTAGTTGACAACCTTTTGATATCTATCAGAGGAACCGAGATATACAAACTTAAAGTACAATAATAGGGTGGCTTTCTATTACAGTCTTTATCTCGACTCCTGTGAGAAACGTAAGAGACTCGTCAACTAAAAAAAAAGATAGTCATGATATGACACACATTTGATCAGTTGACAAAATTTTTATATATTTTTCATAATTTGAGATAATTGAACTCAAAATTCAAGTTAAGAGTTTTGTAGCATTTAAGGTATTGTTCTTTCAAAATAACTTTCTGTAGCCATGGAGACTAGGAAATACTGAAAAAAATTCTAATCCATCCAATTTTCATTTCTCTTTCTGCCGTTCTGAAACAATTACCCAATTAAACGGAAGTTATTTTTCTTTTTTTTCAATTTTTTGAAATGAGAACCTGTTTTCAAATAGGACTACACAAAAGGCCAATTAGTGACTTTAACAATTAAAAAAATCCCTGCTACTTTATTGAAACTATATATAAAAAAAACTGTTTTTACCTATAATTCCAATTTTTGTATTACTCAAAAGTTTTGTCATTCTTTTCAACTGTCTGCCATTTTTCCTGTTTCAAGGAGAATACAATTTTTCCAAACGGCATGTAAGAAATGATAATCCGCGCGTGGCCTTAGAGGTACACAGGCGTACTCCGTAACTATGCTCTTTAGTGCATTCAAGTTGATGGCGACGACGGACACACAAGACAAAAAAACTGCGCAATAAAAAAACGACGAGAGTGAACCTGTAAGAGGAGAAAAAGAGACGAAAAGAAAATATATAGAAGCCAAAAAGTTGTTTCATGTTTGCTCCACTCGGAAGGAGGAAAGCACCTACGCACTTATGCCAAGCGGCTTTCGGCTTGCGTCCTACAGTTCTCGTTACCCAAATAAAACATTTTATCTCTCTTCTCTTCCCTACCTCTATTTCTTAGGTTGCCCTCCTACTGATTTGTTTGTCCATACACTTCTACTTCTTCCTGCTTTCCAAATTTCTACAGTTTTTCGTTGATTTTTTTGCATTTTTTTTCTTAAAGATTTTCTAACGTTTAGGTGTGAATAAATATTTTAGATACGTATGAAAATTGAAAAATCTAAGATTTTAAAGTTTGTTTTCGAAGTTGAATCAATTCTCTTGTGTGTTGTTTTTTTTAATTTATTATTTTGTCTTTAATAACTACCGTATTCTTTCGGAAGTTTGAAATTTTCAATTTAGTAAAAATATATTTCTTTAGTACAGTGCCGGCTAAACAATTTTTCAGTTGTTTTTGACTCTGATGCTCGGGTGTCAAATTGCCGACCACTTTTGAAATCATGGAGATTAAAAAACATCCCTAGCCTGAAAACTTTGCATTCACAGAATTTTTTAATTGCTAGTTTTCGAGCTGTTTGCCGGTTTCTGAGAGAAACATTTTTCATGTTTTTAGTACCAAAATGGGTCAAAACGGGGTGTATTTCAAAGACCAGATAATAGTTGAAAACTAGGAATTTTCAAAAAATTCTGTAAACGCAAAGTTTTCAATCTAGGTCTGTTTTACACTTTCCAGAATTTTCAAAGTGTTTGGAAACTTTACAATTGAGCTTCTAAAAATAGTCAAAATGCGGCACTTTAAGTAAAACTTGTGAAATTAACTTTATCTCTTTTATCTTTATTTTTCCTGTGAAAACAAAAGCCTACAGTATACATACTGCCAGACACATCAATCACACTTATGATAACACTGGCGCCAAAATTCTCTCCTCTTATTTTACGATTCTAATGTCTCCGTTCTGACCTATAAATCTGTTCCAATAGTACTTTGAAAGCTTTCACTACCTCTATCATTCTCGACACTTTATCAAATTCCATCATCCCCACAAAAAAATAAACCGCGCCGAAATGATAGGGGGTGGTCTAATGGAAATCTGGTTTGTGATCAACGTATAAGACCTTGTGACTCACTCACGGTCCCTAACTTTTTACCAGGAAATTCAAACAAATTCTTGGCTGTGTGCGCGCCTTGGAGGCGTTTGTATAGGCGTTACCCGTGTTCGTGAGACTGGTAATAAATATTCGACCTGACAAAAAAGAAAATGATTGGTAGAAGAAAAAGTTGAGAGGGGTGAAAAAGAAAATTGCCACACCTTCCTCATGAAAAACGTACTTTATTTCCCATTTTCAATAAGGTATTAACGAATTTTCAGTGTTCGCCCTTTTCATCTGGAAGAATTAATTTGAAAATGTCTTCCAAACAGTACTGATCGGTATGTACACATCACTTTGTATCCGCCACCTCTGACCGGAAACGAATAGATACACAAAAGACATTACACTTGTCCCCATCTATCAGTCTAACAACTCGTTCGTCTCGTGACCCTTACATTTAGTGTTCAGTTTTAGAAAACTTCTAACCAATTCTGATTTCACTAGAAGAGGCCCATCTCGAAGTTATTGTTTTTGTTCGTGCATACACATTTCCCTCGCATAGAGGTGATATGGTTGATTAATTAGGAGTTAGAAAAGAGAAAAAAGAAAGTTGACTATTCTTCTCTTCTTGCCACGCCTGCAATTACACAACAAACACATTTTAGAAATGATTGTTCTTCTTCTCCTTCTTTTTCTTCTCGATATGTCGTTTTTCTCGACAAGACGAGAAGAAGTGAGAGAGGAATCTGAGAAGATGGGTTGGGATGGGTGAAAGGTAAAGTAGAAAAATGTTAAAGAAACAACCACTCCCTTAAATTCACATCCCCCCCCCCCCTCCTCTCTCTCTCTCTCTCCTTGTTTCTCTTTCTATACCACTCCCATTATTACCGTTACGGCCCCCATGGGTTTTTGTATTGTTTCTTCTGTTTCAATTTTCTGATTACCCTCTTTTTTTTCTGAACCTTATTTTCTTCTTATCTTTTGAAATTGTGTACTGTAGTTGGTTTTCAGCTATGGAGATAGCACTGCAAGGCGACAGCAAGGGTATACTCTACGAAGGCTACACGAAAGCCTTCAGACAGTGCATTTTCGAAGAAGGAGATGTTGAGGGAAAGAACGAACGATATGAATTCCGGTAATCCAACATTCAGACAGTACTAGTATCAGTTTACTATGGATTTTTGAAACTCTAATTTAGAATTGAAGCAACTTATCCAGTCCTTATACAGTAACGGTCATTTTTCCAGCTGAATTTGTCCATTGTCAGGGATCTGGAGCCCGCCTGTCAAGTGTCCAATCGTTTGTAAATTTTGGAGGGTGTTAAACAAATCTAGATTGAAACTTTTGCAGTCAAAGAGTTTTTTTGAAAATTCCTATTTTTTCCAGATATTTTCCTATTTCCGAAAGACACCCATATTTGTCCTGTTTTGTACTGGAAACGGAAAAAAACAAGTGTCTTTCCGATATTGGCAAATAGCTGAAAAACTAGGAGTTTTCAAATAATTCTGTGAATGCGAAAGTTCCAATCTATGTCTGTTTCATACCCTCTAAAATTTTCAACATGATGGAAAACTCAACAGCCCGGCTCCAGACTCCTGACAATGGCCAAAATCCACTAGGAATGCGTTTTCGAGACCGGTACTGTATATACAATTATTCAAATGTTCCAGCTGTGACTATGATCTCGAATGTTGCGGACGCACATGCTGCATTCCAACACCGGCTACTATTCCTCTCTGGTGAGGTTAACTATCTTTTTTCAAATCTTACTGTAGATTTTTGTCAGGCTGATGATCCTCTGCATCATTTTGGCTATTCTGGCTCTTCTTCTCTTCCTAGCCTGCCTTGCATACTATTTGGCCAAATGGTGGAGAAGCCGTCCAAAGAAAGGTAAACTGACAAGCTAGAAACGCATGACCTACAAGTTTTTTGATGTGATATGTGCCTGGACTTCGAGTTCCCCTTCTTCTCTAAACCCTCTTTCCCATTCCAGACTTGAATGCTACTTCCTCCTCTACCGGTAACAAGTATTCTGCCCTTCGTAACAATGATGGTCTAGTTGACGAGTACGCATTCCAAGAGCAAAAGTACAGTACTCCGGATGATATCTACAGTGCGTACGGTAGAAAATATGACACTGGATCGCGTAACGGAGGATACAGAAACGGATATGGAAATGGATATGGAAATGGAAGAAATTTGGATATCGAGCGATCTGGAGGGCCAGATGATGGATACAGAAGAAGGGAATATGCAGTGACCCAGAACTATCTTAGAAGACCATCCAACAATGTTTATGACAGTGATAATGGATCAATGGTCCGCCATGGAATGCATGAGACTGTTGAAGAGAGCTTTAAACAGGAAATTGTCTATGAGCGTCCAGTGTCTGAATCTGATTCCCGGGAAATGCTGTGAATCTAGTCTAAAATACTCTTCACATTTGAGCTATTGTTGCAGTTGAACAAATCTCCAAGATCACTGCCACGCCTTTTTTTCCAAAAATACAAAAATATCAACAACAATAATAGTTTCAAATGTAGTCCTTACATTTATCTCGCTCTCGCATGGTGTACATTTTCTTCTTCATATTCATTCCACTTTTTCTACTATCCATCAAATTCTTTTTTCTTGATTTTTGAGAAAATAACTTTTGCCTGTATGTGCTCATTTCTGACCTTTTTTCCAATAAACCAATAAAAGAAGCAATATATAAAAAACCCGAGATCTTCTTCAGAAAAATTCGTGCCGTCTCCAATGCAAGAGACGACGTGTATGCTACCGAAACCTGTGCAAATCACTCAGAGAAGCGAGGACGAGATCAGTCGGGCATGCTCGGCGCAGCACCTAGAGCCGGCTCCACTTTCGCCACAGAGAGCTCACAACGCCTTTTACAGGTCAACAACCGAACAGATTGCTAGTTATAATCCGGTCGATGACTAATGATAACAATAGAGTAGTGTCTAGAACCATTTATCACAAAAACTGAAACATTAAAATCAGAAAAAATTCTTCGAAAAATCACCGTCACGTTTTCAAACCTACACTTTACGCAATCTGAGTAGTATGCTACAATTCACATAATCCAAATCGACAGAATAAATTTACTTGAAACTTCATTTTCACAACAAAACAAACCTCATGCAAATTGCACTGCCAATAGTTATCAACAACCGACTCGACAATTTTATTCAGTTATCTTTTAGAATTTCTTGATTTGTATTCCTTTACGCAATGTTCATTTATTTTCTGGTGTTCTTCCTTTTCGGTTGTAGCATTTTCGAATAAATCGTTTTTGTCACAACTTGAGAGGTGGATCACACAGAATAGAAATGGCATTTCAAACACATCTACAGAATAAAAAAAATATTTCAGACCGTTTGTGGCTGATGACGTAGACGATAGAGATATGCCAGCACCACTTCGCGGCTCGATTTCATATCATTCGGTGAATGAGCTCACGCACAGCCAATTCGGTACCATCAAGTATGTGTATTGTTGAAATCTTCAATAATTTTCATTCAAGTGACTCTAGAAAGTTAAAATTTTTTCAGAACTATCGAGAAGCCAAAAGACCGCAGCTCGGAGCGCATGTACAAAAGACCAGGATTCGACAACGTCCCATCCTACTAAAACCACTAAATTAAACCAATGTTTCTTTAAATCACGCATTCTCTTATTTTTTTTCTTAGGACGCAAACCTATTACTTAACATTCAACACATTTATTGGTTCATCAACACGCACTGCCCCAACCCATTTTTCTGTTAATGAAGTTTTTGATTTTCAAACGTTTCGCGAGCAAGTATGATAAAAACGAAACTAAAAAACTGTATTTCAGGAATTAACAATTAGCTGAAAAATTAATAATACTCAAAAAACTCAGTTAATATTAAATTTACTATCTAGTTCTGATTAAAACCCTTCGAAATTTGCAACGTGATTGGAAACATGACAGCCGAGCTCCAGACTTCTGAAAATGGTCGAAATTTCTGAAAATTAACTTGAAAATATGATTTTTTGCATATCTTAGTGCTGCATGTCTCATTTTGAGCCAGATATTTTTGGTTTTCATCCCTGTATTCATCATATTTTGAACTAGAATAACGCGCCTGCTCAAACAGAACGCCACACTATATTTCCAATTTGAGTTCAATTATCTCGGTTTTCGTTTAAATATGAAACATTGCAAACTAGAAACATGTTCGTTATGTTATGATAAACATCTCATCAATTGAGAAACTTTCGATATCACTCATAGGAACCGAGATAATTGAATTCTAAAGGCAAGTATTTGGTGTCGTTTTAATAAAGAATTTGCGAATTTTTTATATAAAAGAGAACATGAGCAAATACATTTCTTGATACTCAGTTTATATGTTCATCTCTTCTTTAACAACTGAATTTTTATATTCGCAAAATTGCTGAAATATTCACAATTTTTTTTGAAATGAACCATTCTGTCTGATTAGCCAATTTCGCAAACAAAATTAAAATCACGAAACATTTCATTCTTATTCAAAGAAACAACTTTGATAGGGAAAAAATTAAAGTTTCGCGCGAAGCACACAAACATTAATTAAAACCTTTTCGCATTCAAAAACAGATCCAAATTCAGTGTAAGCTGTTGATGATATATATTGAAAGATCAACAACTAATGTGAAAAAATGAGCAGAAAAGAGTAATTGACATGTAATCATGAAGTTTTCTTCTTCTTCAATTTGTTTTCTTCGTTTCACACATGTTCAAAATTGTCGTTTCATCCGTTCCATTTTTTCCTTCGTCGTCCTAGAAAATTTCTTATAAATTTCTCATCTGTCATCTCCGTTTCTTCTTTGCGAGCGCAAAAAAAAGCGGCCGTGGCACGCTAGCCAAGAGGAAAACGTTCTTTTTCTGGCAAGAGAACCCACTTCTGCATGCGCTCAGATATGCTTATTTGGCAAAATACTTTTATCGAAAAAAAATAAGTATTAGGTTGGCGGGAAAGTCTTTGTCACTTTTTCAATAGTTTATTTCTCAAAGAAAAAATAACCGAATAATTAATTATATTGTCCATCATTATCAACAACATGTCTCCAACGTTCCCTCAATTTATGGATTCCATTGCGGTAGAATCCAGCCGGGCGTGAGGCAAAGTATTGTTTGAGTGCCGCTTCGACCGCTCCACGGGAATTGAAGCTTCTTCCTTCGAAGGCACGTGTCATATCGCCAAATAACCAATAGTCGGAAGGAGCAAGATCAGGAGAATACGGGGGGTGAGGGAGAACATTCCATCCATATCCCATCAGCTCCTGCTTCACTTGTTTCGAAACATGTGGGCGAGCGTTATCATGTTGATAGTACACTTTCTTGTCTTTCAGGGCCGAACGGTCGACTGCTTTCTTGAGGTTTCGTAGTTGAGTAGTGTAGAGGTCTCCAGTTATTGTTTTGCCCTCGGGCAGAAGTTCCCAGTAGATGGGGCCGTCCACTCCCCACCACACAGAGAGCATAACTTTTTTCGGATGAAGGTCGGGTTTGGGGACATCCTGTGGGCTCTCTCCTTCTCCAACCCACTGGGATTTCCTGTGGTGATTATCGTAGAAGACCCACTTCTCATCTCCGGTTATTAGCCGGTCCAGCCATCGATCGCCCGCGTGGAGAGTGAGAAGAGTAATCGAATCGTCGACTCGGCGGTCAAGGTTGGCTTGAGTCAGGTGATGACGTATGAATCGACCAAAAAGTTTTCTCATTCCAAGAGACTTCAAACCTTCAAGGACTGTGCTATGGTGAACTCCGAATGTGACAGCTAGTTCACGGCTAGATTGAAATGGATCCGATTGCAATGCGTGCTTCAGCTTGTCCAAATCCAACTCACGGGGTCTCCCAGAGCGATCCTTTTCATCGAGCGAGAAGTCATCTTTTTCGAAACGATGGAACCAATTGCGAATAGTATTGTAGTGAGGGGCATGTGTGTTGTACACATTCTTCAAGAAAGTTTCCGAATCCTTCATCGTGGTGTGAGATAGGAAGAGGTAAATCAAAACATGTCTGATGTGAATAGCAGTGGGAACAAACATATCGTTTCAATTACAGATGAGGAGCAGGGAAGGAAATGGGGACTTGTTTATATGGAAGGTTCTTATCACCTTGTTATTCACTAGAGTCGATATCATACACAGCCTCCATATACGAGAACAGTGATTAAACAAACAGAGTGACAAAGACTTTCCCGCCAACCTAATAGATGTCCTCTATTCCCCATTTGATGTTGCGCGATTAGGATTAGTAGGATTTTGCAATGGACAAGTGGCATCAAATATTCACAACTTGCTGGAAACTTTTTTTGAAACTCATATTTTTGAAAAAAAAAGTTCGTGGTTTGTAGTGCGCGCATAAACCTACCGGTAAGTTTACTAGGTTTAATCTTTGAGATTTGAACTAAGATGAACTCAATTAGTTTTACAAAAAATGCAAAAATTCACGTCGTAGTTTCATTTGAAACCTGACAAGAGAGGTGTTTTCAGACAAAGTATGAGAATTTCTTGAAAATTGGTTCACATATACTTTCGGACATGGTAAATAACGAGACAACTTTTTTTCGTGCCCCTCGGTACCTAGAAGCTGAAAAATTGCGTCTGAAATTTCTCCCCCTTTCTCATACGCATTGGGGAAGCGTTAAGAACAGCGAGGTGTGGTGTAGCGGCGAGGAGGGAGGAACATTGTCTGACAAGGGTTGGGTTCAATCCCTCTCTCGGCCAAAACTTTTTTTTGTTTTTTTTTGTTTTGTTAAAACTCATACGTCTGAAAATTCTTCAAATTTAATACTTTAAAACTTTAAGAAAAACTAATATGTACCAGAAAATAGAATTGAAACGCGCGAAAAATTGCCTATAAAAGTCTTTTTTTTCATTTTCTCCGTTTTTCCCCTATTTTTTCTATTCTATTCCCTGCTCCTACCGTATTTTCGATGACCACTTTTCAAAGAGTCCTAGAATACATATTGGATACGAACGATAATAATCCGAAGCGTCCACCTATGAGCGAAGAGGATTTGAAGTTGGCTGCTCACCTTATTCATATGGGTGAATCCATCAACAAAGGAGACTATGAAATTTCGAGCGAAGAACACATTTCCAATTTCGAAGAAGAATTGCAGGATAAGAGTGAGTTTGAATTCCGAAAGCATTTAAGAACGAACATTTTCTAGCTTGGACCCCAAACACTGCTTTCATGAAATGCATCTACTGTGATAATCACTTATGTTTCGAAGATTTCATTATCCAGCATCATAATTGTTGTTAGTTTTGTAATCATTTCCTTTTTTCTCGCAAAAATCTATTTTCTGGTACATATTAGTTTTTCATAAAGTTTGAAAGTATTAAATTTGAAGAATTTTCAGACGTATAAGTTTTAACAAAACAAAAAAAACAAAAAAAAGTTTTGGCCGAGAGAGGGATTGAACCCAACCCTTGTCAGACAATGTTCCTCCCTCCTCGCCGTTACACCACACCTCGCTGTTCTTAACGCTTCCCCGATGCGTATAAGAAAGGGGGAGAAGTCGCGTGTTGAATGATTTGAAATGGGGTGAAATTTCCGACGCAAATTTTCAGCTTCTAGGTACCGAGGGGCACGAAAAAAGTTGTCTCGTTATTTACCATGTCCGAAAGTATATATGCACCAATTTTCTAGAAATTCTCAAACACTGTCTGAAAACACCTCCCTTGTGAGTACTTTTTTAGAAAATATTGGTTTGAATGGAAATATTAAAATTCGGTTTGATTTTTGAATTACTTGAGCTACAGCTACGTTCAAAAGTTAATCAAATTTACCTACTTTCACTTGAAAATAGTCAGCCTAGAATGTTGAAAAATTATAGTTAGATTTTCGTGAGTCTGACTGAAAATTCACTTGCAAACTGAACGAAAATAGACCTTCAAATTTGTAGTAGAAGCTTTTTGTACAAATTCAGTAAAAGGAGATAAGCCGGTCCAAAACAACCAAATGCCAAAACTTCCAGAAATATCACTTTATTCAAAATTGGAACATTTTCGAACGTTTATCTTATTTGTATGAATTTTCGCAAAAAATTGTCAACTACAAATCTGAAAATCTATTTCTATTCAGTTTACTTGAGAATTTTCAGACAATCCAGATTTATAAAGTTAAGTGAAGTCCCACAAAATCGGTTAACTCAAAAACGGGCCCCTATCCTTACATGATTATTGTCCTCTAAAAAATCCGTCTTCTAAATTCAGCCTACCCCAGTAACTGGCAAACGGACACTCCACACCCATTTGTTTTTTTTTCTCACAAAACGTCTCATTCCCCAAAACCATTATTCGTTCTTCTCCTTTTTTTTCTTCCTCCCTCGCTCTATTTAACCGCCGGGTCGCCGCCGCCACGGCGAGTAATCATGCCGTTCTTCTTACTCAATGCAATTACCATCTTCCATCATATTCTCTTCAGGCCATGCAATTTTTTATGCGCGCCGCGCTGCGCCCCGATTCTTCCTATCTCTCGATTTTCTGCCCATCGTTACGCGTTCGGTGAAGGTTGAAGAGAGTGAAAACCGGCAATCATGGTGGTCATTCTCTTTAACTATGTAATCGTATTTTTATTTTCTCGCCACAGTTATACGGAACCATCACTTTCGGTCAATCTGCGGGGTATTCAATTACAGCAAAAACCGTTGCCGATTTGTTAATTTGATTCTCTTCATCTCCATACATCTTCATTAGATAGTGAATGTTGCAAAATAAACGCCATCGTATTTTTCGTACATAACAACATTGTAATTCTTCCTTGTAACAATACGTTTTATCCGAGTCACCTAAAATTTTATTCGATTTGCCTAAACATCCAATGGTTTAACCTGAAGTTTCGTTTTAACATCTCTCTCGGATTGCTTTTATTGCACCGAATCGGTAACACATCTGGAATTGTTGGTGTGGTCGTTCGACACAAAACGAAAGAGGTGGTTTTTGAAGCGATTATGCAAAACCTTGCCCCACTAAATTAGGCGGGTTTTCGGTGTTTAAAATTTGAATTCGAACATACAAAAAGTATCCACTTAAAAGGTGTTCTTCTCGGTAACGTATTATCGCATACTGTATCATTTCAAACCGATGAACTAAGGTAACAAAGTTTGCTTGCATTTTTTACGTAAGTAAGTCTTGTGATCTACAGTGCCATAAGTTAGAGAAAAACCTGAAACCGGTCATTTTCAATTTGAAAAAGATATAATCTTTTTTAGAGTTACAGAAACTTGAACTGTTCGTGACATGTCGCAAAATTGTTATCCGATAAGATCTAATTGGAAAAAGTTTATTTCAAGTTAACTAAAAAAGTTTGGATTACAATCAAATGGTTACAGTAGGCGACATAATGAGTTCATAGACATTCAAAAAACTCATATTATAAAAGTCCATACCATTCAATCACTCATGTACTTTTGCGTTGTTAATATAATTCCTATTCATCGCCACACACGAATAAAAAAATTCATAGTCCATATTATTTTTCAATTCACTTTTTGGACAATAGAATATCGCCGATGTAGTTTCTCCTCTCCAAGTTTTGCAGATTCCGCCGATAAACTTTCTGCTTTCGGGAAGAAAGAAAAGAAAGTTTTACGAGCAATAAATCTCTGGTTGGCTCTATCCATTTGTCTTATGAGTTCTCCTCACAGCAGCCACCGCCATCACTAGAAATCAACACACTCTTTGTACCTGGTTCCATTCTTGACGTATTTTCCAGAATTCTGAAAGCTGCAATTAGGTTTTGCTGGGAAAATATAAGATGAATGACGTGTATCTATAAGCATTTTTTGATGCCTTGTTCTCAAATAAGACAAAATTTGAGAAACTCATCATTCATTATATCAGTTCAAAACCCTTATTTTTCAAATGTCCCCAATTTTTCAAAATTTTATTCAATTTCCAAAACTCACTGTCTTGGTTTAAAACTTTTCATCAAAAATATAGACGATACGTCAATAACTTGACTCTCGTGGGATTGCGTATATGCAAAAACCTAAAATCTCAAATATCATGTGCGCTAATTACTGGGAAATTTTTGTTTTCGGAGTCGCTTTCTGAGGATTTGATATGTATGTGTATAGCAGAAAATATATGAAAAATATGAAATGAAAATATGAAATGAAAAGCAGAATATGAAAAAGAAAAGAGTGCGGAGCAATATTTTTTTGTACTTGAGTGCTCTGGATGGTTTTTTTTAAATCATAATTTGTGCTAGTTTTACACATCTACAAATTGAGAGCTAGCAGGAAACAGGTAGAAAAAGGGATAACGTCAACCGGACCTTGACTTTCATGAGGTTCAGATTTTTAATTTCAAAAACTGTGAAAGTTATTTTCCATCCCGTGGTTGGTCGGAAGGACCCATTTGAAATTTTTCGGAATGATGAAAATTCCGATTTTCGAAATTCCGGTATTTCGGAATCTTAGAATAGTCCAATTTTAAAATATCTGAATTCTCGGAATCCCACTTTCCCACGAAAAAAGCGAGTGAAAATGGCCGATCAGAATTCGATTTTAAAAAACGCTCTAGAAATATAACGACCGGATTTTGATTCTTAGTATTTTTTGGAATTATTCCGGTTGGAAATTTTATTCCAGAAATTCTCGAAAGTTTTGAAATTTCAAGTTCCGTTCCGAGCATCACTGGTTTTTTTGTGAATAATTCAAAAATTTGAAAAAATACAATTTCCTGTTCCACCTCAGCCTGACAACCAAAAAATCCTATAGGTTTACGAGGAAAAGTATGATGGTTCACATACTGCAACTTTTCTAAAATCTTTGTTTTCTGTCGGATCTCATTTACTACAAAACGATTTTACTCTTATTCTTGAGCTTCTGGGTTAAGATGTAGTTCGGCCTCTATAGATCACGCCCGGTTACTTTTTTCAGACCCTATCATTTGAACCACTGACTTTTGCATCTTCCTCCCCGTTACTTAGCCTCGGAAAATCCAAACTTTGAAAAATCTCATTTTCAGGAGAAAAATGTCCTCAAACCAATAAGCTCCGCCTTCTTTTCCCCTCCCCACCTTCCCGCTCAATTTCGTTCGCTCCTAGACCACGCCTTCTGCCTTTCTCCCATTTTGCCATTCTTCTTTGGCAGTTGAGCCGTCTCTCGGCGCATTTCTCTTATTTCTATCCTCTTCTCCTGAAAAACGAGCTCATTCAAAAAAGAAAGAACGGATATTCTGGATAGCTTCGTGGATCACCTTCTGGAGTCCTAATAGGTATGTTGAGGGGAGGGTTGATAACTGATAGGAGCAGCAGTTGATACTGAACAGGTGTCTCCACTGTTTCATAATGATTTTTTTAGGTAAATTGATTTGACCTGTCAAAACTGTCATGTGTTTTGACTGATAAGGACATGTTAGCTCTGAATCTTACGTTAATTTTTTATATCTCCACGTGCTTCAATAAGATTCCATTTCATTCTATGATATTTAACTCCAAAAGAAAGTTCAATTAATCCTCTCAAACCGATCCCGCCTGTCTTTGTATAATTTTATTAGACAGCTACAAGACTTTTTACGTGGAGGTACCGACTCCCATTCGTCTCTCATTGCCCGTCTTATCTATTTGTTTCGCCCCCATCGTAAACCATTCTGACAGTCCTAATTTTTATGGAGCGATCGGAGGCGTTTCTTTCGGCTTTGATGACAGTTTTTCAGTATTACTTCTTCCATTCGGTCTCCCTCACGCTTTTCATTTTTACTTTTTTTTTCAATTTTTCAAGTTTTCCACCATTTTCTTCTCTTTCTTCATTTTCAGATTCTTATCTCGTTTTTCAAACCTTGGAGTATTGTGTTCGGAATACGGTGTGTTTGTTTTTTGAACTATAATAGAGAGCGGAGGAAATGTAAACAAAAAAAAGAGAGGAGGAAAGGGGTATCCGAGTGATGGCTAAATCAAAGTCCTTCTGAGGAAATTGGCGTTGGCTGCTTGGCGGAACATCTACCATGATCATAAAACACTTTCCTTTCTCCCTATTTCGTTATTCTCCTGAAAGCTCATTCTGCTTTTTTTCGGAGCGCGGAGAATAAAAACTCCTAGAAATCGAAAGAAAAAAGAAGAAAAAAATCGTTACCAAGCACTGAAATTGAAGTCTGGCATGTCAAGAAGCGACATCGTAAAAATGTTTGATGTTCTGTATAGTGAAATGTCAACTGAAAATAAGGTGCCTCGTAAATCCCTCAAATATTTTACGAGTGTCTGCCCAACTTGTCGACAGGACGACTTTGAGCTTGATTTATTGGACTCGTGGCTCGAAGAAAAGTAGGTTGCGAAATCTATGAGAGGAACTTTTACCAGGAATAAGTGTAAATGAGAAGGTTGGCATTGAAAAAACAGGGATTGAAAATTGGGACAACTTTGATTTTTCTCTCCAATCGACATAAAGCTTGGATATATCAAGACACTTGAAACTTTTTGGATTCAAAGAAAAAACGTGGAATTCAAGAAATACATTTTTTTAAGAATGTATGGAGTTCCTTCAAAATGACATCAGAAGATGTTTTCCAAATTGAATGTTCACAATCACAATTTCTAATTCTGATTTTTCAAAAACTGTTATCTTGGAACGCGACAATTTTTTGGAAAAAATGTCATTGAGATCGGAGCAATCAACTTTATGAGATGCAAGATAATGGTTTGAAAACATAAACAGAGTTTCAAAGTTCCAACATTACGGTACCTAGCACCAAAACGTGATTTTTTTGATTTTACTTTAATTTTGTAGTCATACAAGCTAGCATTTGTATCAAACCATAAATAGTGTTTTATTAGTTTTGAAGATTGTAAGATTTTCGGTGTTTTCCTGATGTTTGACCCCAAAAATTGTGTTGCCTTCTGATTTTTCAAAACTTCAATTTTGGTTTTAAAATAGAGCATATTTACTGGAAGCTACAGTGTTTTCCTTATACTTTTTTAAAGACAAATACGAAAGTTTTGAAAGATAGAAAAACGCGTGTTTTGGGTATCTCAAAAACTAACAAGGGAAGTACCCGAAGTGTCCCCTCGCTTTTTCTTACATATTGGTGGCAATGAATGTCCCTTCCCCTGGACTAGCACAAAACGGATAATATAAGCGGCCAATGCGCCGTTATAGCAGAATGGCAAAACTTTTTGTAATTTTTCAGAAAAAGTGGGTCAAGTCTATTCGAAAAGTCATAACTTTGTACAGACAGAAGATGAAGTTTCAAACTAAACTGCATCTTATAGAACTAGGTTGAGGCTACAAAAAACTCAATTGCACCTTTATTCTATCTTTGTAAAGGAGTTTACTAGGATGGGAAATGTCTGAATGGTCCAACTGTGTGAAATAAAAAAATGTCGATTTTCGAAAAAACACCTTTGGGGGACTATGCATATCCGATTCCTTTCTTGTCATAATGCACAACTATTATTTCAAATATATAGCTCACAGTTCATTTACGAGAGATTTTTGAAAAAATAATTTTTCAAAAATCAATTCCATGTACCCCTTACATGGTATTTTTTGAACTCATTTTTCCACATACAACATAAAAGCTCTGAGAATGAATTATTCAGCTGGTTGAAATTCTTATTGACAGAAAATGATCAAATCGTAAAGTCAAAAATTTCGAAAAAAAAATTTCACATGGATAAAAATACATAAAATTGTACATGGAATTGATTTTTGAAAATTATTTTTTCAAAAATCTCTCGTAAATGAACGGTGAGCTATATATTTGAGATAGTAGTTGTGCATTATGACATGAAAGGAATCGGATGTACATAGTCTCCCAAAGTTGTTTTTTCAAAAATCGACATTTTTTGATTTCACACAGTCCATTCGGGCATTTCCCGTCCTAGTAAACTTCTTTGCAGAGGTAGAATAAAGGTGCAATCGAGTTTTTTGTAGCCTCAACCTAGTTCTATAAGATGCAGTTTAGTTTGAAACTTCATCTTCTGTCTGTACAAAGTTATGACTTTTCGAATAGACTTGACTCACTTTTTCTGAAAAATCATAAAAATTTTTGCCATTCTGCTATAACTGCGCATGGGCCGCTTATATTATCCGTTTTGCGCTAGTTTAGGGAAGGGACATAATTTACCACCAATATCTAAGAAAAAGCGAGGGGACACTTCGGGTACTTCCCTTGTAAGACCTATTTTTTTTCAAAAACTAAAACCTAACAAACGAAAATTTTGAAGTTTTGAGAATTAATCAAATTGATATTGAGGGCCTGTAATCAATGCCATGAAATGTATGCTAAAAATTCAGAATTTTAGCTTGTCTGAGTACAATGTTGCTGCAAGACAAACCAAAGGAGTTTTTGGGTCAGCTACCGTAATCTTAGAACTTTGAAGTTTGGTTTTCCAAAATCATAACCTGAAACTTGACAGCTTAATCAATTGTCTAGTTTTTAGATTTCTACGATTTCCTTCTGAGAAAATTCTTGCGGACCTATAAATGAGATCAAGAAAAATCAGAATTTCAGAATAAGACATTGCAAACTTAATATGTACACGTTTATTTCGGAGAACGTCTTTTATGTCGAAGGAACTTTGATTCATTATCAAAGGAATATTGCGTACTTTTCGAACTCCGGGGCCTACAAAGTTGCAAACGTGTTGAGGTATTCAGATTTTAGATTGATCAGATATGAGAAATCAAAGTTGTCTCATTTTTCGACCTATATGTTTTCCAATCTGACTTTCTTTTGATTACATTAGTTCCTGGTGGAAATTGTTCATCTGAACTTCTAAATACCTTTTTCTAACTATCTATGAATTTTTGTCCGAAACTTTATTCAAGCATGATGAAAAACAAACATATTTAGATAAGTTTTAAAATTTCGAAAAATTAAAATAAAAATACGTTAGATATTGGGCAATTTGGAAATTTTGAAAATGATTGCAAGAATATCGATTTTATCGAAATTTCAACAAAAAACTAATTAGTCTCGCGCTGCCGAACTTCTGGTACTTTTTTAAATATGCTAATAATTCAGAGTGTTTTACAAATCCGAAATATCCGCTATGTTCTTTTCCAATTAGCATTTTTGAAAAAGCAACTTCTTATGATAGTGGAAAATAGAAATAGTCGCTTGATCGGGTATTCTTATCACTATCAGCAAACACGATCGTAAATTACTGTAATTGCCTTGAGGTGGAGTTTTAATTGCCTCCTAACAGTCATGATATTTTTGAAAAAAAGGTTTCTCCCGTGATTATGTTACGCCCACCGTACTGTTTTATTGGTTACGGTAGTAAATAGGAATTTAAAGACAGTACTTAATTCCTAAAAACAGTACGTAGTTCCTTTCATTTTTTTTCTAACATGATATTCTGTTTTCGATTTTTGGAAAAGTTCAATACTTTTGAATCAAATCAGAAGCACTCAACTTCATATCAGGATATCCTGAATTAGCTTTTTTTTGTATATTCATTTTTATCTTAAATCTTTTTCATACACTTCCTTCGTCAATGAACTTTGATTCCTTCTATTTATTGTGCACAATTTTGAACTTTTTCTTATTTTTTCCTGTTTTCTAGTATGATTCATTCATAATATTCTTTTTAGTAGTTTTGCAAGTCCAATGTACTCTTTGTTTGTATTCGTAGATTTGTAGATATTTCCTAATGATTTTTTGTATATTTTGAAAAACAAAAAATACAAAAAAACCATTTTTTTGTACAGATGTAGTACTTATTCAGTCAGTTTGAGAACACTAACTGTCACTTGTTGTGTTCTCCTCAGTCTTCTTCTCACTGTTTTCCTTATTTGAATTCGGACTTGGTGACAGGATAAAATTAAAGTAAAATGGGGAGCGAACAAGGATTGACTGACCGTAGAAAAAAACTTGATTTGCCAAAGGAGAAACCTACGGTAGTTTTTTTTTTTTTGAAAAAAAAAACAATTGTGAAATTGTGGTTTGTGGGAAAAGTTGATTTTTCCAAAGATCAGGAAAGTGTATATGTTGTAAACTGTGGTCAAATTTTTATGTTTTGATCGAATGAGGGAAAAAGAAAAGTACTAGTCATCAATGCTAGCTTGTCAGCTTTTGCACTGCCAATTTTTCTTGTGGACATGTCCTGATTTATTGCACTTTTGGTTAAAAACATTCACGCTGTAATCATTTGTGCCGCCAGAAGCCCCATCAACTCTCCAGCTGTCACTCACGGGAGGCCTCAGTTTCCTTCTTTTTATTTTTCTTGTTCTTTTGCTATGGTCAGCCCAAGAGTCGAGAAAAAGATGTACGGGTGGTGAAGAAAAAGATGGGGTTCTTTGCAGAGCATTAGCGTCTGGGATAGATATCAACAAAATGTTTACTAATATGTGTATACTAGCTGCCACAAAATAGACACTGTGGCTCACGTCTAGAGAGCAAGAAAGGAGGATGCAGAATAATGGAGGACTTTTCGATGTGTCCACTTTCTTTGTCTTACTTTTTTTTTCGAAAAATACATTTAAGATCAACTAGAAATTTTTCCAGATATAGTTTGCTGAGTTCAATAGCTGTCCCGAATTCCTGGTGGAGCTAATCCCAGAGATATTCGGAACAAAATTAGGAATTTCGAAAATTTCTATCTAAATGTTTCCGAAGCTTTTATTTTTTTCCGGAATTCGAAAATATTGAATCACCACCGTATCTCAAAAGCGCACGGAAGAAATCTTTTTTGCGGCCCTGCGCAATCACTTTTGATCATACTTGTAACGGGCCGGGCCGGGCTTTTTTCCAAATTTTGGACGCCCGGCCCGGGGGGCCCGTCATTTCACGAGTTTCGAAAATTACAAAAAACGCATAAGGGGGGACCCTTATGTGAATTTTTTCGATCAAAATTTTTTTTCGAGTTTTTTTCGATCTTATTTGATCAAACAGACAAACAATCCAAAAAAACGAAAAAAATTGAAAAAGTTATATTAAGAGCTCAAAATTTGGCTCAAAAATACAAAATGTTTGATACCGGGCCGGGTCCGGGCCGGCCCGGAATTTTACAAGTATGCTTTAAATTTTTTTTTTTGCGTTTTCGAATCTTTCAGTCAATTTTCACTAATTTTCGTCGTTTTTGTGATGGGAAAATGGAACTTCTATTGGAAAATTTGATTAAAAATTAAAAAGATTTCAGAATTCCGAAATTCCAAATTTCCGAACTTTTAAAAACCGAAAAATTTTTTTTAGAATCCGAATTTTCCAAAGTTTCAATTTTGAAATCTTCCGAAGTGCTGAAGTTCTGAAACTTTGAAAATCGAAATATTCCAAAAATTTAAAAATCGGAAAACCACAAATTTCCATATCCGAAAATTTGAAAATCAGAATACTTCAAATTTTCAAAAAAGTGAATATTTCGAAACTGCAAAATTCTGAAATTTTTTAAATCGAAACATTCAGAAATTCTGAATTTTTCGAAATCGAAAAATCCCAGAATGTCGAGATTTTAAAATTTCGAGAAGCAGAACATTCCGGATGCCGATCTTTTTAAAATCAAAAAATTCCAAAACTGTGTACATTTCAAAATCGGAATAATCCAAAATACGAAAATTCTGAATTTTTCAATATCAGAAAATTCCAAAATGCCGTAATTCCAAAATTTTCAAGACCGGAAGATTCCCAAACCCCGTAACTTTGAAATTTAGAAACTCGGAATGTTCCGGAATTGCAAAATTCCGAAATTCCGAAACTTTGAAAATCGGAATTTTCGACAATCCGAAAAGGTAATTCTGAACTAAACAAAGTCTTGGGAAAACGTTGAAAGATATAAATCGGGTTGGCAGTTATTTCAAACAACTGTTCTTAATTAATCGATCGTTCAAGAACCACATGGGATCTTGACACTTTTTTTTCTGTACTATTGGCAGATATAAATGCACTTTTTCAAATTTCTCACCTCAATCCACTTTGTTTTCTTATTTTGTGTTTCTCCAGTGAATTCAATTTTCCATTTTCTCTCCTTCATCACCATCTCAATTTTCAAAATTTTTCACACACCAGTTTCTATATTTCCCTTCAGTCTTCTTCCACTTCTCCTCACAACAACAAAGGTATAAATCTCTTGGTTGATGTCCTCTTTTCTCTCCTTTTTCATTATTCCTCTTCTTCTTTATTCTTTCTTTTTTCATTTTTTTTTCTAGTCCAATCTACTAATTTCGTTTCACAAATTGAAGAGGAACAGGCCAATCTTTACGGGCAACATGTTCCGGAAAAAAAGAGATGAAACGTCGCTTAGGTTAATTAAACCAGTTCCTAATTTTTTTTCTTCAAGAAAAAGAAAAAGAGTGACTGGCAGTTCTCTGTGGGAAAAAGTAGGCACTCAGTTGATGATTGGTGTTCTTTTTTTTTATTCTCCTTTTTCTTCCGCTTCATTTTTGATCTCCGATTTTTTCCTGGTGTAATAGAGGGACCAACTCGTGGAGTTCGATTAATCATAAAGCCGAGTGACAAACTCTGGGAAAACGTTGTGGCTTTCGTATTACCGTAGTCCTGTGTTTAACTAGAGCACGTAGAGATAATACTTATCTTAGAAAGATTTGTGGTAATGAAAAGAAAAAATAAATAAAACACGAAAATTTCTTAATATTTTCAGAAAAGTTATAGATAGACGAGGGTGGACGACAACATTCAGGGGTTCAACTATTTTGAGAGCAGCTATTTGAAGCATAATGAAATATTTGAATCGGATTTCGAAAACAGGCACAAAAAATAGATTAAAATCACAAAAATGATAAAAGAATCACTGTAAAATTACGCTTCATATATTTTTATTTGCAAAATAAAGTAATCCATCAGTAATTCGAACTATTTCTCACTACTCACGTATTACGGTTACTTCACAAATACATAAAGTTCCGGTTAATTAGATTAATAAAAATCTGATGGAAAATTTTACATTTACAGAACTTTTTTGACATTTCTTAGCTTTTCAGCTATTTGACGACTTGTGAAGGATTAAGATTACGTTTTCAGTACAAAAACAGGAAAAAAAGAAGATGTCCTTCAGAAATCGGCAAATAACTGAAAAACTGAAAATTTTCAAAAAATTCTGTGAATGCAGAGTTTTCAATCTAGGCCTGCTTGTATTACCTCCAAAACCTTCAAAGTTATGGGACTTGACAGCCAAGCTCTGAAAATGGTCAACATCAACTGAAAAAACATGTTTTTGCATGTCTTACTGACTGTTACTGTGAGTAATGATTTCAAAAAGTAAAGCTTTCGATTTCTGATCAATAATTTTTCTCAACGGTTATGAACTTTCATTCAATAAATGTATATTTTCTAAAATATTCCATTCCCTTGTAAAACTTCCCAAATTTGACAAAGAAAAAATTACATTTTTTTTTGTTTTCTACTCATGGTCGATTGTTTATAATCAAGATGATTCTCACACCTTCTTATTGAAGGTTACAGAAAATTTGTTGTTAATCTTGATTCTCTCCAATTCTCGCATTAATAATCTTTTGATTTCCATTTTTTTTTCTTTGTCTTGGTGAGTTAATTCTTTAATTATTCAACATTCAACGGTATGTTCCACTCAGAAAAATGATTGGAAAAAAGTCTAATTGAAAATTCCTTATAAAAGGGCTTCTGCAAAATTTTCTAATCCATCAAAAAATATTTTTTTATTCAGCAGAAAAAACCCAAAAGATGCATTACGTATGCAAGTCGTCAAATGTTGCAAGAAAGCAAGAAGACCACTTTAGAGATAAGCGCAAACTCTCGATTTCTAGTTTATGGGGTGGGACGGGTAAGATAAGAAAAATGAAAGAAATACAAAGAAAAAAGGGCAAGCGTTTTGGTGGAATTTATGCAAAATTTTGACAATTCTTGGTGAGAAGTTAGTTTCAGTTTTCAAATATTTTTTGAAAAATAATTGACATCTTTTGTTAGTACTAATCTTGAAATGTTGAAAAAGGACACATTTATAATTGGAAACGTTGTATTGGCGGGAATTGAACCTTTCATACAGATTTTGCAAAAACCAGCTACTCATTTAGAAAAGAAAGTATCCCAACGAGACCTTGAAACTTCCCTCCGAACTAGACTCTACTTTTCCGTTCGTTTTTATCTTTTATTCTGTCCATTCCATTCATTTTTCCGAAAAAAAAGTTGAGAACGATGAACATCTGCCGCCAGTTTCCCGCTCATTTCCACCAGCAGTTTTCTTAGAGAAGAGCACCCACCCAGACCAATTGCTATTTCTTTAAGTACTATTACCATCTGCTTTCTGTTTCCATTCTATTCAACTTTATCTTCTTCCTCTCTCTCTTTCTCTATCTCTATCTCTCCGTCATCTTTTTATTTTGAACACTCATTTCTCATTCTGTCAAGGCTAGCCGGAACAATTATCCTGGGGTTCGGTTCGTGAATTCGTGTCAAAAGGTCAGTCCGTAATAGGCATAGTGGATCCTTCATTAGGTGTTCAACTGTACAGTCACTAGGATTTGTATTCAATTTTGTCTGACCGGTCAGAAAAACTAGATTTTTTCTTTCCTTCTCCGGTCCATTTGCTCAAACTCCTCACAACGCAATTGTAACATTCTTTGTATCAAATTTCAGTAATAACAAGATGCTTTTCACTTTGTTGTGTAAATTTCATGTTTCTGGACTATCTAAGCTAGAACTTCATATATTTTTTAAATTTTGCTTTCGTACATTTTCCATATTATTGTTAGGTTCTTGTTTATCCTCAATACAAAAAAAAACTGGTCCTCTCATATCTCTTTCCTACCTACAGTAACGGTTGATGAAATATACAAAAAACTATTTTTCATTCGATTTTCGGCAATTTTCAAGAGTCTGAAGCTTGGCTGTAAAGTTTCGAATCACTTTGGAGAATGTAAAACAGATCAAGAATAAAAACTCGCATTCACAAAATTTTTTCAAAATTCCTAGTTTTTCACCTTTTTGCTGGTTTCGAAGCAAACACCTATTTGTTCACGTTTTCAGAAAAAAAACGGGGAACAAAAGGGTGTTTTCAGAAATCAGCAAATAGCTGAAAAAACTAGGAATGTTCCCGAATATTTTTGAATGCAAATTTTTCAATTCAGGCTTGCTTTACACCCTCCAAGGTTTTCAAAGTGATCGGGAACTTAACTACTGAGCACTAAAGTTCTGAAAATGATCAAATGCTTGAAAATCAGCTTATGTACATCTTATTGACTGGTACTGTACTTGAGAAAACTTTTACTCCTTTCTCATTCCCACAAATTTTGTCTCAAAAAATTTATTTCAGCTTGCGGTCCTCCTTATCCGGGCCATCGGCACAATGATGGACCGCTGGCTTGGGAATATTAGAAGGGTGATTACGGCGAAGAGAGACAATCAGCAGGTACCAGTGCAGCAGACACAGGGCCAGCAGGAAAGTAGTGAACAAGGATCTAGCAACCAACAGGAACCAGGACAGCATGACACTGCAATGCAGAACTTTTCTGATTTGGAGGCAGATAAGGAGAAGTCAAAGAAAAATATCGGACCTGAGGCTCATAAACTGAATGATATGATTGTTATTGTGGCTGCATTTTTGGAAACCGGCAAGGTTGGTCGTTTTTAATTTGTTTCTGAGGAGTTTGAATTATCCTTGCAAATATTTAAACTAAAAAAATCATACGAGCCAATTTTCAAGATCTCAATTTCAAACTTTCAGTTCCTACTTGCCATCCGATATTGCTCTACAATCGTCGAGACTGCATTTGACAATAATGATCCACAAAATCCATATCGTCTACTGTTTCTCTCATTTCTCAACGTAAGTCAATTAAGCAACCCTAGCTGCCACCGTCAAATTGTGATCTATTACTGACCATCGACCACAGCTGTTCTTTTCTCGCGTCCAATTGCTGTGTTTTTTTTTCTTCAAGTGGTATCGGTGTGATAGGTTTACACACTCTCATTCTGTCTGAAGATTGTCTAGGTGTCCAAGTGATAGTGAAATGTTTTTTTAGAAGAAGAAGGGTGGTCAACCATTGAAACGAGAGATCATATGATCAAACTGAGTTCAAAATTTTCAGTTAGCGCAATTGGAATCCAAATTCTATGACTTCAATATTTTTCAACAAAAATCCGAATCTCTCAAAGTCGCCTACTCTCGATGCCAGTAAGTCACACCTCCCATTAAGATGAGAATAAAATATATCATCTAGACAATCCTTCATGAGAATATTGAAAATGGAATCAACACACTTCAAGTCTGCTGAATTGTTAAATGCTGCTGACGAATTCGCTCGTTTTACTTGCTTTCGACAGTGCCATGTGAACATTCTCAAGTATTTGGCAAATCTAGATGAAAATGAAACAATGGATTGGTTCGATGTGCTCAAATCGTTGGATTCTAATATCTTGGCAATGATAAATGGTGAGTGAAATTCTTCAACATAGGACTCAAAATATTAAATAATTTCAAAAATAGTTTTTTCATTGAGTATTATTTTTCAGATAGTGACATTTCTCTACGACTATGCAAAACGGATAAGGAAAAGAAAGAATTTGAAATGAGCTTGCACAAAATCCAAAAAGACGAACTTGCATCAAACGACCAATTTTGCTTCTCGTGGTTGAAGAATCTTCGTTACGAAGAAATCTACCATCGAACAAACCTCACTTATCACATTTATGAGATAGAGCCAGCATATCGGAAATTTTGGAAAAAGCTTAAAACGGATCAAACTGACTTTCTCATAAATGTCGTGAACCGGAAAGAATATGAAGTGCCATATTGGAAGTTATGCCAAAAGCAACCAGTCGAACCACGTCGATTTGGTCCTAAGAATACTGAACTTGAAGATAGAGAAGAGACAGAAGCCAAAAAATGTTCTTCAAGTAACGATTCTGGATTCGCCGACAATGAAATGGTTGTTCGTAGAAAACCTATCAACAAAGCGGGCACGCAAAATATGGGAACATATTCAACTGACACCAAGACCTGAACTACTCAGCAGTTTTTCCTGGAAGTGACCAATCATTCACTACTTTTCATGCAGATGCGTTGAGAAGAAAACTCCAGAGGAAACAAATGCGACTGAAGTATTACAATGATTGTGCTAGCGAAGACTGTCGGAAGAGGGTGCCAGAGCATCTCAGGAGGAAAATACGTATAATGATCAGAAATTCAATGGCCGAAGCTCGGGAGATTTGTATCAAAGAAATGCGACCTTATCCTTTGTTGGAAATCCCCTTCCATGCCAGTGACGACGAAAACAGCGATGATGAAACTGCTCCGAAAGTGTTCACCCGTACAGAAACAGAGATGACAGTCAGGAACAAGAAAATGAAACAATTCGGCTTGCTCGACCCATATGGAATCTCTAAACCAGTGCTCTGGTGGAAAAACGCAAAGGAAGAACTACTGGCAGCAAGAGCAATAGAATCGAGTTGTCTCAAAATGAATGGAGAAAGCAGTGAGCCGTTCGCCAGCGCTGAAAAGTATCGTGGATTTCTGGTGGAGGGAGAACATGTTCGAAACAGAGTGTTGGAATCACAGAGAACCTCCAAATGCAGAGTATTCAACTTCAGAAAAGAGATGAATGTTGATGATGGAATGCTACTGACAATGGTAGGAAGTAATACTATCGATCCTTTCGTATGATAAATTTCAGCCTGCGATGGATCCATTCAAAGATATCGTCGTTCCACGAAAAAGATCTGAAGACCGATTTGGGCTGAAGTCATTGTTTCTTCAAAATTTGAGAAGAAGGTGCGTGGATGAGCTACTCATGTTGATGATGATCATCAAAGGACATCAACAGCTGCAAGAAGGAAACGTGAGTAGAAAACTTAGAAATACATTAAGCTCGAGAAGTGTTTAAAATTATTGCTTAATTGGAAATATCAGAAGCAATATCGTCTTTCTCCCATCTGTATAAAATTTTAACTTTCTTTTTAAAAAACTTTGATTTGTTATTCTTGCTAAGAAATCGGAAGTTGCACAAATCCAAATGCTCTATTGTTCAAAGCAAATAAAAAATTAGGAAGGTGCAAAGAAATTTTATAAAAAATGCTTTAGCCGGACACACTCTGATCCCTCATTTTATACAATATAACAGTTTCCAAAATCTCCTTAAATCACTATTCGTGATTTTTTCCAGTTCTTCCGCTGCCTTGCCTATGTGAAGCTGCTTGAATTCAAAATGACAGTTTACACGGAAGAAATACGTTCAGAGGAAGTACAGAAAACAAACTTTTTCTCATATCTGATGCACATTTACAAGCTTTTCCTCGGCAAGTACACACTCTACGCTAGATATGTTGTTGGGCCAGAATGTATGCCAAGGAAACAACTGCAGGTATAAACTTTTTCCGAAAGCTTCTCAAACAGTTTCTCGAAATTGCAGCTCATGAAAAATGAAAGTGACTACAGTTTAGCGGAGAGGTGCTTCGAGTTTTGCAAAAACACAGATGCCTATTTTTTCTGCATTGTCATTAGAGGAAGATTGTTCTGTTTCGAAGAAGATCAAAGACATGGTTTGCCTCCTTTCGAGCAACTTGAAGAGTACGAGGAGCAACTCGAGTTCTTTTTGAGTTTGGATAGCGCTAATAAGAACATGGGGCAGTATTGGAGATCTCAAGTGAAACCGCTTATTCAAGTAATAATATTTTCCAAATTGTGATCCTTCAATCCAGTTGTTTTTTAGATGTTGGTGCAAATGCACGATAACACCTTATTAGACCATATCGACAAATGGGATGGAAATAAAATCATGGCATTAGTGGATAAGTTCCCAATGATCCTGCCAAACGAAAAAAATTGGTTACGTCGCGTAGCAACTTATGCTACCAATTTGAAAGAAGGAAAAGCATTCGAAGAAGCCGTAAAGGATCCATTTGATTATAATCTTCCAATTTTATTCCAACTGCCATTCTATGCTAACGGGCTAGCAACTAAGTTTATGATTGTAAGTTACTGTTTTCACTGATAGGGGTTTAATGGGTTTTTTGTTGAAACGCCTAAACAACAATCCATGAAAATTTTTCGAAGAACGGAGTGTAGTTTTTAAAAATTTAGAAAAGTTTCTGAAGTTTCAAACATAGAATACCTGAGCTCACCGAACCATAACCTCATTTTTAAAGTATTTAACAGACCATTTGTTTTAATTCTCGTAAATTGTTTAGCCATGTTAGTCATACCGATTTCAACAAAAATGTACAACTTCTTAAATGCAAAGACATGGGGTTTTGCAATGCTGTTTTTTTAGAAATTAGAAATGACCTTTTTATAAATTCTGTTTTTCAGAGAGGCACAACTGAATTCATCGAAGATGCCGTCACTTCGTTTGTTGGAAGAGGTCCAGCCCCTAAAAACGAAGAATCGTCCAACATTGAAACCTGCTACGACAGTGAAATAGATTGTGTACGTGATAAGTTAAAATTGTTCTGACCGGAATTTGTAATTCCGGCAATTTTGAAAATTTAAAAAATTGACCTGATAACTCCAAACTAAAATTTAAAGATTACTGACTGGGATTTCTGACTGAAAACTTTTTTAAACGGAAAAATTGTGGTCATTGTTAGAATTATGTTACCGTGTTTGCTCTAATAAAAGTCCACCCTTTCCGCCAACTTCGAGCTCAATTATATCGTTTGTTTTGAAAGATATCAGAAAAATTTCAACTGATAAATTGTTTCTCTTAATATTATCAATATTTTTTTCAGTTGACATATTTTTGATATCTACTGAAGATATTGAGATAATTGAGCATAAAGTGTACGTGTGCTTCTCTCAGATCAAATACGGCAAATGCAAAAAATGTAATGTTCGCTTTCGGTTTTCTTGTGAATTTCGACAATAATTTTTGAAATAATAAAAAAAACATTTCATTTGTCAGTTTTCATGTTCGCAAATGCCGAAATTCCTTTTTTTTAGTTTTCAAAATTCCTGGAAATTTCAAAAATTTGCTAATCAAAAAATCGAAACTTCCTATATCGGTAGAATTCCGAAAAATTCCATTCCACACAGTTTAAAATATTAGGTTGTTCGGAAAGTCCTTTCCATTTTTAGCGTCAGATTCATTCGATATAAAAAAGGTCAAAACGATGTCAGATAAATTGAAGGTAATGACCATTGTTATCAGTGACTCTCTGCCAATGTCCCACAAAATTGTGGATGCCTTCCTTCCAGAACTCCGGTCACAGCGCATTGAAAATCAGGTCAACCCATTTTTGACATCATGCTTTGAAGTGAATTTTTTTCAATCAAGATGTCGGTAGAAATGGCTGGATAGAGGGTAGTCAGACAATACATGGTTTGGACTATACTGTAGATAAGACAGAGCCGTTTAGCCGTATCCAGTGAGATCGGTCTCCGTTCTCCTTCCCGCATGAGGTTGCGAATTTCGATTTTGAAAATAAACCTTTGTGTTTCTCTCCAATGGAGATCCACATGGAGTGATATATCCCGCACTGTTTGAGACGGGTCCCTTTCAATCCCGATTTTTAATTCGTCCAAATCTGAGCCCGTATGCTTTTTTGGAGGGGGATTTTCGTCCAACGAGAATTTTAATTTTTCAAATTGATGAATCCAGGTTGTGAAGTTTGTTCGAAAGGGTGCATCATCGTTGTTAACCTCCACAAATTGGTGATTGATTTCAGTTGATCTGAGGTCAGATAGAAATACAAATAAAATGGTAGTTCAAAACTGGAAATTATTTGAGGCGAAAACGGTGGGCAAATCTCACTGCACGAAAAGAGGAGAATGATCTCCGTTGGGGTGTAGACACTATTAGACCTCACCAGCATACTGATAAAACGATAACTTCCTCGCTTTTATCCCCTTCAAGAAAACGAAGTTTGAAAAAACATATCAAAAGTGGAAATGACTTTCCGAACAACCTAATAATAGTAAAAGTTGAAAAACAAAAAATGAACTTTCGTTTTTCAGACACTCTTTGGCAAATCAATAGAGAAGGATATTTATATGGTGTCAGTGCACGACGAAAAACCAACTCCATTCCAAACAGACAAAATTCACCGAGGTCTGCGTAAACTGAGCAAGACCTTGAAGTCTCAAAACGGATTTAATTATAGTAAACAGTTTCATGCCTAACTTGTGAATCTTGAGTATGCAACTGTATAATTTCTAGTCATGTCAAGGATTTTTCTCCACATTCCGAAATATTCGTTGTCTCACCCATCTGTACCCTACATACAAACTAGACCGTGTGCAATTTCTCTTCATTCCCCATGCTGGAAAATGGGTATTTTAAAAAATGGAATGCTTTTCCCTGGGGTCATAAATTTTTATTTGGATGTGTTCTCTTTCAAATTTCAAACTGCTTTCAGATAACATGGGAGAAACATTGAAACTGTCGAAGAAAGTTTTTTTGTGGCAGTTGTCGTAGGCAACCTCAGCGCTTCAAGTCTCTTTACACTACTTTTGCTAACTGTATATATTTGCATATTCATTCACCTGAGAAAATTGAGTAGAGAAAAAAAACATAGCGATTGAGAAGAAGAATAAGCGAGAAATTTCCGTTTTAGCAACAAGAAGTGTTGTTTGGAAATACAATATGTTTTTGGATAATTTTTTGATTTTCATTTGTGGGTTTTTGGTGGATTTTCAGTTGGGTCATCTTGGTGTTTTAACCTGGTTTTTGAGTGAATGAAAGTTAGTATTCAGACTTTTTCATCGTTCGGGTGATTTTCGATTGAAAATTTGGGATTCTACCAAAAGTTAAAATCGATGTTTTGTTAGCAACATCATGCCTTTTCAAATGCAAATTTAACATTTTCGTGGCAATCAGATATATGCTAAAACTGTTTATGGAGTTTCAGTTTTTTTTTTGTTTTTTATTTATCTTATGAGCGAAGATTTTTGTCTAATCGTAACAGGGATGTTCGGAACGGAATAGAGAATTGAAAAAGTTTTGAAAATTTCATAAATTTCAATTATTTTTTGATGAAACATCCAATAGAAACTTTCCCAAAGCATTTTTTTTTCGGAATAAATGTTCAAAATTTTGAAAATCGGGAATATTCCAAGGAACTTTGAAAATTCTAAAATCGGAATATTTCGATATTCCGAAGTTTTGAAATTTGGGATGTTTCAAAATTCAGAAACTTTGAAATATTGAAAATAGAAAATTTCCAAAAATCCGAAATTTCCAAAATCGGAATCTTCCAAAATTCCAAAAATTTGAGATTTGAAAATCTGAATATTCCGACCTTTCCTGAATCGTAGTTCAGGCTGATTTATCATTTAAAACAATTTCGATTGGACACTAATACTACCGTGAAATTGTATCACGCCTGCTCTGTCTGCCTTGACTTAATTTATCTGGATACCTGGTAAAATGATTTGTCTACATGGGAATATAACTAAATATCTGTGATCCCTATATTCCTCCTGGAACACTTCTATAACCTCTTTGAAATTGATAGTTTCGCACTTTTTTACCCCTCACGTCACTTTCAAGTGGAACACCAGGAATGCAATCAAACCTCTTCACTTTTCTTTTCCACTACCGGCGGCACCTTTTTTGTCTTTTCGTCACCAGGTCTCGTGAACATGTGCTCTGTCAATCCCGCCCTCTTTTGTACTTTTTTGTGTTTTCCACACTGTTTGTTTGAACTAATTGGTATTCATTCAAAAAAAATCAGGAAAATTCAAGCCAGCTATTCGTTTGTTGATATACTCTGAGATAATGAGTTGCTTATCAAACGTCGACTCTGCGTTTGATACCGCGTCGGATATTTCCTGGGACAGTTTTCCGGATGATCTTCCACCATCGATGGATCTTATCAGGTAATGTTCCAGAAGTTCGGCTTTTTAAACACCCCTAGACAGATTGCGACATCATAGATTCTATCGGATGTTCCGTAAAATCGAGATTGTGCATATCGTGTCAAGTTACCTATTCTCACTGCGGCATCTTTTGTTCACACTTTCAATGAGTTGCTCGATCGTTTTGCCAATACCGCACCACTCATTTGTTTCATCTTTGCTTCTGTTTCGCCCCCATCTTCCTAGTCGTAAACGTGCGGCGTTCTTCTTTTTCTTCATCCGATTCGCATTCTCTCTCTTCGTCAAAAATGCCCTTGTACATACATAAATAAATAAACAATTTGGAAAGAAGGGGGGGATTGAATCCCTGATTTTTAGAAACAAAAAGAAGACGAAGAAGAAGCGGGAACACCAAAGGGTCAATGTCCATTTGTTTCGGTAGGAGGCACGATATTTGATTCAGATAACTCACGGAATTTTGTGACAAAACTAGAGAAAACTATCTCGATTTTTCATTTTTCAATCATTTTTCAAAGTTTGAAAGCATTCTGAGAGACTTCTGAAAACCCACCCCCTGTCGAATGTGTTTTAAGATTACGGTAGCTGTCCAAAAAATAGGAAGAGCAACTTTATGATGTTCGCTGAAAGCGAGCTGTTGTCGTAGCAATTTTTTTCCGAAATTCTGTTGTTTTTCAAATTGCCCTTGACCCCCAAAAACTTCCCACCAGAAAAGAGCCATGAGCATATGTTTCTTCTTTTTCTCAACTCAAGTATTTGCACACTGTACAATCATGTGCAAATCGTCTGCTCTATTCGAAAGGTTGTTCCAACTTGATGACCTTTTTGTCACCAACTTGGATTTTGATTCTTGACTGATTGTATTGTTTTTGAGAGATTCTTCTAGATAATTGCCCAAAAAGTTTTTTTTGCAGTTTACGGTCTTTTTTGAAGCGGATCTTCTTATTCTCAACCCAAACGTGAAAATTGTACACATTGTGAAATGTGTTTTTGAGCCGAAAAAGAGAAAAGTATTTTGTTTACTTTTTTGTCTAAAAGACTAACTATGAAATGTTCGCTTTTCAAAAAGAAAAGAACTAGCTAACAATAGGTCAAAAAATTTGGAAATCAAAAAAAGCCAGATATCATTTTAACTTAGTCTTTTTATTTCCAGTATAAATTTTATGGACAGTGTCAGTCAATGAGATAAACACGTATTTTTCAGTTGATATTCGGCCATTTTTGACCATTTTCCGGAGTCCCGAGCTCGGCTGTCAAGTGCCCGATCACTTCGGAAATTGTGGAGGTTATCGAACAGACCTAGATTGAAAACTTTACATTCACAGAATTTTTTTAAAGTTTTTTCGTTTTCAGCTATTTGCCGATTTGGGGAAAGCTCCTCATTTTGTACTGAAAATGTGAAAAAACGTTTCTTTCAGAAATTGGCAACTAATTGAAAACTAGGAATTTTCAAAAAATTCTGACCAAAACTGTATATTCAAGTTTTATTTTCTTCGTCAATTTTTTTCCCAAATTGCTTGATCTTTTTCAAAAAAGAAAAACGTTATTATTTTTTCTTTTTTGGGATTTTGACCACCTGTTGTTGTTTTGATCGGCCACACCAAAGAATAAATCCGAACTATATGCGGTTTTTTGTAAATTTTAAAGTTCTGAAGTACCCCCCTCCCTGTCTCCACTTCAAATGTTTCTACAGTAACCCGTAAACACCAATGTGTTTTCACCCCACCCCATCTTGACACCATTCTCTCTCACCCAATCCACAACCTTTTAGTCTTCTCATCATCTGTTCCGTGTAAATCAGCTACTCAAAGCGGCATCGTAGATCATTGTCGAGGCTTGGGCGGTGCGTTTGGTTTACGAGGTGCCCGTAAGTCAAACGATGTTGCGATTTTGATTAGTACGCCGTAAATTGTCCCCATCCGACATACACATACACACACATAGATTCGTAGATTAAAACAGTTGGCGTACAACACAATAACATTGAGGCAAAATGGGCCGGGAATATTTTCGTGATGGAATGGGCTTAATGGGATCTGAAATGTGAAGATCCAAGAAGTGCACGACACGGCGGAGCACTTTCCCACTGACCGGAATATAAAGTGTCATATTTCTCACCTATTGCCCCCGCTCAACCTTTTGAACGGTGGTGGTATATCGATATCAGATACAAGAGGCGAGAATATTTCGGAATCCGAAAGTGAGATTTCTTTCGGGTAGTAGAATAAGATATTCGATACGAATTCTCTGATATTGATATAGATATCGGATAGGCAATTATAACTTCTCCACAGAAGATAGAGACCTCCCAATATCAATTTTATTGCTTCTTCATTAATCGGATTATCTGGTTTCAACGTTTCTTTTTGTGTACTGCCATCCATTAATAAGAAGCAAATTTTTATGGGAATCAAAGACAATTTTTATTGGGAAATCTGATTTTTCATTAGCTTCGCAAGATAATTCTAGCTGTATCCAATATCCCCAAAAACCTCGTTCGAAAAAATTCCGCCCACTAAAAATTCAAACCACCCAGTGTTTTATCATTTTTCACGATCACCTAAATCTAGATTTAGCTTTAAGATTTCTCTACCTCTGGAACTTTTAACCCACTTTTTTGTTTTTTTTTCAAAATTGAGTGTTGACTTATTTTGAAATTCTACTCCCTTTTTTTCGCGCCTTTCTTTTCGCTCCTCTTATATTTCATTTGCACTTTTAATTTTTTTCACCCGGAGGTTGCACTTTTAACAAATTTATTCTCATCGCTAAGGTGAACATTTACGGAAGTGCAAACCCATAAACCCTGTCTACAGCCGTTAATGGGGAAAAAAGATACGGTAGTCAAGGAAAAAAGAATGGGATAGGAGAGAAAAGTGTCGCCTTATCATAACAGGAAATTACACAAAATTTTGAGGGGTGCGCTGGCTACAATGAACCGTTGGACCTGTCAGATTCTTGGAAGAAAATAGGGTAATAATTCATCCAACCTTTTGTTTAGTCGTTGAAATCGACAGTTGCCTTTTGATCACAAGTTTGATCAGTTTATCCTGGTTAGTAGGTTGGCATTAGAAAGTGATGACGAGAGAACAGAATTCTGTTGATTTTGGGTGGGTACTGTAGGTTATGTTTTTCTGAAGAAATAAGTGAAAGTGTGAAGAGAGACAGACACTGACGAAGAAGACAAAGATCGAGAGGCGTTCTAGACTTTTGAACTTATTGTAGGGACCAGATTTGTTCAAATCGAGAAGTTGGGAACCCCAGTCTTTCGGATTTCCCGAAAAATTTCGATAACTTTTCTCGACAGGAATTTTCTTAAAAATTTTTCATCATTTTTTCCCGATTTATCCAATTTTTGACTATTGTTTGCCTTTTTGTGGTTCGTGAAGAGGATTCATCATAACCTATGAGAAACTTAAAGAAATATACAAAACTTGACGTAAAAATTTTAAGAAATTCAATTTAAACCCAATTTGCTCAATTTTCTAGAACAAAAATTCCCGTAAAATGTTTTTTTGGAAATTGTTCTGGATCAAAAATTCTTCCATCAGTCCATTTCGGTAATTTTTCAACTTCTCATTCTCCGAAACACAAAACCAGACAAATGAAGTACTTATCCCCTTTGTTCCCATCCTCTTCCCTTCATATCTCAAGGGGGACCAAAAATACTTGCGCTCGCATGTTTCTATGTTTTTGTGTTTGTTTCAAATTGAACCCGCGTCAAGTTAATCAAAACCACGCATATTGCTGAAGATTTACGACAAAAACATATCAAGTTTCGCTTCCAAGTGACATGTATGCCTATGCTTCGCATTCAATCTCTCCCAATCTATGTTGACATTGATAATCATCTGTCTCTAAAAAATTTTCTATTCGCAACTTTTTCTCTTGTTGCTTTTTCATTTTTCAGAGAAAAAGGTTCCAAGAATCATGATTCATGGTTTCTTTATTAAGATTTCATGTAGTTCCATATTTCCGAATAGCGGTGGATAAAGAGAAAACCGAGTGCTCAAACATTTATGAATAATCAAGTAGTCGTTGACACATTTCGATGATGTCTTCTGAGTTTTTTTTTCGAGAGGATATGCAGCCATTTTTTATTTTAGTGCTTTCTCACGTCTTTCAAGTCTGCAAATTCAATCTTTCACTTGACTTCCTATTACAGTCTTAATTTACTTTATAAAATCTGTGATTTCAAGTTCACGTACTCATTGTGCCCTCTGATCAACCTTGTTTATTGTTTCTAGCTTGTGTTCAAACCAATTTTTCATGTATACACCCCCAAGAACGCCTTTTCGGGCTTCTCCTAATTCAGTTCCGCCCACTCCGTCATGTGACGGCGCTAGACAGGCATTCGACTCTTCACAGATTTCCCCTTTTGACCGACTCTCTGTCCTTTCAAAAATTTTCGACCGTTCGCGATGCATTGGCCCTGTTGTTGGAGGTTAGTTGATAAGAAAGTGATAGCCACAGGTATCATTAAACGACCTTTCATGTAGGTACGGGTAATTAAGTGGAGAAATAAAAAAGATTATCAGTAGATAGGAATGAATAGCATCGGTCAAGACATATCCTTAAAAAATAAAAAGTAACTTTGGGATTAATCCAGATGAGTGGATGGGGTGATGGATATGAGTGACAGAAGAAGGGGTGACGAGTCTAGACCATCTTGCTCGCATCTATTCTTCTTTTTTTTAAAGAGAAAGCCTATGGATATTTTTGCTACTAAATCCTCCAAATTTGGATTGTTTCAAAAACATGTGTGCAGGTAAGTGAAAGGATTATTATAAATTGAAAAACGATGTAGAAGGGCCAGTTAGATGTGAATTTTGAAATTACGAGGATAATAATGAAATTCAATTAACAAGGGAACGACAACACCTCGTCAGTTTGAATTTTGATAAAAATTTCAGGATATGTCAAGGATATCCTATCTAGATATCCCTGAAAATTTAAGAACACGCTCGCCAATTTCAGCAGAGTTATATCAGTCCAAAGTTTTAGTACTGGAATCTGTTTATTTGCATGCTTTCCACACATTTTATCCCCGAAACCACTTGGAAAAGAGTTAGAAGACAGCCTGACATTAAGCCGCCTTTCGAACCAATACTAAATGTCGACGGCGTGGTGTCGGGGATGTGGTGGGCGCCAGTAGTCACAAGGCTGTGGTTTCGGACCCTCTAGTGCTTTTTTTTTTGCGACATTTCAGGATCTTTCTGACATATGTTTCAAAATTTTATCAATTCAAAAGAGTAGAGACAAATTTTAGAAAAAAAATTTTCAAAAATTTTTCGAATTATTCAATCACTGGAATGTGGTGGTTTTGAAGCTTTGTTTTTGGACCTATACGGACCATGAATGAATAATGAAAAGCGTGCAATCAAAAATAGACTATCTATCAGTTGTAAAATAATATTTGCAAACAATTATCACTACTTTTTTAAGGATTTTCCAAATTGACAAAAGCTCGATAATATCACCCACCCAAATGGTAGAAAAAATTTTTTCGAAAATTTTTTTTTCAGAAAATGTCTGAATAATGATATCACACATAATTCTGAGTGTAGCAAATCAAGTTTCATGTTCTGGAACCTCCTGGGAGCGGAGAAAATCGCCTTTGAAAATCGCTATTTTTGCACTGAAAACGCGATTTTTGGTACAGAAACTGATATAACTCGGCTGAAAGTGGCGAGCGTGTTCTAAAATTTTCAGGGATGCCTAGATAGGATATCCTTGACATATACTGAACATTTCATCAAAATCCAAACTGACGAGGTGTTGTGGTTCCCTTGTAAGATCTCCAAGCTTTCCGCATCAGTTTTCAGACTGACGGAAGATCCTTTGAATTGAGCAACTTTTTCTTGATGTACTCAAATCTGATGTTTTGAATAAATCGGGCAGCCGCTCAGAAATACGAAAAGGCCTTTTTGGATTTTCAAATTAAAAATTCAGATTCTGAAAAAATTGGAAATTAGAGATTTTAGAATATACCGATTTTTATAGTTTCGGATTTTCAGATATCCGGGATATTCTTATTTCCAAAACTTTTTTGTTTTCGAAATCTTCGGAACAGTCCAATTTCCAAAATTTGGGAATTTAAGGATTTCCGGGATTTTTTAAACATTCAAGTATCAAAATGAAAATTTTTCTTTTTTTTCCTATTAGAAAAACGCTAATTTTCTTTTCAAAAAATTCAAAAATCTAAAAAACTGTAGTGCAAAAATCTGTCATTTTCGAAAAAATCTTGGAAATGTTCCGATCGGAATTTGATTTCAAAAAAAAACAACTCTGGAGGAATTCCGCATATTTTTCGATAAAAAAGTCAGTTCATTTTTTTTAAAACTTCGGAACTTTCTTAATTCCAAATTTTGTTCTACTATCTCTGCTGCCGGTATCTTTGGCGACCAACCCAAAACTACAGTATGACTGGAACTCTGATTTCAATTAGCATTTATTAATAAACTAAAGACAACCTAGCTGGGACTGTATTACATAACATTCCTCAGTGGTAACTGTATACTACTGTAAGCGTCAATATCAAAAATCCCGATTATGTTGTCCATCATCTTTCCCGCTATAAAAGCGCTCCTATAAATTTATTATCAATTCCAAGTTCACCGATACCACTCCCCAATCATCTGTCCATCCTCCGATCTTTCTCCTAGCTATCGACTGATAACAATCAGCTATATATCGTCTGATTACCCCCAAGTTGTTGCATTCCAAATTGTCATAAATAAGCGTTGGTAGCGCACGTCCCACATCTTCAGGCGCCCTTCCCTCCACTTTCTCCGTACGCCTTATCTTTTTTTCTTGCTGTGTTGGTATGCAGTCAATAAGCGGCAGTGTTAATGTAACTTGATAGTCTTCTGGTGGGGGCCCATCTCCTTTCTCTGACCTCTTCGTTTTCTTGAAAACGAAATGAGAGGAGAAAAAAGAAAAATGGTATTGGTATAAGTTTTAAGTTTTAGTCTTACACTCTTCTCCTTATGTCTTTTTCCTTTCTTCCTACCAAACGCTTTTCCTGATAGTTAGTTTCATTTGAGAAGAAAAGAGGGAAAGAAAACAGATTTGCCCATATCATTTGGACTATTCTCGCCCTACTCGCTTTTTTGTTGTTTTGTCACCATTCGCGATATGACAGGTTTCTAATCGAACCCATCATCAAGAACAGTTTTTTTCTTTCCCTATCCTTTGACATTTTTCCAAACCGTTGTGTTTTTATGATTTCCTGGAAACCAAGAATGAGAGGAACTTTGATTAGCCATGAAATGGCAACGACACTTTTCTGGCTGTCGGAAATCGAACACGTAGGGAGGAGAAGAAAATCTGCTGCTGCTGTTTCGACAACTTTTCGCGCATTCCGCATTTACAAGTTACCTTTTTTCTCGATTTTCTCCCACTTGACGCCTCCTGGTGTTCTCTTCGAAAAAAACATGATCTTTCAGTCATCAGTTTTTAAAACCTCCTGTCTGAACCATCTCCGGTCGATGTTGAAAGAAAGGAGTGTGTGTTGATGAACTGACGTATCTGTCAATATCAATTATGAGAAAAGAAACACGTGTTCTTGTTTTTCTTATTTATTGATCTAGAACTTTTTTCGAAAATTGAAAAAAGTCATATTGTCATGTTTATCAATAATTCATAACCCTTGTTCTCTAAAATTATCAGTTTTGCAATTCAAAAATATGAATTTCTAATGAAAATGCCACATAATTCCCCCGGATGAACGAAACTGCTAAATTCGCCTATCTTATAAGCTCAGATTTTCATGAAACGTTCAGGATATGGTCAGAATAGCTTTACTAAAAACCTCTAAATTTTCATAATCCGCTCGCCAGGTTCAGCCAAGTTGTAACAGTTTCTGTATCAAAAATCGCATTTTCATTGTAAAACAGCGATTTTCAGAGACGATTATTTCTACTTCTAGGGCGTTTTGGAACATCAAATTTGCTGTGGTATACTTTAAATTACTAATTTTTTAATTTTCGAATAAATGGTGTGAATCGTGGAAAAATTGAGAGAAAACATTTCTTCGAGAAAATGTCTGGGATATTCCGTCTATTTTAAGTTTAACACAACAAATTTTATGTTATGAAGTGTCCTATAACTTGAGAAAACCGTTTTTGAAAATCACTGTCTTGCACTTACAAAGCGATTCTGGTACTGAAAATGGGCAGAGGATTTTATGATTCTCAGAGGTTTTTAGATAGCCTTTTTCCTAAAAGAGATTTCTATTCGAAATAAGGTTCCTTTGTTAAACAAGCCACAACACAAACTTCCAAACAAATTAATTGTATCTTCTTTCAACAAAAAACCAAACATCTTCGAAAACGAAATCCAATACACTAATTTTGTCACTCCTGACAATCTCGTCACCAGTGTTCTTCAATAGTCACCGTCACTTTCCCTCTCCCATCTCAATTATGTTTTCGCAACACTTTTCTATTTCAATACTAAACAGTAAGCGAAACAGGCAATTATGGTCCCGACTAGTTCATGGCTTCCGATTCTTCTCCGCCGAAAACTACTAAATTGTCGTGTTCCGCTGTTTAGGTGCTTCTCGCACTTCCTGACATCAAATGACTTCAATCATGCAGCTTATTTTTATTAGATTCAATTTTTGAGAAATTCATTTCAGAAGCTATTACATCCCAACTGTAACCGACTTGACGATGGATCAAGCCAAGGAGGAACCACTTACCGTAAGAAAATGGGAAAGTGGGCTATTATTCTTGTCTGGAGCCAATGAACCTTGTGGCAAAAAAATTATTCAAAGGCGCATCGCCGGCCCTGAAGCGAAATCAGGTTTTCACAAATAAGTTTGCTACAGTACTTCGGGATTATTTGTCTGCCAATTTCCCTCAGCGTTTTGCTTGTGTCTGTATAATTCCTTCCAATGCTCATGAATAATCAGCTTTTTTGGATAATGGAAAACCCTCTAAAAATGGGTCAAAATAAATGCTATCCAAAGTACTGTACCAAAGACGCATGAATTTATTTGTTATAACCGTAGCTGCTTTTGCTTCTGGACCGGCGATGTGCCTTTAAATGAATTTTGAGCCATGAGGTTTATTGACGCCGAACAAAAATAATCGTAAACTGAGTTTTTTCCAGTCGTTTGCTGAAAATCCAACAAAGAGCGTTGAGAAGGATGCTTTGGTAGAGCAGGGGGTAAAATTTACCCGGCCAGATCAGGTGAAAAAAGCAAATGTTGCTGAGGCGAAATGGCCATGGTGCAAGGGAAAGGACTATGGAAAGTAAGTTTTTTGAAGGGTGGTGGTGTCTAGGTTTCACGTTTCCAAATCTACTCATCTGTGAATAACTTAAATTTTTTTCGTGAAGTTTCTAAGGAATTTTTGAGAATTTCAAAGTGCGCCTTTTATTTTCGTTTTGCGAAAAAATACTCAATTTTTATTTTCAGGATGCCTCGCTACCTGATTGTCCTCCTCTTGGCGTTCCTTCTTATCGCCGTTGTAGTTATGTTCTACGTATTCCTTCATGTGGGAATGGTAATTACTTCGAAGTTTTGAAAAAAGTTTTTGAAAAATTGAAAGTTCTAGAGAAACACTCCTACTACCGTGGTTCATGAGCCGGAGATAGTTTACACTTTGCCTTCGGAAAGAATTGGTGACGAGGACCTCCATCACGTTGTGACTCTTCCTGTAGACAAGGAAATTGCATCTGAAGAGGATCTGATCACCACTACCACCGATGGATCTGTTAGTGAAATCACGGACGACGTTGTGGAAGAAGCAGAAAAGTCAGAGGACGTCGAGAAGAAAGAAGTTGAAGCAGCGGAGGAACTTCAGGCGGAAACTGCTACTTTAGAAACCACCAAACCTGTATCAACAACTCCAGCGCGACGTCGTAGACCAACTCCAACTCGTAGAATGCCTATTTCGACTAGCACTCTCCAGTTCTACGATCCAGTGGACGATGAAACTACTGAAGTAAGCGCAAATAATTCAGATGATACGAAAACTGGGGTTATTGGGGTACAAAGCAAAGCAATTTAGGGATATACCATCCTCGATTCAGGGGGTATGGAGTACCCTAAAATGTTGATTTTTGCATCCCCGAAATGTAGATTTTGGACCCCTTAATAGTTTTTATACCGTTGAACCCCCAAATTGTTGGACCCCTCCCAATTATAAGCCTAAAATAAGGTCATAAAGCAAATAGGTTGTTTGAATGATACGTCGCAGGGACGTGCCGTCTTGTCCTGGCCGAGTGACTGCGCGCGCTCGGCCACCTCCCTTTCTCTAAGTTTATCCAACTTGTCGGAAGGCTGAAATACAAATTTTCTATCGCTTCCAAGCAGTTAAAACAAACAAAAATTAACTTTCAAAAAATTTCAGTCATGCTTCGACCGTCTCATCACGGGAAGCCCATCTGGAGTGTACAATATTCAGGGACCAAAAGATTACCAGGCATACTGTGATATGGACACAACTACTGGAGGCTGGACTGTCATTCAAAGGTCGGTTGAGCATTTTCCGAGTCTGTATTAGAACTGAAAATTTCAGACGTGTTGACGGAGAAGAGATATTCCAAAGAGGAACCATGAAGAAATACGTCAATGGTTTTGGAAAACTCAATGGTAGTCACTGGTTGGGACTTGAGAAAATGCACTACATGGCTCCTGTCGGATCTCTTCCAGCCACTCTCCGTATTGAGATTCAGGGAGAAACCTGTGACACGACGTGTAGTAGAAGATTTGCCAACAATTGGGTGGGAGAATGGAAAGTGAACTTTGGAGGAAAAGAAGATGGATATAAGATCTACTTCTCCGGAAGAGGCATCGGCAATTTGACTGTTAACGGTTCCGATCCATTTTATGAAGCCAATGGAAAAAGATTCACAACTCTCGACAACGATCAAGACGAGAACACGCAAATGAACTGTGCTGGTTTCCGCATGCTTGGGTAACAAAATTTGGAGATATTTTTTTTTAATTTTTTGTTGTTCAGAGCATGGTGGCACACCGGAGAATGCTCGTCTGTGGGGCTCAATGGCTACTATCAAACAGTCGCTCAGAAATACAATATTAATGACAGAAATCAGAATGACAAGCGATATTTCGTCTGGGCACATGATAAGCACACCATTCACGGATACCCATACATCATCCACGTCCGCAAATCTCTCATGCTCCTCAAACCAGACGTCGAGACACATAAATAAGCTCACCTGTAGTATTTTTGGTCACTGTTTTATATATTTCAAATCCCATTCTAGCCTATCCATGCTCAAACTTCCATTTTTCTCTCAAGGATGATTGTTCCCTCTACAAATCTAGTTCGGCTAGCTTTCCCGCTTTTTTTCATACTTCTCATAACCCTCCAATTCCCCCTTTTCTCTTCTTCCCCCCACAAAAATCAAAACCAAAAAGCCGTTTTGAAACGAGTAAATCTGAAATCTCCATCTACAGTTTTAAGAATCCACTTGTTCTTCTTTTCTTCTTGTATGCACCATTTCATTCATCTTCTCTACTCAAAAATTCCATCAAGATATTTTATCCAATAATAAATTCTTTTCTTTTCCTCTCATTCCGGTGGGGTGTTTTTTCCTTGTTGTTTTGAAGGCATCTATTGATCAGAACGCCAGTTGGCCCTTTCCCTGGGACCATTTTCCTTGTCTGCTGTGTGCGGTCCCACACATACACACCCCAACCGATCAATAACCAACGTTGCACACACAAGGAATCGTCCTTCCACCCCTCAAAACCAGCCAAGTGTTGCAACCGCGCTCTACCAAACGTCTGCGTCTCTCCAACTGCAACTATCTCTGCTGTGTGCGCGCGCACATCGGACTATTCTTGTCGACCTCAAACGCTCATCGTGCTCGTCAGTTCTTCTGGTTTCTCGAAAAAATGTCCTCCCGTGAAGGCCGTGGCAACAAACGGACCTTTTTCGATATCACAATTAATGGAGAACCGGCTGGAAGGATCGTGTTTGCGCTCTACAATCATAGCTGTAAGTTTTTTGTCATTTTCGAAAAATTCGAAATTTATGAAACATTTTTGAATGAATGAAAAACAGAGTGAGGCTTCGCTACTAGCTTCAGGCTTGAGCTAAGCTTTGGCTTTTTTCCTGAAACCTTCATTGAAATTGTTCGGAATCAGCCCCAAATTTAAAACTTACTGGATTTTGGTGTTGGACAACATTTTCGAAAATCTATTGATTTTCCGGCCTTCTACCGTAGAGTAGGGTCTTCAGCTAATGGGAACAGTGACTGAATAGATACTTGCCAAGGGATAGCTGAAGCTTGTCCAGAATTCGCTATGAATTTCTTAGAACTCCATGTTTTCGGCCAAATACCAAAAAATTCAATCACTCGGATTGAAATTTGGTTATTTTGGAAAGCGCAACCGATCAGAATTGTCCATGATGAGTTGAGCTTGAACAGAACGTCTTAAATTTGCCTATTCATATGCTCAACATCACAACCGTTTCATTTTTCAGGTCCAAGTACAGCCGAGAACTTTCGTGCTCTGTGCACTGGCGAGCTTGGTCAACTCTACGGACACAACGCCTCGTATCAAGGATCGATCTTCCACAGGTGCATTAAAGGATTCATGATCCAAGGAGGAGACCTCACCCACAAGAACGGTCAAGGAGGATTTTCGATTTATGGCCGCACATTCGATGACGAGAATCTCTCCTTGCCTCACAATAAGCCATTCCTTCTGTCGATGGCTAACAGAGGTCCGGATACCAATGGATCACAATTCTTTATCACTACCGAGAAGGTTCCGCATCTTGATGGCAAGCATGTCGTGTTTGGAGAGGTGGTAAAAGGCTTTGATGTTGTTAAAAGAATTGAGAAAGTGGAGACTGAAGAGGAAGATATGCCAGTACAACGAGTAACCATTGCGCATTGTGGAGAGATGGTCCGCAAATCAGATGTAATGGCTTCTGACAAGAAGAAGAAACAAGATGAGCAGGGTGCTGAGCCGTGAGTTGCCCCTACAATTGGATCCTAGATATTGTAACTGTTTGTATTCTCAGAGAACCGGTTGGATGCAAAATGGATGATGAGCCAAAAACAGTTAACTGGTTGATGCGTCGATCCAGATCCAGAACCCCAGAAGATAGCAAGAAAAGCAAAAAGGACCGCGAGAGAGGTGGCAATCGTGGCGATCGTAGACGTCACGACCGCCAACGTGACCGTTATGGTCGTGAACGCCGTTCTCGTTCAAGAAGTGGTAGCAGGGATCGCCATCGTGATCGTGAACGTAACCGTGTTCCAGATGAGAGAAGATCCGGAAAAAGACCGGTGAGTATTCCTATTTCAAAAGCTGACTGTGAAGTGAACAAATATGAGCGTGAGCTTGGTGACTGCCAAGAGATTCTAGTAGCGTTGTTAAAGCGAATTTTGGGCCGCTAAAACCTGTACTTTCTAGGCGCGGAACTTTGAGAGTATGTCAGGCGTTCTTTGGCTTGTTTTGACCTCTACAAGAAAGTTAGGCCATGTTTGGGCAGATCTTCCCACCAAATTCTGTAAAAACATGATTAATATAGACTCGACATGGCTATGTCCAAGGTGGTTGGAAACAAGACCGCATTTCGGGACGTTTGTAGGTTGATGTGGACCAAACTATCCGTTCTTCCGGAAATAAGCACAGCTGCCCGAAAACATTCAGAGCCGCTAAGCCATCTAGCTCTACCTACTAGAAGTATCTTAACAAAAAAAAGTTTCGACTCGCTTTTGACTACCTCGGCTACGTCCAAAAATTGTTGTATTAGCCGAGTAACTGCCGGCTCCTACTCAGAACAGTTTGCGCATGTGTGAAAAACGAATATTTCCGTGCATAACTTGTTCAGGGACTGACTCTGTCAACCTAGTTCCATTGATTCGGTGACGCTGTAGTCCTAAGTCCTAAAAAATACTCATTGGCTCGCTCGGTTAAACTTTGAATAATGAACCTTGTAGACTAGGCCTATGCTTCGTCTAAGCTGGCAAACATCAATGAATTTGTGTAATTTTAAGCATGAATTATAGTTTACAGTAGCTTTCAAAGCCTTCAATCTACTAGGAGAATTATAAGTGAGATGAGATAGTGGATGACATTAAAAATTTTTAAAAGAAATCGTTAGACTCGGAGGGCCGTCAGGACTGGTCCGCTTCGCTAGAAAATCTTCAAATCGGCTCAACGATCTTTTCAGAACGTCGACTGATGTTTTGCTATTTTCTGTTTGATAGTACGAAGACAGTTTTAGGCGTTGAAAATCAAAAAATCAGACATCCGAAAAGGAAACTGACTTTTTCTGGAACGATTGGGATAATTCACATGATTTTCTGCAACTTCTAACGGTCTTTCAAACTTTGAAAGAATTTCGGACGAGTCTGGCTCTTGATTCGTGACTTCATGTTGCTCACATGAATCTTCCGGTGTTTCGTCCATGTGTCTCTATTCCTCGCGTCACTCAATGACATCCTTTTTGCATAACTCTTTTTTGTCAGCTAACAACCCGTAGTACTGAAAAGTGCGTTAGCTATCCATTCTCGAGATTTAGCTAAAATCGTCAGTTTTTTCTCAAGGTTGATTTCTTTAGGTTATGAAAATTAACTATTTTCTCGTACTTGTCGAGTTCAGATACAATGAGAAGTGGTCCGGCCCGGCCCTGTTGGCAAAGTTCAGATTCTGCATATTTGTTAAATCCCGACCCGGCGCGCTAGCCCGGGTTCCAAATATTTCAAAATTTTTCTGTTGATTTTTGATACATTTTAGTCAGAATGATCATTTTGTACGAAAATTAGCCCAAAACCCTTTTTAAAGACATGTATGAGATTCTGGAGTTACAAAGCTCTGGTTTTCTTAGAATTTCCGAAGTTTTAATGCAATTTTTGAAAAAGTTCAAAGTTCCGATACTTTGGTGAGAGCGACATGTCTTGAGAAATTTAATTCGAGTTAGAATTCAATAAACCGCTCTCATAAATTTTCGAAAAATTAGCTATCCCGGTCTACGAGGCTGGTGTCCCGAAGAATTAATTCGACGTTGTCCTGACCTGGCCCGTCCCACCCGGCTGGTCCACCGAGTCAGACGGAATTCGACAAGTATGCCTTGTCTAGATTTTCCGTTACTTGGATGGCCGGCCCGGGCCGGCCCGCTTGGTTCAAAACTCTCGGCTTAATTGAATTTTTACCAAAAAATCAAATTTCATTATGCCAAGTAAGAAATTTTTTTCTCATTACGACCTCAAAACAGTTTTTTTGACAGAATCAGCCTCTAGTGTGGATTTTCATTTATTAAGAAGAACTTCAATTTTGAAAAATGATGATTCGCTCTGAAATTTCGAAATTTTCAAAAAGCGGGCCGGCCCGCGAGCCGGCCATGTGTTAATTTTTCCGGTCCGGTCCAACCAGCTTTCAGAAAAATCTCAGCCCGGCCATGGCCCTGCCCGGCCATCTTTTCCACAAGTATGGTTATTTCCTGGTTTTGAGATTGACTCCAATTGTGACATAAGTAGATTGATCTGACGCATGAAAAGCACAACTCCCATATTTCCAAAAAATTAAACCCGAATTCCGACATTCTCGAAATTCTCCAATCTTGATTCTAAAAAGTGCACTTGGATATAATCACACTTCCTCACGTGATCACTCGCCACTCAGCTATGATCCGCTGGTTATATTCGTCAAAATACCGTAGTTCTTCACTTAAAATTTTCCTCTCGGCCTCCTTTTCTCTCTTCTGAGCTCCGCCCAAATAACTTCTTGGGTTGAGTATTGGCAACCGGACTCTCTCACGAGTTCACAATTTGCACTTTACTTTGGCTCCATGGTTCCCGAAGTCAGCTAGCTGCACCGAGCACTCAGATTCAGTAGTTTTCCCTTCAATGTGGGGTGAATGCGTGGTGAGCCAATTATATCCTCCGACAAAAAATGAGTTACTGCGTTTTCATCGGAAGATGAAAGTTTCTATTTTTTGAAAACACCGTAATACTTTCAGGTCATCACCAACAAGGATGGAATCAAGGTTCGTGGACGAGGAAAGCTCACTTTCATGGGATCAAGAGACCGATCAACGACTCCACCGCATTGGAAGCGTGAAGAGGTTTGTTATTATTCTGAACCAGAGGGTCACGGTAGCTGGAAAAAGCTAACAGAGGCCTGTGAAATAAGTTTCGAAAGTTTTCAAAATGGAATTGCTATCAGAATCATTCCAAGAAAAGATTTGTGAAAAAAACGCCGATCGAAAGGATAAATCAAGAATTGAGAAAAATAGTGGAACTGAAAAAGGACAGCATTATCTGTTTTTAATCTCACTATTGTTAGTCGGAAATTTCAAAAAAAAAGTCGTTCAGAATAAAATTTCGCTCTAAACTTGACGAGGATGCATTTCGGGATTAAAATTTCATCATTTTGTCTCCATATTTCAATTTGTACATCCCACATTCTAACAATTAGAATTTTGGAATACCGACTTTCCGAAAATAATTTTTGAGAATTTCTCAGATTTCCGAAATTCCATAACAAAATAAAAATTCGTATCAATTTAAAATTCTAAAACTTTAGAAAAAATTTGTTCCGCTCATCTCTGAGATTTTTGAGTTTTGCTTCCCAAATTTTGTGAACAAAAACCGAGTTCAACGAACGAAATCCGAAAAAAACGTGAAATTAGAAAACATGCATTCATTGAGTTAATTGCTCAGCTCGACGATAACTCTACTTAAATACGTTGTTTAACACAATAATGTTTCAGAGCAAGAAACTGACCCTGGAGGAACATCAGAAGCGCCAGGAAGAGATGGAGGAAAGAAAACGATTGCGAGCTGAACGTGAGAAGGAGGACGTTGAAAGAAAAGAACGCGAAGAGAAAGAGGCTATGGAAAGGGCAGCTCAGCGCGAGCTGGAACGCCAGGAGGAAGAAGAGGCCAGAAAAAGAAGCAGATCCAATTCTCCACAGTCTCCAAGAGTCAAACAAGAACTAATGTCGCAACGTCAAGAATCGAAAGCGGAATCCAACTCTTCTAGATCATCTTCTTCATCATCTGGCTCTTCATCGTCGTCGGATTCCGACTCGGATTAGATGTTGTTTGTGTTGTGTTCTTTTTCTCCACTTTTGTATCATCTAAGTTTTTGAAGCACGGCATATTCAGAATACATGCGAATTTTGAAGATAATGTCGAACCTTTCAAAAAACTGCTCTTAAAGTATTGATCTTTGTTATGTTCCTTATTTATTTCGTGAATTCGTGGTCCAACTTTCTTTCTGAAAAATTTTTTTTTTGTTGTTTTTTTCTGGATTTCCATACTGTTTCTTTTTTGCATGATGGTATTTTGTGAATTGTTGATGACGTATTAAGCAGAAAATGATTCAACTGTGACATGTTTCTTGAATATTAAATTATTTTCATTCCCTCAATGGTCCCATTTATTTTCTCATCATTTCCACTCTTGTCTTATAAACTCTGTTCTTATTTTTCGAGTGATATTCTTATCATGTTCCTCATTTTTGATCCTATATAAATCTGTGTTGTTCGTGGTTGGTGTTTCGTTTTGTTGGAACTTCTGGAGTTTTGAAAGTTCAGAACTTGGGAGTAGATTTAGGCAGTAATTATTCTAGAAATAGAAAACGCATTGGTCTTTGGTCAAGTTGCATTTTGATAATTGGTCAAGAATATTTCTGATGCCAACAAACAAAAAAAAACGCTCCACAATTGGATTCCATTAAAAGAGCATTCACCTAATCATTTTGTTTTCAACACTCACAATTTTCTCTAAATATTTTGTTTCCTTCTACTGTCGCAATAGTATCTCTCGTTTCTCTTCATTCTACGATAAAGAAATAAAACATTCTCGTCCATTCCCCCCCCCCTCAAAAATTTTATCGTTCTCTTCTCGTTTTTCTTATTCGGTCGTTTTTTCGAGTACCGTTCTATATTTGTTTCTGCATTTTCTTCTTAATTGCCTTCTTGATTTCTTCATACGGTTTTCTCAATTTCAGTTCCCCCATGGAACCCAGGCAATTGGGTGAAGCCGTTACTGAGGAAAGTGATGAGGAAATTATAGATTTGCCCTTGGCGGACGATGATGACAAAAGCTCTATGATGAGTTCGGATGACTCTCCGACATACAGCGGCCGGAGTATGGAGCTTTGTGAAGACAACTGCAGTGTCTGTCTAGATAGTAGAGAGGCTGAGGCTGATCTGTCAGTAGAATTAGAAGAAATGGAAACCGCAGAATCTACTGGAGTGATGGAAGAAACCGCGATGGATTTAGCAGAACTAGAAGAGGAAGAAGAAATAGTGGCGGCCGCTGTTCCAGAGGTAGAGCAAGCTGTAATACCATTTGGTCGGCCTCGCACAGTGACCCCAGAAGAACTTCATCGAGTTTACCATAGCGAGTAAGTTACATTAGATTTTACTTTCACTTTTCAAAGTTGCCTCTCTCTCTCTCTCTAAACTGGTTTCTTAAAAAATGATTATCTTCTGAAGGTGTCGAGGCCAACACCTAACGGCCGCGCGATGACAAAAAAGGTATCTAAGAAAACGTCTCTACCAATAGAAACGAACTTTTGGGTCAGCGAAAGTGTCGTGTGATAAATGACTTTTCATTTCTTATCTTTTTGCAAAAGACACGTTCATAATGTTGAGAAAAATCCAATTTTTGACAGTTGATAAGGGAGCACGACCAATTTCGGCAGTCTAGATTCCAGCAGGAGCGAAGTCCGAAAAAAACTTTAAAAAATAAAAACATCGAATTTGCAGATTGGCGTTGAATGAGATATCCGCTTACTTTGGACCTTACCGCATAATTTTTGATGTGGTCAGTGGGAATTTAATGATGGGAAGGATAATTATCATGCTGAGCAATTTTGAGCCAGAGTTGAGGAAACACTTTTATAAGATGGCTGATGGAAATCGCACAAATCGTAGTTTTTCGGGAACAATTTTTCATCGGAAAACTAATAAGTTCATTGAGGTTGAGTAACTTTTCGCAACAAAATATGAAACAGTTTTTTTCAGGGAGGAGTGCTCACCAGTTCAAACGATACCTCGACAGTGGAATCTCTCTATACAACAAAACCTGTGAATAACCCCAAATTTTATAGCAAATATGTAATGATTGCGAACCGAAACGTGAGTTTACAAACTTCAAACGATTCTGAGAAACGATTTTCATTTCAGATTCATGACGACTACCGAGGAACACGTTTCCTGATTACCACGAGCCCCTTGTTGCACTGCGACCAGGATCACATTCCACTAGGCACTGTGAGTTTTTCGTTTACTCAAATTATTTTCTCTAGTTATTATTATTTCAGATTGTTTGCGGACGAGAGATATTCGATCAGATTGCCGAACTACCATGTGACCAAGATGGGAAATTCCTCTCTACGCTATCCATTCATCACTCTGTAAATCACAAATTGACAAAAGATCAATGGTAAGGAGAGTTATGAATTAAATTTTTTTTTCAGGTGAATGTTTGAGTCAAGATTAGAATGAGAATGGTCCCTTTAATAGAAGGGGTTCTCTAACAGATTGGCCCTTCTAATAAAACTAAAAAATAAAGGCACTGAAAGGCCCCTTCAAAATTGTGTTGTTTGGAATTGAAAAAAATTCCGTTCGTTTCCCGTGAAACGTATACCGGAAGTTTCACAGTTTCATAAAAATTGTTGAAATTTTTCTTCTCGAAAATTTGTTCAGTTTTGATTATCAATTTTCTTGAATTTCGAACGATAATTTAGCAATTTTTTCCTGAGAAAATTATTGCCGCGTTCAAAGTTGATTTCCAGGAGAAAGTTTCTGGAAAACGCTGTCCAAAGTTGCCATTGTTTTCCAGAGGCCTCCGCTTCAATACCCGCCGTAAATCGACATGAATCAACAGAAAAAACGCAGTCAAAACGAGTGCTACAGTAGTTTAGTGTTACTGGAAATCTGAAAACAATGACAGCTTTGGACAGGTTTTTCCAGGAAATTTCTTCTGGAAATTAACTTTTAACGCGGCATATAGAATCCGCTCGCCAGTACTTCCAAGTGAACATCTGAACAACACAATGCGCAGTGCCGGTTCATAAGATGAACAAAAACCATATTTTCAATTGATTTTCAACCATTTTAACCATTTTAATATATATGGTCATTTCCAATCATCAAAAAATTTTTGAAGGGTGTGAAAAAAACATAGAATGAAAACTTTGCACTTACAAAATTTAAGAAATTGTCTTATTTTGAAGATATTTGCCGTTTTCTCGAAGACATCATTTTTGGCTCGTTTTTGCACTGAAAAAGTGAAAAAGAACCAAAATCGTCGATTAGCTGAAATACTAGGAACTTTCAAAAAATTCTGTGATTCGATTTCAAAGCTTTTTCCAGGTCCGTTTTACACCCTCCAAAAATTTCAAATTGATCCGAACCATGAGAGCCGAGCACCCGGACTCCAAAAAATTGTGAAAATGGCGAAAAATCAACTGAAAACTATTTTTTTGTAAATCTTATTGACCGGTAGTTTATACAATTCAAGGTAAAAATTTGTTTACAGGCTTCGCTGTGGAAAGTACGAGAAACCATGGCAACGAGATTTGAAGCGAGCACTGTTACCACGCTATCAAGTCCGGAAGCTGAGTCGTCAATCTTCCAACAACGCGTCTGAAAGTGTATCCGGCGGAAGGTCACAGGTACTCATCTTAATCTCAAACTATCCCTTCACTTGAAAATGTTCTTTTGAAACTTTCTTTTTTTCTCGAAATTTAGTTCCTCCAAAGAACTCGTTCATAGTATGACGTTAGAAGAAATGTATATTTTTGGAAGGGCCTCCTGCATTCACGCATCACTAGAGCATGAAAAAATCTGAAGGAGTGTCCAAATGATTTTTCGAAAGTGTGGTCAGAATGAATAATTGGTATCGAATGTGTTTTGATAGCATTGATATTGAAAATAAAACAATTTTCAGAACCATCGAGACGATTCGCCATCGGAACAAGTCAACTGATGAGGAATTCGTGTTTGCTGGAATCTGCATATTTTTCTTGAACTTTAATTTTATCAAATATCCTGATTTGTCATTAAAACTTCCCAGTATCGTATTGATCCCAGCCTTTCCTTTGCCCCTATTCTCTCATCTTTGTAATACCGATGATTTTCCATTAAACTTAAGCTGTCTGTTCCATTGGTAGAAATCGAATCATTGTCAGAGCGTCCCAGTATTATTTTCCATCAATTCCCCTTCATCCGCTGTTAGTTGTTTCTTTCGACAGATGAAAAAATACATTCCTACTGTACTGTTTCTCCATTCATATTGTTCTCCTTACATCTGCCTGTTCGGAAATGTTAACTTTTCTCATAAATTGTGAAATTTGGAGTTTCTGAATTACTCATTCTTATCTCTTGTTTCCAGAGTTCCTAATTCTGAACGAACTACACTACCGGCAATAAATCTGTTAAAAACGTGGTTTTCAGTTGATTTTGACCATTTTCAGGAGTTTGGAGCTTGGTTGTCAAATGTCGGATCACTTTGAAAAGTTTGGAGATTATAAAATAGATCTAGATTGAACACTTTGCATTCACAGAATTTTTTAAAGAATGTTTTTCAGATATTTGCCGATTTCTGAAAGACATCCATTTTTGGCACGTTTTTGTACCCGATATAGTGAAAAAAGCCGGTGTCTTTCAGAATTCAGCAAATACCTGGAAAACTAGAAATTTTCAAAAAATTCTGTGAATGCAACGTTTTCAATCTAGATCTGTTTTATAATTTCCAAAATTATCAAAGTGGTCCGACACTGGACAACCAAGCTCCAGGCTCTTAAAAATGGCCAAAATCAATTTAAGAACACGTTTTTCATATATTTATGGCCAGCAAAGTACGTCGTCAAAACATCTGCTTTGGGAACATCTGAAGTTTGTACTTCTTTCTTACGAAAAACGTCTCGAAGACCTCCAGTACGAAAGTGCACGAAACAATACGTTCTTCTCATGAATGAGTCCCAAGAGAGTGTCTATGTCATTTTTGACGATGGTCATTGTTTGAAACATAAAATGGGAGGAACAACGGTCCCGAAATAGGACTTTTCTGTTCATACGCTTTTATTGTCGTTTTTTTTTTGGTTCCGGCTTGGAGTTTTCTGTGAGACTACCCGAAAATATGAAATCATGGAAATAAATTGATCATATATTCAAAGATCCAAGTCGCACATTGAGCACAAGAACCTAAGATCCTGAATATTGTTTACTTAAGAATCTGGCATTCACACAGAATATGTATTTTTGGAAACACTCTTCAAAAATTGTTACCAAATTTAGTGTCAACTTTGAACTCATTTACTCATTCACACGTGTGCTCTTATTCCATTCTATTCACAACTTTTGACCCTCGTGGCAAGTTTGTTCCTTTCTCTGTAAAATCAAATAAATAAGGTGATGAATAATGAATGAGTACCATCCAACACCCACAACTAGCGTGCCACCCACGTCCTGGGAAAAATAAGGCAGGAGAAAAAAGAAGTAAATGAAACAAAACTTTGAAATAATAATATTGAAAGTATTTTAAAGGCTTGAAATAAAGTGTCTAGTGCAGTGTGTACTTGCGCGGCGCATCTTCCTTGTTGCCGCCGCCTCGTTTCAAATGTTTTTCCAATTAAAAAACGTTTCAAGAGACCACCCTCCCTCCCTCACGTTTATTTGCTCACTCATTTATTTTAGTGCTCAGTGGGTCCTTGATTAAATCAAACGTTTGATTCGTTGAGCTAAATAAAACGAAAATCACAAATTGAATCATTTATTCTGACGCTCAAGCTGGTTTCTCGAAAATAAATAAATATATCAAAATTAAAAATGACAAGAATGGTTGGGAAGGGAATGGTTTGGAACAATTGGAATGAGATGGGTTCGTGTTGTGTTTTTGTTATTTTTATTTAATAGCATTTCAGTTTTGAAACAAATTTTTTAAAGATGCAATTTTTAAAAAGTGTAAAGTGAAAGCAAAATAATACGTGCTGTGGTTTTTGTAAGAATTCCGATTTAGTTCTGTAGGCAAATGTGTTTAAGAGGGGCGTTTAACAGGGATAGCAAGAACACAAGAACACAGAAGGAAGGGGTGAGAATGATTTAATAAAAATTTAATATTTTTCAAAATAGAAGATCAATAGTTTAACAGTTAGTGTTGCTTGTTAAAACCTCTCAAATTCCGGAACACTGAGCGGAGTTTACTGGATTGGTGCTTGAAAGATGATCTCTTGTCAAATCCGAATCCCTGTCCGTCCAACGAGTTGAGGGCTCTTTTGTCGAACCCGAATCCGGCGCCATCGAGCCCATCTAAGGCCCGCTTTTCGAAACCGAATCCGGCTCCGTCAAGTGAGTTGAGAGCTCTTTTGTCGAATCCAAATCCAGCACCATCGAGCCCATCAAGGGCTCGTTTCTCAAAGCCAAAGCCAGCTCCATCCAAAGAGTTGAGGGCTCTAGAAAAAAGATCTTTGAGTGTTGTTTTCAGTCCAGCAGGTGTGAACTTTAGGTATATTCAACAGGTGATTTAAGTCTAACTGGTTACGCATGATCTGTAACCTCAACCTTCTTACCTTTTTTCAAATCCGAATCCCTGTCCGTCCAAAGAGTTCAACGCTCTCTTGTCAAACCCGAATCCGGCACCATCAAGCCCGTCGAGAGCTCGCTTTTCGAATCCGAATCCAGCTCCGTCCAATGAGTTCAGTGCGCTGAAATGTAGAAATTAATATCTAGATAATTATGCTTCTTACCGTTTGTCAAATCCGAATCCCATACCATCAAGACCATCCAAAGCGCGCTTCTCAAAACCGAACCCTTGACCGTCCAGTGAGTTCAGTGCACGCTTCTCGAAACCGAAACCAGCACCGTCCAGCGAGTTGAGAGCTCTGGAAAAATTTCGAAATATTTTTACATATTTTGAAATCTCAAAGACCGGATATAATATTCCAGAGATCAAAAGTGTATCCGTCAATGGTCCGATGACCTCCCCTCCCCATGATTATATCAGATTAGTCAGGGCCCCTTATTTTAGTCCCTCACCTCTTATCGAATCCAAATCCGCTTCCGTCTAGTCCATCGAGCGCACGTCGCGGGCGAGCTGTAATTTAATTTTCACTTGTGCACTTTCGTACTAGTCTGGCCCCCGATCCCGGAACTAAGAAAGAATGTCTGTTCTGTTTTTTTAATTGTCTAATTGCTTGATTCAAACAATCTCCTATTTTGATACCTTTGAACTGTTAAACGCAAATCTCTCAAATCCCTGGTATCTGTATAAATGGCAAAAAACCTAAACACTAGTAAAGCGGAATTTAGCACTTTGCACCCAAGGGACCCGAATGAATCACGGCCCGGAAAAAACCGGGTGCGTAGGAAGAACCCATTTGTTATACGAGAAAGAGCGTACAAAGACTATTTTGAACATCTAGGAGTTATGAAAAACGTACCTGCGTAGACTGCGGAAGAGGCAACAAGGAGGAGAACGATGGGGTGCAGCATTGTGTGCGTGTGTTACCCGGAAAGCACTGACGACTGAAACACAAAAAAAAAGTTATGGTCTCTAATGGGTCAAAAATGTAACGTCAGAGACAAGAAAAGTGTGAGTCAGAAAAGGGGCAAAACATAAATCAAACCCACACGCGCCGTTATGAGGGTGGAAGCAGTGGATTGAAGGAAAGGACGGAAAAAGAGCAAGAAAAAAAAACAGAAATAGGGGCGGAGTCTCAGGAGTAAGCTGATGTTCTTTTTCTATCGGGTCGTAAATAGCTGTGACGTTGACAAGAATGGGGAGGGGAGACTACTCTAATCGAAAAAGTGATGGGAGGCGTAAGTCGACTCCCAACACTAAGAGAGCATCCTAGGGGCGGAGCTTCAGAAATGAGAAGATAGGGTTGGATGCGGATGAGGATGAAAATGAAATGAGGAGAAGTCGAAAAATAGGAATGTTTCAAAATTCACGTAGGCAATTCCAGCAATTCCAAAAAAGAGATAAGGATCTCTTAGACGAATTCTTGGGAAAAATTGTGTCAATTACAAGATATGACAGGGGTCATGATCATTTGCATGTCTGATGTTTTTCATTCCTCATTTTGTGTTGCTCTCATTTGTTTTTGTTTTGGAAGTTTCGTGGTCAGCCTGTCTGGGGGCAGATCAGTGGCAAAAGATTGTAGATCATCAGATAACACTGAATCACGGGAATTTTGAAGTTTCATGAGCAATTTTTTGTTGTTGTGATAAACAGTTTAAATTCTGGTTTCTGTTTTCCTATTGGCTTCTTCTCTGGATCTGATTCTTCTTGTAAAGCGATACTGAAAACAACAGTTCATCAGAAGCCTGAATTTTCAATTACTATGTTCTTAGAAAAGGCTTCTAGGCGTTCCTAAAACTTGACGATGCTCATAATAACGTCATTCTCAAATTATTGGAAAAAGCGAACAAAATTTCGAATCAGTACGAAGAACTAGACAACCGAAGAACGGAAGAAAAATGAGATGAAAATCAAGACATTCTGAAAGTAATAGGGTTCCTTCAAATTAAAATTTTAAGAATGAAAGACTCCATAGAGCCTGTCGTATATATATATGAGCCCACGCTACGCCATGAGGTTCTTCCCCTCCCAGGCTCCGCCCATTTCTCATCCACACCCACTCCGACCGGCTCCTGACAACGAGGAACAGTGGGAGTTTTGAAGACGGAGGAACGAAATAAATACGATGAGAATGAGAAATACGAAAATTTGTATGATACCGTAGAAAAGGAGAATAGAAAAATGGAGAATTTTTCGAAAAATTTTTTGGCAATATGTATGGAAATGAGTTGACGCATTTTGGCTACTGTGAGAAATGGATAGAGAAGAGCTCATGGGTTAGGAGGTAATTTGAATTTATATTGATATTCTTTTATCCTGGTTTACTTGGTAATAAGGAACCGAAATGATGGGAATGGGAACGTCAATGCGACACATTTCCATATAGACAGGATGGGTTTCTTAAGGTACCAAAACTCAAATGAAGCGTTTTCGTCATATTTGAATTTTCAAAATACGTCCATGACTCACACTTTTAAAAGAGCAACGTAGTCTGGTTTCGTTTAGCCTATTAAATCAGTCAATTGTGAAATATGATGCTATATTTTACACATAGATCACTCAAAAGTTAGGAATGATTATCGAAATACATAGGATTAAAGTTTTAAACTGAATTTTCAAGCTGTATAATTTGCTGAATTTGTTTCGGAAAACCTCCAAAGGATTACAGTAGGATGTGTTTAGTAGTTTTGTTGCTGACCACTTCAATCAAGATTTTTTTACCTAATTCCAATTCCATCTTTTGATTTTCATATAAAGCTATGGAAAGAATAAAATGAGGCTTCATTTTCATGGAAAAGAATTTCGAATTTTCGAAAATTGCATTTCGTGAAACATAAGGTTTCTTTTCGTCTAGATCCTTCGATTCATTCAGGTCAAACAAACACGGATTTCTCTTTCTTCAAATGTTTCCTGTCTACAGAACCCGGAATTGTTATTCCAACAATACTGCCCACACGTGAAGGTTGGTAAGATGATGATGTTGTCAAAATGTTGCCCGGAAGCAATAAATTCGTAGAAAAACGGCGCTGTCGGTTGTTGATTGATTCGTCGTCTTGCTGATTACGGGTCGAAACTCTTCTGGAAACGAAGTTGTAGGAGGGTCTGGCTCTGGATGATGGATTGGTATGCAAAGGCGCATGTCGGATCCCTGGGTCCCGTATAAGCAACTCGTCACGTGAATGGAATACTGATCAACAATCATTGAGTCACTAATCAGCCAATCAGTAATCATGAGCGTAGACGAAACACGGAAAAAAAAAGTTGAGCTCGAAGAACAATACGCACTTTTGAAGACGCTCCTCTTTTTTTCAGTCTGTTTCATTTGTTAACTAATTAGAAGCATGGAGATGACGGAAAAAGCGGGGGGTCTTGGGAAACGTCATCAAGACAAATGGCAAGAATAAGGAAGCAGAATTCTGATTAATTAATTCCACAGTTCCCTCGCAGTTCTATTTTTATACAAAACGTTTTTATACGAGTCTGAAGGTTGGAACGAAAACAGACGTTATCAGAAATTCAAATGAACATCATTTTGTCCTAGGAATGGCACACACACATATAAACCTAGCACGCAAAATTTAACTAAATCTCATCATTCTGCGAACACCTATGACTCAATCCATTTCGAAATTTTAGATAGCATCTAGTGTTATTGTTTTGTCTTCTTTCGAATTGCTATTTACCAATCATTAATTAAGCTGATTCTGTCTTTAGCTGACGATGTCAAAACAAAGCCGAGTAATTTTAGTAATTGAAATAGAAGGATATACGAATAGTGGTGGTACAAAATGAAATAAGAGTTTGTTCCGAAAAATGGGTGGACTAACTTTGAAAACAATTAGGCATTCAAAAAGTGCAGGTTTCGAAAAAAAAAAGAAACAACGAAAAATAAACGATTTGTGTTCCGAAAACCTATTGTTCCCTCAAACGGTGGGCGGAAAATGCTCATTCTCCGGAATTGGTTTTTTTCATTATATGAGTGAACAATGAGTTTGATCCGTTGGAATTTTGAAGAGGGGGAATGTGAGAAAACATTATGAATAAACCATAGAATCAAGGACCATAAGAGGTTTTTGGAAGTTTTTTGTTGATTTTCAAAATTTTTGGTTCCATTCTCTCCATGGGTGCTCAGAGATCTGAATGAATTAGAGAAATAATGTCAATAGAGTGTTAAAGTTACAGTAGTTTTCTCCTCCCACACATCATCTCTCCAGAAATAATAATTGTACCTTTTCTAACGTTTTCCGGTGTACTTCCGAGCTGAAATTCTGACGCTAGTGGTTGCTTCATACTCCCACACCTTATTTGAAACCCTCTCTCAATTTTTCATTCAACTGCATGGCTCACAAATTTTATGTAAGGTCTTCATCAATTGACAAATCTTTTCCTGAAGACGTGTGACAGACAAACGGGTGATGGCGGAAACTAATGGAAAGGGCAAAGAGAATAGGAAGATGATGGCAATTAAACTACTCATCATCATCTTCAGTCTCGCGGATTTATGAGCCGTGACATCATGATGAGACCCCCATTATTTTTGTCACGGGAAACATTTTAATATGAGAAGTATAAAGTAGAGAACAAATCATAAGGAAGGGGAACTGAGTCATTTTTAGTAAAGTGAGAAATTTCTAATGAGTTTATCCAGACACAATGAGGGTGGAATTGAGAGTTGTTTCAGTGAACGAGGAGTCTTATGGGGACATTTTTGAAAATAACAACATTTTGAACTATATGAAATGTTGCAATTGTGTAAGGGACAATGGAAGAACGTGAAGTGTCTTTTAATTTTGATCTTGGAATTTTTCTCCCAAGGAAACCTCAATACCTTGTAAATTCAGATTTTAATGAGCTTCAAGGATCGGTTGTGAATCGGTTATCTAGACACCTTTGAAAATTTTAGAATCTAGTCACCAGTTTCAGTACCAAAAATTACGTTTTCAGTGCAAAATAGCGATTCTCAAAAACGACTTTCCTAACTTCTAGGACGTTTCAGAACATGCAATTTATTGTGTTTTACTCAAAATGAAGTTCGGTTCACTAAAAATAGAACATCTTTTTTAAAAATTATTATTCTCGATTTTTCCACTATTTTGAGATCCATTAAAAATTTTCAAATAAGTTTTTTTTAATGTCTGAAACGTGAATTTTTGATTTATTCTAAGTATAAAACAACAAATTTCGTATTCTGGAACGTCTTAGTAGTTGAGAAAATCATTTTTCAAAATAGCTGTTTTGCACTGACAACTGGTTATTTGGTATTGAAACTGAACAATTTGGCAGAAACTGGCCAACGGATTCTGAAAACTTCAGAAGTGTCTGGAAAAGCTATCCTTAACCCATCCTGAAAGTTTCATCGAAATCTGGGTTTACAAGGTGTTGAGGTTCCCTTGTCAGAAAAGTTCTTTTTTTTAGAAACCTTAGATCAAAATTCAAAAACACTCTACGTTCAAAAATTTTACAGAAAACATGGATTTTGAGGTTCTATTTCTCCCGGATTAAAACTTCAAAACACGGAGTTCAAAAAGGAATGCTATACGAAAAAAAAACTCAAAAAATATCTTCGGATTAGAACTCTGAAATATTGTCCTGCACACTCCAATTTTTATTTGAAAATCTCAATTTTTTCATAAAACATGAAAAAATATGGGCGAAAAAAAAAACACACGAAAGAGAACCAATCATCCCAAGAATAAGAGTTCAAAAACAGGAACCACTTTTTGGGCTACTAGACCAGAACAAATAAGGGACGTCTAAATTACTACTACCTCTTCGTTTCACTAAAAATAGAAAATCCAATACGTTCGGAATTTCAGAACTTCCGGGATGAGCAACTTCCAAAAATATAGAAAACAAGACCCAATTTGCACGAAGAACCGAAATCTTCAAAACTAACTTAAATAGTTTCGACGAGACTGACGTGTACGTCTGAGTTGAGTTCTTGTTACCAGACACGTGACCCCCCACCCCTTTTTCAAGTGTTTTGTTTCTTTGTGGGGTGGGTCCGAGGTCTCTTTTGTCATCACTACTGGTGGCCGGGGGGATGGCTCGGCACTGATGGCGGCGTATTCAATTTGTACCACCCATGGGACCTCATTTGACAAGTGTTTCAAAAATTCGAATGTCCGTTTTTCTTTTTTTTTGCGGGTGGCAGGCGGTCCCTGACACCGACGCGCTGGGTCAAGTTCTTTTTTTTGTGATGGACTGAAGATAAATGGGTTGATCGTGACATCACTGATATTGCTCGGTTAGAGAGTGATAATTCATGCAGGATATTTATACATTTTTTGAATGGAGACCACAAACTAGAATTTTCGGAGTGGCCTTCTCGGAATTTTTCGAAATGTCAAAATATTCGAATATCAATTTTAGGATTATTCCCGATTTTCAAATCTTCGTGAATAGTTCGGCTGGAATTTCATTCCGAAAATGAAATTAATTTTCGAAATTTTCGGAATTTCGAAGTCTGTTTCAAACATTCTTGGACCACAAACTTCTGGTAGACGTAACCACTACAAACTGCTTAACTAACTTACTCATTTTTATTCACCAAAAATCACCAATACATTTACGCTGATAGTATAGTCTGATCAATGCAAAAAATGGCTTCCATTGTTGATATAATCTTTTCGTTCCGCGGCGAACACAATACCTTTCGCAAAACCTGTCTCCGCACACATTATCTTCACCTGCTTCATCAGTCATAAACGGGAAAAGGTGGTGTTGAGAGTGTACGGTTCCATGGTGTAGCGGTTAGCACTCAGGACTTTGAATCCTGCGACCCGAGTTCAAATCTCGGTGGAACCTATCGTTTTGTATTATTTTTAAAAATATTTTTGTCATTTTTTTTGTTTTGGGAGTACCATTAAACAAGTAGTTTTTAAATTTAATGAAACACGTGAGCATCAGAAAATTGTTTTTTAATTTTTTGATACAGAAATACTTGTTCAAAAAAAAAACAGAAATATCTAAAAATTGAATGTTAAAAATGAAAATAAAAACAAGAAAAAACAAAAATGGCTTCAAAAAGTCAGTATGTATATTCCAAGACTTCACACCCCAGGTGGTTTAGTACATAACTGAATCACCTTCACATTCAAACACAAACCACATGCTTAAATTTCTTTTTAAGATGAATTAGGAAATCAAAACAAACAGCAATAGATCAGTAAACATCAATGATCATCAGTTGAATAGTTATTCAATTTATACGAGACTTCATTCTCTTCATTTTCCTCCTCAAATTCAATTAAATTGTTTTTGTTGTATTCTGTATATTTTTTTCAATTTTTAGAAAAAGCGTAACTAATCAATTTGTCTGGTTAAAGTTCGAGAATTTCAATGAGGTTGGTTGCTCATGTAGAAAACGTTCGAACATAGCTAAAAACAGAAGAAAAGCAATTCGTTATAAAGAAAGAATAACGGGGGGTTAGAAATAAATGAGTTCGTTTTTAGTATTTTTTCCTGTTTTTAACGAACCATAAGACACAAAGACAAGGAATGGAAAACAACTCAAACTTTGATATTGCTCGGAAAACAATTGGTTTCCCCATATATTTTTCCAGAATGCCCAGCAATGTCTAGAGTCGATTCTCAGCATGCACCATGAAAAGAATATAAATCGATTCTATGTGGAACTAGAAATTTGGTATTCAGGAAGTGAAATGAGAAAACAAGGAAAAAAATGAGAAGAATTCGAAATCCTGATGGTCAACTAATGGTCAATGAGTTGTTTCAAATTGAGTTTGAAGATGTTCTAGGA
>NC_013491.2:14885661-15032984 GCF_000004555.2 Caenorhabditis briggsae | reverse complement strand
GATGAGAATGAGAAATACGAAAATTTGTATGATACCGTAGAAAAGGAGAATAGAAAAATGGAGAATTTTTCGAAAAATTTTTTGGCAATATGTATGGAAATGAGTTGACGCATTTTGGCTACTGTGAGAAATGGATAGAGAAGAGCTCATGGGTTAGGAGGTAATTTGAATTTATATTGATATTCTTTTATCCTGGTTTACTTGGTAATAAGGAACCGAAATGATGGGAATGGGAACGTCAATGCGACACATTTCCATATAGACAGGATGGGTTTCTTAAGGTACCAAAACTCAAATGAAGCGTTTTCGTCATATTTGAATTTTCAAAATACGTCCATGACTCACACTTTTAAAAGAGCAACGTAGTCTGGTTTCGTTTAGCCTATTAAATCAGTCAATTGTGAAATATGATGCTATATTTTACACATAGATCACTCAAAAGTTAGGAATGATTATCGAAATACATAGGATTAAAGTTTTAAACTGAATTTTCAAGCTGTATAATTTGCTGAATTTGTTTCGGAAAACCTCCAAAGGATTACAGTAGGATGTGTTTAGTAGTTTTGTTGCTGACCACTTCAATCAAGATTTTTTTACCTAATTCCAATTCCATCTTTTGATTTTCATATAAAGCTATGGAAAGAATAAAATGAGGCTTCATTTTCATGGAAAAGAATTTCGAATTTTCGAAAATTGCATTTCGTGAAACATAAGGTTTCTTTTCGTCTAGATCCTTCGATTCATTCAGGTCAAACAAACACGGATTTCTCTTTCTTCAAATGTTTCCTGTCTACAGAACCCGGAATTGTTATTCCAACAATACTGCCCACACGTGAAGGTTGGTAAGATGATGATGTTGTCAAAATGTTGCCCGGAAGCAATAAATTCGTAGAAAAACGGCGCTGTCGGTTGTTGATTGATTCGTCGTCTTGCTGATTACGGGTCGAAACTCTTCTGGAAACGAAGTTGTAGGAGGGTCTGGCTCTGGATGATGGATTGGTATGCAAAGGCGCATGTCGGATCCCTGGGTCCCGTATAAGCAACTCGTCACGTGAATGGAATACTGATCAACAATCATTGAGTCACTAATCAGCCAATCAGTAATCATGAGCGTAGACGAAACACGGAAAAAAAAAGTTGAGCTCGAAGAACAATACGCACTTTTGAAGACGCTCCTCTTTTTTTCAGTCTGTTTCATTTGTTAACTAATTAGAAGCATGGAGATGACGGAAAAAGCGGGGGGTCTTGGGAAACGTCATCAAGACAAATGGCAAGAATAAGGAAGCAGAATTCTGATTAATTAATTCCACAGTTCCCTCGCAGTTCTATTTTTATACAAAACGTTTTTATACGAGTCTGAAGGTTGGAACGAAAACAGACGTTATCAGAAATTCAAATGAACATCATTTTGTCCTAGGAATGGCACACACACATATAAACCTAGCACGCAAAATTTAACTAAATCTCATCATTCTGCGAACACCTATGACTCAATCCATTTCGAAATTTTAGATAGCATCTAGTGTTATTGTTTTGTCTTCTTTCGAATTGCTATTTACCAATCATTAATTAAGCTGATTCTGTCTTTAGCTGACGATGTCAAAACAAAGCCGAGTAATTTTAGTAATTGAAATAGAAGGATATACGAATAGTGGTGGTACAAAATGAAATAAGAGTTTGTTCCGAAAAATGGGTGGACTAACTTTGAAAACAATTAGGCATTCAAAAAGTGCAGGTTTCGAAAAAAAAAAGAAACAACGAAAAATAAACGATTTGTGTTCCGAAAACCTATTGTTCCCTCAAACGGTGGGCGGAAAATGCTCATTCTCCGGAATTGGTTTTTTTCATTATATGAGTGAACAATGAGTTTGATCCGTTGGAATTTTGAAGAGGGGGAATGTGAGAAAACATTATGAATAAACCATAGAATCAAGGACCATAAGAGGTTTTTGGAAGTTTTTTGTTGATTTTCAAAATTTTTGGTTCCATTCTCTCCATGGGTGCTCAGAGATCTGAATGAATTAGAGAAATAATGTCAATAGAGTGTTAAAGTTACAGTAGTTTTCTCCTCCCACACATCATCTCTCCAGAAATAATAATTGTACCTTTTCTAACGTTTTCCGGTGTACTTCCGAGCTGAAATTCTGACGCTAGTGGTTGCTTCATACTCCCACACCTTATTTGAAACCCTCTCTCAATTTTTCATTCAACTGCATGGCTCACAAATTTTATGTAAGGTCTTCATCAATTGACAAATCTTTTCCTGAAGACGTGTGACAGACAAACGGGTGATGGCGGAAACTAATGGAAAGGGCAAAGAGAATAGGAAGATGATGGCAATTAAACTACTCATCATCATCTTCAGTCTCGCGGATTTATGAGCCGTGACATCATGATGAGACCCCCATTATTTTTGTCACGGGAAACATTTTAATATGAGAAGTATAAAGTAGAGAACAAATCATAAGGAAGGGGAACTGAGTCATTTTTAGTAAAGTGAGAAATTTCTAATGAGTTTATCCAGACACAATGAGGGTGGAATTGAGAGTTGTTTCAGTGAACGAGGAGTCTTATGGGGACATTTTTGAAAATAACAACATTTTGAACTATATGAAATGTTGCAATTGTGTAAGGGACAATGGAAGAACGTGAAGTGTCTTTTAATTTTGATCTTGGAATTTTTCTCCCAAGGAAACCTCAATACCTTGTAAATTCAGATTTTAATGAGCTTCAAGGATCGGTTGTGAATCGGTTATCTAGACACCTTTGAAAATTTTAGAATCTAGTCACCAGTTTCAGTACCAAAAATTACGTTTTCAGTGCAAAATAGCGATTCTCAAAAACGACTTTCCTAACTTCTAGGACGTTTCAGAACATGCAATTTATTGTGTTTTACTCAAAATGAAGTTCGGTTCACTAAAAATAGAACATCTTTTTTAAAAATTATTATTCTCGATTTTTCCACTATTTTGAGATCCATTAAAAATTTTCAAATAAGTTTTTTTTAATGTCTGAAACGTGAATTTTTGATTTATTCTAAGTATAAAACAACAAATTTCGTATTCTGGAACGTCTTAGTAGTTGAGAAAATCATTTTTCAAAATAGCTGTTTTGCACTGACAACTGGTTATTTGGTATTGAAACTGAACAATTTGGCAGAAACTGGCCAACGGATTCTGAAAACTTCAGAAGTGTCTGGAAAAGCTATCCTTAACCCATCCTGAAAGTTTCATCGAAATCTGGGTTTACAAGGTGTTGAGGTTCCCTTGTCAGAAAAGTTCTTTTTTTTAGAAACCTTAGATCAAAATTCAAAAACACTCTACGTTCAAAAATTTTACAGAAAACATGGATTTTGAGGTTCTATTTCTCCCGGATTAAAACTTCAAAACACGGAGTTCAAAAAGGAATGCTATACGAAAAAAAAACTCAAAAAATATCTTCGGATTAGAACTCTGAAATATTGTCCTGCACACTCCAATTTTTATTTGAAAATCTCAATTTTTTCATAAAACATGAAAAAATATGGGCGAAAAAAAAAACACACGAAAGAGAACCAATCATCCCAAGAATAAGAGTTCAAAAACAGGAACCACTTTTTGGGCTACTAGACCAGAACAAATAAGGGACGTCTAAATTACTACTACCTCTTCGTTTCACTAAAAATAGAAAATCCAATACGTTCGGAATTTCAGAACTTCCGGGATGAGCAACTTCCAAAAATATAGAAAACAAGACCCAATTTGCACGAAGAACCGAAATCTTCAAAACTAACTTAAATAGTTTCGACGAGACTGACGTGTACGTCTGAGTTGAGTTCTTGTTACCAGACACGTGACCCCCCACCCCTTTTTCAAGTGTTTTGTTTCTTTGTGGGGTGGGTCCGAGGTCTCTTTTGTCATCACTACTGGTGGCCGGGGGGATGGCTCGGCACTGATGGCGGCGTATTCAATTTGTACCACCCATGGGACCTCATTTGACAAGTGTTTCAAAAATTCGAATGTCCGTTTTTCTTTTTTTTTGCGGGTGGCAGGCGGTCCCTGACACCGACGCGCTGGGTCAAGTTCTTTTTTTTGTGATGGACTGAAGATAAATGGGTTGATCGTGACATCACTGATATTGCTCGGTTAGAGAGTGATAATTCATGCAGGATATTTATACATTTTTTGAATGGAGACCACAAACTAGAATTTTCGGAGTGGCCTTCTCGGAATTTTTCGAAATGTCAAAATATTCGAATATCAATTTTAGGATTATTCCCGATTTTCAAATCTTCGTGAATAGTTCGGCTGGAATTTCATTCCGAAAATGAAATTAATTTTCGAAATTTTCGGAATTTCGAAGTCTGTTTCAAACATTCTTGGACCACAAACTTCTGGTAGACGTAACCACTACAAACTGCTTAACTAACTTACTCATTTTTATTCACCAAAAATCACCAATACATTTACGCTGATAGTATAGTCTGATCAATGCAAAAAATGGCTTCCATTGTGATATAATCTTTTCGTTCCGCGGCGAACACAATACCTTTCGCAAAACCTGTCTCCGCACACATTATCTTCACCTGCTTCATCAGTCATAAACGGGAAAAGGTGGTGTTGAGAGTGTACGGTTCCATGGTGTAGCGGTTAGCACTCAGGACTTTGAATCCTGCGACCCGAGTTCAAATCTCGGTGGAACCTATCGTTTTGTATTATTTTTAAAAATATTTTTGTCATTTTTTTTGTTTTGGGAGTACCATTAAACAAGTAGTTTTTAAATTTAATGAAACACGTGAGCATCAGAAAATTGTTTTTTAATTTTTTGATACAGAAATACTTGTTCAAAAAAAAAACAGAAATATCTAAAAATTGAATGTTAAAAATGAAAATAAAAACAAGAAAAAACAAAAATGGCTTCAAAAAGTCAGTATGTATATTCCAAGACTTCACACCCCAGGTGGTTTAGTACATAACTGAATCACCTTCACATTCAAACACAAACCACATGCTTAAATTTCTTTTTAAGATGAATTAGGAAATCAAAACAAACAGCAATAGATCAGTAAACATCAATGATCATCAGTTGAATAGTTATTCAATTTATACGAGACTTCATTCTCTTCATTTTCCTCCTCAAATTCAATTAAATTGTTTTTGTTGTATTCTGTATATTTTTTTCAATTTTTAGAAAAAGCGTAACTAATCAATTTGTCTGGTTAAAGTTCGAGAATTTCAATGAGGTTGGTTGCTCATGTAGAAAACGTTCGAACATAGCTAAAAACAGAAGAAAAGCAATTCGTTATAAAGAAAGAATAACGGGGGGTTAGAAATAAATGAGTTCGTTTTTAGTATTTTTTCCTGTTTTTAACGAACCATAAGACACAAAGACAAGGAATGGAAAACAACTCAAACTTTGATATTGCTCGGAAAACAATTGGTTTCCCCATATATTTTTCCAGAATGCCCAGCAATGTCTAGAGTCGATTCTCAGCATGCACCATGAAAAGAATATAAATCGATTCTATGTGGAACTAGAAATTTGGTATTCAGGAAGTGAAATGAGAAAACAAGGAAAAAAATGAGAAGAATTCGAAATCCTGATGGTCAACTAATGGTCAATGAGTTGTTTCAAATTGAGTTTGAAGATGTTCTAGGAAAGTTCAGAAGAGGAGTTTTTCAGGGAAAATTGGTAAAGGAGACGAAGAAAAGAGGGAAATTGAATTGTGAAACTGGTCTCATGGACCAACAAAACATTTTATCTTCCGAGGTGGTATAACAGAGGGGGGCTGTGTGAATCTGTGGGGTACTCTTGGAAAGTCTCATCCAAAATCAGAATCTAAAAAATGTATTATAGCATCAAAGAACAGTTTCAACTTCTGGGATCAGTTTGCATTTGGTTTATTAATGTCAATGACTATACATTCCACATATCCTAGTACACGTATACTGGTAACTAGCCTAATTTGGATTTTGATTGAGCTCATTATATATAAGAAACAGCGGACATAAAGCTGTCAGTATGAGTTGAACTTCAGGAATAGGGCCATAGATTTAGGATGTGATCTTGGTACAAATATCGTGACCGCTCTAATTGAAGGTCACCCAAACTATCAAGTTTAAGTTCATATATCTCATTTTCTGCGAATGATATCAACAATTTGTCAACTGATAAAATTTTTATCTTGTTATCAAAAAAGTTTCATCAGTTAACCACTTCTCGATATCTTTTACGGAAAATGAGATAAATGGATTTAAAGACGGTTTGGGTGATTTTCTATTAGAGTGTTTACGGTAATTCACAAGTGAAATTCAAATTAATGCTTGGCTGGAGTTCTTCTGAAAATCAATTTTCTTTTGGCCTACAACTCTCAAATTGTTTCGGTTGTCATGTTTTTATTCCAGAGTTCTGTAGTTTCGCAACAGATTTCAAATGTTCATTTACAACTACAGTTTTCAGTTTCTGACAGCTTAGACAATTGTTTTTTGAGCAAGCCTGAGTTTGTCTGGTGTATTTCTAAGAAAAAGGGTTTCCTTAATTTCTCCTACGCATTCTATTTTCTTCCTCCTATTTCATTTCCGCCTTCATTATTTCAATCGTTGACCTCCCGAAACATCTGTAGTGTGTTGTTTAGTTTCTTGTCTAGTTTCGACCCCGTTTTTTAGTCCCATTAATCATGTAAATGAGTTATTCACGTTGAAACACATCAGTAAGAAAATAGAAGCATCTCGTGGGTGGTTGAAAGGGCAAATGGGATAAGAGTTTGGGAGTCACTGTGCAAAGGATGGGAGAAAGATCATGGAGAACTTTTAGAGATAGGAAAAAGGGCGATGAAAAATTGATGAGAGAGATCTGTGAATGATGGTCCAATGAAAGAACGACATATATCTTTAGAAGAATGAATAAGTACATGTGGCTGGTTACATTGAAAAGTTAGAAATGGTTAGTTTAGTCATCGGAGAGATGGTCGGGGAAAATTGAAGTTCAAAGCAGAGAGGGAAATATAATTTTGAAAAGCACTTTCAAAAGAATGCAGCGCAGTGCACATGTTTTCTCAGGTTTTGGGGAAAACAATACAATAGGAAAAGATTTTTCCACTCCTGGAGCCTGCAAAAAGGTCAGTTCGGGAATATGAAAGCATGATTCCGTGAATTCCCTTATTTTTCTGAAAAGTTAAATTGACTGGTCTGAATTGGCTGAACCACGTGCCCCAGTTTGAACTTTTTTTAGTTTGGAACATGTTTTTGAACCCATAAATGAATTTATAGACAAAAGGAGGAAACCTATGTTTCTCAACAAAATTCGGTTTGAAATAAAGAAATTGGCAAAAATTGAGGTGATCATATTGAGAAGTTTCTGAATTTTTCGTTGGAATTTAAATTCGCAGCCCATACAAAATAATTATGATGACAATAACAATTCTCTATAAATAGGATCTTGGAAAATCTTAGAATTGTTGTTTTTTGAGAATATAAAGGAGGCCATATCATTTTGTTTCAGCACTACAGATTCAACAATAAACGATTCAAAATCGAAAAAATGATAATCACTCTTTGTTTCCTTTCTGTACATTTTGAGATTGTTTGTTATGAATTCCAATTTTATTTTTATGATTTACCGCTTTAAACTTTTTTCTTTGAAGGATCCAAAATATGTCTTGTGAAACAGTCAATTTGTTTTTCAATGTCACCACTATAACCATATTTTTTAGCTATATCATGCAAACAAAAGTAAATATTGAACAACATTCAACTATATTTGATCCTAAATCAAAAATACATCCGGGAAATAGGTTTTTTATTGATAAATGTAGTCAGTTACTCAATGTTCTTTATAGAATCCGTTCAAACGTCAGGAAACTTGTCAACTATCCTTAATCATGTACTCAGGGGTTGTCCAAAATTTTCGCATTTTTTCACATATGGTAATGATGTAGCTCATGCAAAACTTGAGTTAACGATGTGTCCCAACAAAAAATTTCCTAAAAATAAGCCAGATGAAAATAATTGCACTGTTTCATTTAAGATTGTTTTATTAAAACGAACGGTCTATCAGAAAACATGCTACTGGTGATTTTTAAGTCCATTCAGATTTTCAAAAAATTTTTGATTTTTTTATAGAATCTCAGATCGACATATACATTTTCTTCATGATAGGTGAAATGTGGATTGTTTTAAATCTGAAAAAAATACTCGAAACGGTGAGATTTTCAAAAACCCTAATCATTTTCTTTTTCTTTATATATTCATTTCATGTCAGTCCAATTCCTACGTAAAAATCAGCGCAAAGACAATTGCTGAAATATTCGAGCAACCATATTCCAACGAACTGCCTCTCCAAAAATTCAAACCCCGGTCTATGCGATTTTTCTGTTCAACAGTTTTCGAATTCTGTTTTGTGATACGAACTGACAAACAACGATCCTCAGGTCGACCAACTTTTGCTTTCATTGATGGTTCCTTCGATTAACCTAAACACAATACCCCCCAGCAAAAACGGTTTTTCACCGAATGACATCACCTTTTTCTTGGTCCAACCTCTTCTAACCACTTCCTTTCATCTTTCCCTATTTAAAAGAAATCACCGCTTACTGTCGACAACAAATTCAGATACGAAAATAACTGAATGTTTACAACAATACGTTCAATTATCAATTATCAGATGTACCTCCTTCTGTAAAACCGGACAAACAACTTGGGTTCTCATTATTTTTGAAACTTGTCGTTGTGGTTTTCAGAACAACAATCTGTTGATTAACAATGGAACTGTTGGGCAGTTTCTCAAGAAATGTGATGCCTGTGAAAAAGCGGATTAGTAGAAGTTGGTAAGTTTGAGCAGAGTTAGGTGAGTGATACAAATCTGCAACGAACTAAGTTCTAAGTGATAAGAACATTTTTGTAACCATTTTACAGTATTCTCGAAGATATAAAATAGCTGTAAAAATACAGTGTAATTTTTCTGAATATATCTACCGTAAAACTTGTAATAGAAGGGCCGTCATACTGCCAAGTTCGAGCTCAATCATCTTGGTTCCTATAGGATACATCAAAAACATGTCAATTGATAAAATGGTTGGGATGTTATGATAACATTTTACCAGTTGACAACTCTTTCATATCTTCAACGAAAATTTAGATAAATCGACTCAAAGTTAAAAGTTAGAAAGCCCTTCTATTACTGGTCTTACGGTATAAATGAGTTTGTTGAATTTGTTTCTTCGACGTTTGTTCTCATTTCCAACCTCTGTTTTCCAACCAATGTAAAATTTGTGTCAGAGAGATTGTTTATTACAGTATATCAATCTTCATATCAAATGTGTTGGTTTTTTGTCACTTTGACCATTCTCAGAGGTCTTGAGATCGGCTGTCAAGTTTTCAGTCACTTTAAAAACTTTGGAAGGCGTAAAACAGACCTTAACGAAACACTTTGAATTCGCAAAATTCCTTGAAAGTGTTTTGTGTCTTAGCTACTTGCCGGTTTCTGAAAGGGATCCTTTTTTGGCCCGTTTTTGCTCTAAAACGGAAAAAATATACAAGTATTTTTCAGAAATCATCAAATATCTGAAAAACTGGGAATTAAAAAAATTTTTGTGAATGCAAGGTTTTTGATCTAGGCCTGTTTTACACTTTCCAACGCTTTCGAAATGGTCGGAAACTTGACATTCGAGCTTCAGTCTCTTGAAAATTGTCAAAAATGCTGAAAAACAATACCGAAAACTATGTTTTTGAATTTTTTATTGACTGGTAACGTATATGAAATAGAAATTGAATTGAAACATTTGTCGTATGGGTTTCATATCATGATCCATCAGGTCAAACTGCTAGCTTTTCGCATATACCAGCAATAAAAGCATGAATGGGTGTCATAAAAAGCCACTAAACGTGAAAAAGCTCAAATCCGTATAGCACGACCAATTGAATAGCACGTTTCAAGGCTCATAACAAGGTCTCGCAAAAAGCAAAAATGGGACAAAAGTGAATTGGCATAGAATTGAAAAAGGGCACTTGTGTTTGGTTGACTACAAGAATATTAGCGAAGTCTTTTTCCCACTTTTTCTCTTTTCCGTCTCTTCCTTTCGGCGATGAGCAAACAAATCCAGCGGTGGCGGTGGTGACGCGGAGTTGTTTCAACCATTTCTTTGCTTTCCGTTCAACCACTGTCAAATACTATTTTAGCTAACTTATTTTGATATATTTTGGGATGAAAAACGGGTTCAAGACTGGTATCGCAATGAGGTGAGCTACATTTTTGATTTTTAAAGTGAGTAAAACTATGCTGAATGATTCAAAAGTTATTTCGCAACTGGAATTTTTGATTTTGTGTTTTATGATTTGTGGAATGTCATATCACCCCATTTTGAAAGACATTTATTAAAAGATTTTTTTTTATCTCTAGGAAAATAAAATACAGAGAAAAATCTTGAAAACAAAAAAAAATACAGTCTGGTTAAAATTTTTTTTGCAAGTTTCTTGACAATAAATTGACTTTAAAAAATATAGATAAGACGCACTTCATTGGTACTATTGTTTTTCAAATAGGATGTTATTTGGGAAGTGCAATCAACTTGCCAATTACTTTGCAAAGTAACAAGATATTTCGTAACAAGAAAATCTTGAACACAAAAAAAATACAGTCTGGTTAAAATTTTTTCTGCAAGTCCATTGACAATAAATTGACTTCAAAAAATATAGATAAGACGCACTTCATTGGTACTATTGTTCTCCAAATAGGATGTTTTTTGAGAAGTGCAATCAACTTGCCAATTACTTTGCAAAGTAACAAGATATTTGAAAGTGATGAGAAAAAAACATAATTGAAAAATCAGGGCCCGGGTTTATCACATTTGATAAAAATTCTGAAACTTTAATTAACAGAATATTTTTTGAGAAAATTACGATGGAAGTCCTGTCGGCTCATGTCAGTCCGTCCCGTTTCAAACATTGAAAAAAAAACAAAAATAAAAAATTCCTATTTTTTAAGAATTGATTTTTGAGAAAAATACAAAAATTCTAGGTAATCTTACAAAACAAAAAACCTGCCAATAAATAAAAAAAATTGAAAATTGAAAAAAAACGGAACAATTCCTGAAACTACTGAATGTTTGAATTTTTGAAATTTAATGGGTCAAGCGGTACAGGATGGTTCGAAGTATTTAAAACGAGATAACTTTCTTGAATTTTGAATATCGTTCGCTTTGAGCAACTTTCTAACCACAGCTGTGTCATTGTTTATTTTAAATTTTTTTTCGCGTACTTTCTTGGCACTTGTCCAAGTTGTTGACAATTTTTTCTTGTTTTCTGTTCACCTCAAAAAAAATTCTTGCATCCAAAAACTTTAAAAATCGAACTCTTTCATTTCATGACTTTCATACAATCTGATCTTGTCAATTCCCACTGTAACATTCTTTTTCTGACATTTTGGCAGTTATAACTGATAAGCTACACATCATACATGGTCACTATCGTATCTAATCACAGTCACGGGGCAAAAATAAGTAAAAACATGATGAGCCAAGGTATTTTTATTGGTGTAAATGATGCTACAGTGTGGCGATAAGAAACAGATTGTTTGAAACGTTGTTTTGATCGAAAAATGGCTCAGAAAGTGTTTTTGAGTCATTTTTCATTTGGTTGTGTTTGTTGTTTGTCTTCTAATGGTTCCAGAAGGTTGAGGATGTTCTGTTTGACTGGAATTTTGTATTTTGAAATTCTTATACAGTCACGGGATTAACAAAGTAGATTAGATAAGATAAAAATGCAGATAATGTCAGAATTCTGACGTTGTTGTGCATCTTCATCCCGATTAGCTACATTTATAAGATGTTGCAAGGACCGTAGGACTTCTTTTTAGTTTCTTTTACACCACGCCTCTTGTACTCCCACAACCGTTTTCATTCGGTTCAAACCCCATTTTCTTGCCTAGATCATCCCATTGTCACTTTCCATTGTCACCTACACCACTAAACTTCTAATTCGGGAGGAGGCAAAAAAGAAGTGGTGTTGTCCGTTTGTCCCTCCGCACTTTATACGTACACCTCCCGTGTATTATACATTTTGTTCATATCATTCTATCATCAGTCCTCATTGTTTCCTTTTTCTTTAATTCCGTATATATTTCGAGAGAAGGGAAGAGAAGTAAGAAGGAACACGGTATTAATTGATGATCCGAGAGTAAATTACTAGTATAGTCTCTTCTCAAGAAGAGAGTAGCCGGAAAAAAACTGCCGTGTGAAGAGGTGTGGATAGCAGCACCAGAATATTCATAATTTTTTCTGCATATGATCAAAACCACAAACCGGTCCAACGCTCTTCTTCTACTCTTCCTCCCGAATCTTACGCGCGGGAAGGGCGCAACAATTCCACACATGCATCATACAGTGTACATAGGGCATGTATGCCCCCCCCCCTTTGGCTTCCTAACACCAGAAGCCTCTTCGTCTCTTCCGATGACTTTTTCTCAATGGAAGAGAAAAAGATAAAGAGACGTCTTCTGCTGCTGCAGCAAGCTGCGCCGGACGGCAAGCCAAGGAGGTGTCCGAAAGAATTGTTAATTTAGCAATGTTGTCCTCGTTTTCTTCGTCAACGATCTCGATAAACGGTCGCCCGCCCCAGAAATTGACTGGTGTTACGTTACAAATTCGTTAGAATAAGCTAGGATAGTCCTGGGCGAAAAATTGGCAGTATGCTGTTTCATCATGATGACTCAACAGTTTCGTAACTGTTGCTTTTTTTAATTGAAAAAATTAGATTTTATTTTATTTTTTTTGTTTTTGGGAAAATTGTAGACAGTTTAGAAATTTTTCCGTCATTTTTTTAAATTTACAAATTCCTCAATACGTTTTTCTTGAAAATTAGGCTTCCACTAGTATACAAATAGTTGTTTTCCAAATATTGTCTCCAAGATTTTTAGAATGTTTTTTGATCAATATATTGGAAAGTACTAATTTTCCATACTGTTTTTTTTTGAATTAGGGTCCCATGCCGTTAACTATACGAAGAAATATTTTCCAAACATCAATTCCAAGTTTCAAAAACACTCCCATTATTGTTTTTTTTTTCGGCTTGTCCGCCCTTTGATGATCATTCGGTTTCATTTTCTCCCTTCTTGAATTCCGTTTTTTCTCATCTATCATTTTCTAGAACCTCCGTTTTTAGAGTTTGAATCTGTCTCATATATACTTGATAAAGCTTCAAACCACATTTTGACATAGTTTTTTGACTTTCTCAATTTTTGAAAATACTCGATTTCGAAATCCATTTTCCATCGAAACATTAGTCATAAATCTGCACTCTGTCCTTTTTGTGATATCGAGAAATTTTTGATCGAGAACGAAAACCACGTGATCCGTCCGATGGTATTGTCGTGTAATTCGGACCAAAGTTATTCTTTTATCAACAAGCTTTCCCTATCAATTAGTGACGATAGATGGAGAGAGAGAGGGAAAATGGTTCCACTTGCAGAAGAACAATGATTGCCTCGTTTTTTTCCGCCTATTCTCATCGTCGCTTAGTTTTTTTTCCAATATAACTTTCTTTAGACTTTCCCCTCTTTTCCATCCCTTTGAACAGGCAGCACCGACAACTTGGAACTGATAACAGTATCAGTGAAATATTGAACTCTAGTGTAGCCTGGTGCCTCGTTTGTGTATTTATTAGTGTGCAGTACACCTCTTTATGGTCATTCTAATGCTCAAACATTTTCAGTTTTAGATTCAACTCTCCATTTGTTTTTCAAATCTTTATTTCCATGGTTTTTCAGGGAAATGGCGGACAGTCCCAAATTTGCGTTAGTCACATTTGCGGTATATGCAGTGATATTATACAATGTCAACAGTTTCTTCTGGAAATTTGTCTTTATTGGATACGTAGTGTTCAGGCTGCTCCGAACCGACTTTGGAAGACGTGCAATGGCAACGATTCCAAGGGATTTCGCGTAAGTTCTAAAAGCCAAATCTTGCGTTCTTTCCCTTAGCCTTGACCACAGATTAGTCATTTCATTTTTGTCCGCACGACCCGGGGGGAAATGAGAAACCACCGCAGCTGGGTGCAAAATCTTCTCAATTCTCCCATTAGTGAACGGGATTGGAAAGTAGTGCATCGTTTCCTCCCACACTCGGAAAAAAGGCGAAATGACCATGGAATGCAAGAGTGACGTATTATATTTTTGTTGTTTTTTCAGGGGACTGAAACTCTTGATTTCTGTGAAATCCACCATCAATGCGTTGTTCAAAAAAGATCGTCCGATTCATGAAATCTTCTTGGATCAGGTTTGTGTCCTGTTGGCAGGAATAAGGGGAATGAATCGAAAACGATAATTTTTATTCGATTTCGGTTTTTTCACATTCTCACTATCGTACAAGAATTTATAGGATGATTTTATAGGTGAGACAACACCCCAACAAGATTGCTGTGGTTGAAATCGAATCTGGAAGAAAGTTGACCTACAAGGAACTCAACGAACTTTCCAACCAATATGCAAACCTCTACGTTGTAAGTTTACACAAAATTAAAACCAAATTTTATAGTTGTTGTTGGTCAGAATTTTCAACTAGGGGAATTGTTATCAAAAAAAAATTTCCAACACACCAGAATCATAAGTTGATAACAATTTTCTATATAATGATAGTTGTAGGCCTCAAATATGCAGCAATGGGTATAAAACAAACAAAAAACATGTATTCGGTGAATTTTGACCATTTTCAAGAGTATGGAACTCGGGTGTGAAGTGTTAGATGTCTTTGAAAATCTTGTAAGGTATAAAACATGCCGAGATTAAAACCTTTGCGATTATAGAATTTTTTGAGAACTCCTAGCTTCTCAGCTATTTGCCGATTTGTGAAAGACAACTCTTTTTGAATTTCGTGTACCAACGTCATAAAACCAGGGGAAATCGGCAAATACCTAAAGAACTAGGAATTTTCAAATAATTATGGGAATTCAAAGTTTTCAATCTACGTCTGTCTTACACCTCCCAAAAATATCGAATTGGTCGGACACTTGACGGCCTAGCTCCAGGCTTCTCTGAATGGTCGGAATAAACTGAAAGAGCAAGATTTTTGTATATCTTATTGACTGGTACTGTAGCATTCAATTTTAAAAACTAAAACACAGATATCACTCGACCATGAAACTTGGTCTTACTGTGTAGTCAACAAATCAGAAGTGAGAATCAAAAACTATACAAACCTAGCCATTTGGAAACGAGATCAAACTATACTAAACTTCACTTTGATTGCACCCAAACTGTGGGAATTCGCAAACGCAATAAACATGCGATAATGAGATTCGATCAAAACACAGAAATGAATTACAGAATGAGGGGTACAAGATTGGTGACGTTGTCGCCCTCTTCATGGAGAATAGCATTGACTTCTTCGCAATTTGGTTGGGACTTTCCAAAATTGGAGTAGTATCAGCATTCATCAACTCAAACTTGAAATTGGAACCATTGGCTCATTCAATCAATGTATCAAAGTGCAAATCGTGCATTACTAATAACAGTTTGTTGCCAAGTAAGCATACAACAGGCCATAATAATATAAAAACAAATAATTTTTCTAGTGTACAAAGCTGCTCTTGAGAAAGGGCTTATCAGCAAAGATATCCATGTTTTCCTTGCCGGAACCGAAGTTGATGGCCGCCACAGAAGCCTCCAACAAGACCTCCAACTCTTCTCTACTGAAGAACCAGCTCCAGTTGATGGGCTCAACTTCAGAAGCGTTCTCTGCTATATTTACACATCTGGAACTACGGGAAATCCAAAGCCAGCTGTTATCAAACACTTCCGCTACTACTGGATTGCTATGGGAGCTGGAAAGGCTTTTGGAATGACGAAACCAGATGTTGTGTATATTACCATGCCGATGTATCACTCTGCCGCTGGAATTATGGGTGTCGGATCTTTGATTGCATTTGGAACCACTTGTGTCATTAGAAAGAAGTTCTCTGCTAGCAATTTTTGGAAAGATTGTGTCAAGTACAATGTGACTGCTACACAGTACATTGGAGAAATCTGCAGGTGAGTGAAACAACTTTTTGTTGAAAAGTGAAACAAAATCATTAGCAATCGTTTTAGGTATCTTCTTGCTGCTAAGCCATGTCCTGAGGAAAAGGAACACAAAGTGAGGCTCATGTGGGGAAATGGGTTGAGAGGTCAAATCTGGAAGGAGTTTGTCGGAAGGTTTGGTATTAAGAAGATCGGAGAACTCTACGGATCAACAGAAGGAAACTCCAATATTGGTAAGATTTTGAGAATATTTCTAAATTAAAATTTGAAAGTAAAATATAAAATATTTTCAGTCAACTTGGACAATCATGTTGGATCTTGTGGATTCATGCCAATCTACCCACACATTGGAGCTTTCTACCCGGTTCGTCTCATTAAGGTTGACCGTGCTACTGGAGAACTCGAACGCGACAAAAATGGACTTTGTGTACCATGTGTGCCAGGAGAGACCGGAGAAATGGTCGGAGTGATCAAGGAGAAGGATGCTCTTCTGAAGTTCGAGGGATACGTCAGCGAAGGAGATACTGCTAAGAAAATCTACAGAGATGTGTTCAAGCACGGAGATAAGGTGTTTGCTAGTGGTGATATTCTTCACTGGGATGAACTCGGATACTTGTATTTTGTCGACAGGTGCGGAGACACTTTCCGTTGGAAGGGAGAGAATGTTTCGACTACTGAGGTTGAAGGAATCCTTCAGCCAGTTATGGATGTGGAAGATGCCACCGTTTATGGAGTAACGGTGAGTTTGAAAATTGATCAATGATTCCCCAATGAGACGGTACTTCACGTTCTATGATAACAATGCTTGTATTGTGTAGCAATCTATAATTCCATAATTTATAGACTACAGATAACTTATACATAACTTTTCTCAGATTGGAAAGATGGAAGGGCGTGCTGGAATGGCCGGAGTTGTGGTCAAGGATGGAATTGATATTGATGTAGGATCCAAAAAATATTAGAGAAAAATGAAAATTTTTTTCAGAAATTCCTAGCAGATATCACCTCTCGTCTCACTGAAAATCTTGCTTCTTATGCTATTCCAGTATTCATTAGATTGTGCAAAGAAGTTGATAGAACAGGTAAGGATTTGCGAATTCTTAGCATCAAATAAATGTACTAGAACACGTTTTCAGGCCGGTTTGACCACTTTCAGCAGTTTAACGCTGGCTGTCAAGTTTCCAATCTTTTTAAAAATTTTGAGAGTGTAAAACAGAACTAGATTAAAAATTTTGCATTCACAGAATTTTTCAGAAACTCATTGTTTTTCAATTATTTGTCGATTTCTGAATTACACCTGTTTTTTCATGTTTTCAGATTAAAAGGGTCAAAAAATAGTGTATTTCAGTAATCAGCAAATAGCTGAAAAACTAAGAATTTTCAAAAAATTCGGTGAATACAAAGTTTTTAATCTAAGTCTGTTTTACACTCTCCCAAACTTTCAAAGTGATTGGATACTTTACAGCAAAGCTTCAGACTCCTGAAGACTGACGAAAATCTATTGAAAAATACGTTTTTGTATATTTTATTGACTAGTACTGCATATGCTGTAGACTCTATCGCCGTATTTGTGAAAAAAAAACTATTTTTATATTTCCAGGAACCTTCAAACTCAAAAAGACTGATCTCCAAAAACAAGGATACGATTTGGCTGCCTGCAAAGGCGATAAGATCTACTATTGGGTCGGATCCGAGAAATCCTATAAACCGCTCACCGAAAAAATGCAGCAAGACATCGACGCCGGTATTTATGACCGATTCTAAGATTAATTGGTTTTATACATCTCCATCAAATTGGCTCAATTACTTACGCGTTTCTTTGTTTTTCATATTCTACTTGACACGTTTTCTACTTCAAAACTGTTCCTTTTTATGTTGCCATACAAATCATCAATCTAGTCAGTGGTATTTATTTTCTCTGTAAGGTATTCAATTTTCAAAAAATGCCGAGCCGGGAAATTTGCCAGAATTGCCTTACAAAAACTGTTCACATCTGGATTTGCTTATTTTTCTATATTTTTTTTGTGTACCGATTATACATGTCCCATATTCCAGTCTTGTTCTGATCACGAGTACCATTGTTTCCAATTGTGTTTATAGACTAAAGAAATTTTTATGAACTGTTTGATTGAAAGTATATACAAATGAATAAAATGATTTTTAAAATGACTTTTCGTCAAGAAGGGGATCACCGGGAGACAATTGTGGATGAAACCGGGAACTCAGCTTTTTAATAGTGAAAAACTGCAAAGACCAGGACCTCACACCAAATTGACCCCTGAAAATAGTAAGCTCAGTTAGCTAATGAGGTTATTCAGAGGAAAGCAAAATCAGCAATTGTCTGTGGCCGTAACAGCAAAAAAAGTTTTCTAGGTCATTTTATTGTTCACGTGGACGCCACGGATAGCCATACGAGACCTTTGCAGGACACTCCATGCGCCTTGAATGCTTACGCGATTTTTGAGCATATTAAGAAAAACCTACATTGACATATCTGTGACTCAGAAACCCATCACAGTCTTCATCCCAAACACATTGAACTGCGGTGCTAAAATTTAGTAGTGAGTAATTGAAAATCCATTATTTTTCTTACGTTGCTCCGCTCCCTGATTGCTCAGCAATCATTGTCTGAACAAATACTTGTAGCGTGGAAGATTGAGTGCTAAAAATATTTTTAAAGCTTATTTTTGAAGTTGAATAACACTTTCAGGAGAAAATTACCCTTCAATCGTTCTCTGATTGTTGACGAAATGTCTTTTGACGCTTGATCAGCTTCGTTCTCGTCATATTTGATCATATCGCCTAATTTCTCATTCATCACTTCCTGTATCATGCCTGTGATTGCTTTTGGGCGGAACCTGAACTATTCGATAAAAGGAAAATTAAGAATATATGTAGTAGAACTAAACAAAAGTTTACTCACTTTTGTCCTGGTGTCGGACGAAGAACAAAATTACGGTCAACATTATCTTCCATATTCATTGTGGTCAAACTGAATAAAAGTAACAAAAATGAAACATATAAGCACGCACGCCTCACCGCTCTGTAGCCATGGAAACAAGGACGCAGGTGAATCGATTTTCGTTGGCTAGGCAAACACACAAAGGAGGAGAGAGGGGAGGAGATGGCTCGAGAGAGGCATATTACTATTATTAAATCGGCTCTGGCATTCCTCTTTTCAACACAAAGTATTGAGCAATATCATGTTTTCGCTCGTTCGTATGAGGGAGGGTGCTGACCTAAAACGAGACTTTTTTCAGAGATTTCTCATGTCTGCATTTGACAGATTCCCAAAGCTTATTTTTGCAAGATTTATTTAGAAACTTATTCACAGAGACCGAATTATATAGAATATTTCGAAATCAAAAATTTAAATTTTACACATTTGTGTTTCAAAAAATGGTAGAGATAAAAGATATGAAAGAAGAGAAAACGAAGCAAATAGGAGAAATGTGAGAGCGGGATAATCGTACTGAAAATCAAAATTAAGATTTTTTAGTATTAGAAGGAATGGGGTCAATGGATTCTACTATTTTTCCACCCGAAAGTAGAACATCACATATTCGAAATTCTTGAAGGAAGGAATAAGTAGAAAAGGGGGAAAGGGCAATGAAGGGAAGATTTTTTGTGATTTATGGCGTTAAAAAAGTTCATAGGTACCGACAATTTGGATCATGGAACACCCGGGAATTAAGTTCTTCGATTAGTTGAATTTGGGAGAAAATTGGGGAGAAATTGGGACAAATCGCTAGAGATAGAATAACTAGAAAAACGATTCTATGAAAAATTGACAAGTTTTGAAGTAGAGAATAATTCAAAACTTGTTTATCTTTACAGAAAAACATGATATTTTTGCCCTAATCAAAGTAATCATAGGTTAGGCAAAAACAGATAGGTGTGTATCCACATCGCTCTGTAGTGGGTCCCCAGGGAACGCGATATTGAATCTTCCTAGATCCTCCTCACTCTCGGTATCCGCTTCTCGAGAGATGCTCTCATCCTCGTACCGATTGACATTCTCATTGTATGAAGCAACCATGCTCCCGTTTTCAGCAGTTGGTATGTATGGGAGACCATCTTTAACTTTGTCGAAAATCTCATCGAGAAAAAGTTCCTCAGCTGTGATGCGTTCATTCGGATCATACTTCCAGCATCTGGTCATCAGTTGGTACATCTCGCTGGAGCATTTCTCCGGTCTCAATGGTTTCATTCCTGAATCGAGCAAACCTAGTGAAATAGAAATATTAGTGTATTATGAACTTCTCCTACCTGCCATGGTGAAGGATGACACCTCCAGATTGCTTAGCCCATCAAATGGTTGTTTTCCGTACGACATAACTTCCCACATTGTTACACCAAGAGCCCTGGAATTTTTTTTGTAATTGTAATATTCTACATATACAAAATTGAATTTTCCAGTTGATTTTTAGTCGTTCTGACCATTTTCAAGAGCTGCGAGCACGACGGTCCAATTACCGATTTTGAAAACCAAAAATAGGTCAAAACAAGTTGGCTTTCAAAAATTAGCAAATAGCTGGAAAACTAGGAATTTTGGAAAAATTCTGTAAAAACAAAGTCTATGGCTGTTCTACATCTTTTGAAATTTTTCAAAGTAATTGGAAACTTAAGAGTCAAGCTTTAGACTTTTGAAAATTGTCAAAATGGACTGAAAATCAACAGTTTTCTGATGCCCAAGTAGAGAAACCATTCTCAAGGTTGAATCAAAAGATGATCTTTCAAATAAAAATAAAATGATTGTTTACGTCTGTAGTTTGAGATAACGACTAGTGTCTACATCAAAACAGAAAAAAAGGACGATACGCCTAGATTGTATTTTCACTCACCAAATATCACTTGCATACGTGAACTTGTGCGATGAGATGGCTTCAGGGGGCAACCAACGGATTGGAAGAGCGCCACGATGTTCCATGGTGTAGCATTCCGAATCATCATAGAGGCGGCGAGACATTCCGAAATCCGAGATCTGAACAATGTTCATTTTTTCAGAAGGATCATATACGTGTTTCAGACAAACCTTGATTTTGAATGGTGGTCTTTGCAAATGACTGGGTGCTTTCATATCCGATTCTCCTGATACCAAACAGTTTCTGGCTGCCAAATCTCTGTGAACAATTGATTGGCTGACCAAATAGCAAACTCCTTTCGCAATCTGAATTTCCGGAATTAAACAAAATAGGTGATTTCTGGGATACCTCTCTGATAATCCATTTCAACTCATCGGTGACCAGCGGTGGTGGGAACTGCAAGTAGCTCGTAGCTTTTGGAGACCTTCCTTGCAGATACGTTTTGAGATCTCCTGAAAAAAGTTTCTTTTCTTATTTACAACTTCTTTAAATCCATTTAAATTCCATAACACCTATCAGGTTTGAGCTCAATTATTCCAAGTTCTATGCAAGATATCAAAAACACGTCGTCTGAATGATTGGGGTCATATGATTAACAATTCATCTGTTGACAACTTTTTTCATATTTTTGACAGGTACTGAGATGAATTATTTCAATGTGAAAAGTTAGTTGTCCTTATGTTACAGGTCTTACGACTGATGAAACACAAAAGATGGTCCATTTATACCTTCATCTTCCTTCCCTCTCTCTCTCACATTCCCCTCATCTATTGCTTATGATTTTTGATGCAAAGCCAATGAATGAGCTTTCTATCTTTCTTCCAGAAAAAAAAATGATGAAAACACGGCAAATGCTGAATAGCACTCAACTTCATAATGTATGAATATCCCAAGCAGAAATAAAAAATGTGCAGACCGCGAGAGAGAAATGAAAAAAGATGGAGAGAGAAGCAACGCCAAATATATTTGGTGTGTCCAGGAGAGGAGATGAATTTGTTATGAACGTAAAAAAAATCGATACATATATGACGCGGTTCAGAACTTTTCTATTAGAAAATTGCTATGAATACACTGTTTTAAAGGGAACTCTCTAAGGACTAATAAATCATATATTTTCAAAACTCAAAAACTTCTTGTTTTGAAATCCGTTTCAGACTCCCAGAAACTAACCGTAGTTCATATGCTCAAAAACAAGGAGCAAATTATTTCGATCCATTGTCATTCCGTATAATCTCACAATGTTCTCATGTTCCAGATTTTGGAGGACTCGAGCCTGTAATATATTTTTCTACTCATAGAAAAGATTTAAAAAGAAAAACCAAAACATTTGACCACTGAGCGGATCGAACGCCCAACCTTTCGATCTGGAGTCGAACGCGCTACCATTGCGCCAAGCAGTCATACTCTTTTCTCAAATGTATCGCGAATAAGAGAGGCAGGGCGGCAAATAGAAATGAGCGGGCAATTGTAAATAAGAGAGAGAGAGAGAGAAAGAAACTCTACCGGTATGAGTTGTGGCCGCGATGCGGTGGACAGATAACATAAGAGAAAGAAGGGGATGATTTCTAAGAATTTTAAAAACGTCAAACTGTTTCTGAATCTCAATCTGCAGTACCATTAAGTCAAATATAGAAAGCCACGTTTTTCAGTTGATTTTGACCATTTTCAAGCATATTGAGCATGGCTGTCAAATGTCTGATTTTAAAATATTAGGAGGGTGTAAAACAGACCTAGATTTGAAAAATTTCACAGAATTTTTCGAAAATTCCTAGTTTTTCAGCTATTTGTTGATTTCTGAAGGAGACCCATGTTTCCTGTTTTTTTTACTGAACACGTAATAAACCAGTGTCTTTTAGAGAGAGGCGAATAGCTCAAAAACTAGATATTTCCAAAAAAAAATTTGTGAATACAAAGTTTTCAATCTAGGTCACTTTTACAAAAATGATTGAAATCAACTGAATTCCTGAAAATGATTGAAATCAACTGAATTCCTGGAAATAGTTGAAATCAACTGAATATATGTTCCGTATGCTTGAAATTTGTTTTCTCTAATTCAAAAACCTCTTTCTCAGTTTCCATATCAATGCCTCTAATGCTCTTCACTGCAACACTTCTTGGTCCGGTTTGTTCCCATGATCCCACATACACTTCTCCGAAATGCCCCTGAAAAAATATATGCGTTCTTTAAGACAATTTCAATCTCTTTCTGACTTTTCCAACAAGTTCATGAATCTGAATTTTTCCCATATCAATGAACATGAGTGTCATATTGCAGTAATCGGAAGCCAATGAAGATCTCTCTTCTGAAATGAACATCATTTGTTAATCTTTCTGTTGTCTCTTCTGACCTAATCTCAACAGTGTTTCCTCTGTTTCATGACTGGCACGTCGAGAGTGAAGGTCGTGAGCAAGTGACATTCGCTTCCGGAGACTTATAATCTGAATTGAAATACATGTATTGAAAAAGTTAGGAAAGCAGAATAGAAAAACTAATTTGGAAAGTAAACACAGGTGTAAAATGAATTTCTCATAATGCTTCTTGGTCACTATAGAGGGTACAAGGCATAAAGATTGTGATCAGAAACTACAGAATCCTATCAAAAACCTCTCCCCCATACCGTGGTCCGTACTTCCATTCTGTAGTGAGTGCAAAGGATGATAGTGATAATAAATCCAATTATCACGATGAATGTAACCAGAATTTGAATTGGTCGTTTGTAAGGGGATGCAGTTGCGAAATAGTCGTCCAGTGTTCCATTCTGAAAAATCCAAAACTATACTCTTGCTCTTTTTTTGCTTCCACTCATCACAACCCCAAGAAAATCAAAGTTTTCAATGTCTAATAGAATTTTTATGCAGCGTGGGAGCGTCGCGACGTGCAAATTTCCAGTTCAAATCAACACACTCACAATTACGCCTAAATGAGAGACGTGCTTTTCAACAGCGTCACAGTTTCCCATAGTGCAAACTTCGAAACGAAGATCGCCAGACAAATGGTCACCGTCTGCAATGTCCTTTGTGAAGATTCGATATGTTCTTTGGTAGAATATCGAGCTGAAAATAATATTCAATAAAAAAAAATAGGATCAGGTGGAGGAGTACCGCTTTTCAGGTCTAACAATCATACTGGAGAAGAAGACTTCATCCTGCTCATTATCCATCACATTCATTTCAGTGTAGTTACTTTGAACCTGAAGTTATGATTTTTCTGGCTCGAATACAAATTTTTAACACAGTACCGGTCAATTAAATATACAAAAACGTATTTTTTAAGTTCCGAGTTTTACAAAAACTAGCCAAAAAGAGAATTCATTCGGAAATCGGGAAATAGCTGAAAAACACGGAATTTTTTGAAAATTCTGTGAATGCAAAATTCTCAATCTAGATTTGTTTCACACCCTCCAAATTTTTCAAAAAACTTTGAGACTTTACAGCCGAGTTCCAGACTCTTAAAAAAGATAGAAATGACCAAAAATGAACTGGAAATAAGTTTTTGTATGTCTTGTTGACCGGTATATGCGGGAACGATTTATGGAATTTCAGTTTGTTTCGATTTCTACAGATGTGTTGGTCCACATTTCTTGCTTGAACATAATTCAGGCCGGTTTTTCGGAAATTTTGATCGGGCCCTAGAAGTACCGTAAATTGCCTAGAAGAGTTGCACACTGATCAACATCAATTCAGTTTAGTTTCTGGGAAAGATACTGTAAAAACTGCATTATAACGCTACCTGTAGTAGAACGCCCCTCTAATATAACGCAAAATGATTTCCAATCGTTGTAAACAATCCCTTTGATCCCTCTTACCCTGGTCACTGCCAACGTGATATTCTCAATTGGATATCCCTGAACCACCAAGAAATCCGTGTCGCCTCGCGTCTTCTCGACAAACTCCACTTTAATGGGCAAGTTCACACGAAGCTGCAAGAAAGCGGAAGCTATGAATATTATCCTTATTCATTCTCCTTTCACAGTTTTGCTTCCTTTTCTTTCAGTTTTGCGTGGGCACACACACGCTTATAAGTATTCTGTATTTCCCTTTTTCAGATGTCTCATTTCTTTTTCCTCCTCATTATCTTTCTATCCGCAATTTTTAATTAGGCATCATTATACAAAAGACGATGGCAACAAAACTTTGTGTCATATTTCTTGAAAGGGAGCTTCTTCTTCTTCTTCTTCTTTTTTTCCGGCTGCTCTTCTTTTCAATTTTTACTCGTTTATTTATATCTCATCATCTTGCCGCCTTTTCCACTTTTTTAATTGGAAGCAGAGCAAGGAAATGAAAAAGTTCGAAGGGAGAAACGAAACGTTTTTTCATCAAAAAGTTTGAAAATAAATCTAAAATAAATATTCGGACTGGATTTCATCAAAAAGCGGAATAGGAAAGAAGCAAGAAAAAATCCAATTATGTCAGAAAATGTACTAAATCGAAACATGCCAATATTGCGAATTGGATCACCAATCTCGTGGTGTTGGGTTTCACAACAAAATCTAAATGTTTTGCGTCATTTGATGGATTACTGTAGCTCGTAAACTCAGATTTTGATGAAAATTTCAGGATTAATTGAGAATCGCTACCTAGACACTTCCGGAAATTTTAGAATCCGCTTGTCAGCCGAGTTTTATCAATTTCAGTACGAAAAATTGCATTTACAGTGCAAAACAGCAACTTTCAAAAACGATTTTCTCGTCTTCTGGGAGCTCCAGTTCATGAATTTTAATGTAATACACTTAAAATTTTATAGAAATTTTATATTTCAGACACTTTTTCGAAAAAAAAACAATTTATTTTATTTTCGGCCTTTTTCACGATTTTCCAGATGTATTCGAAAATTGAAAAAAATTCAAGAAAATGTCTGAAATATGAAATTTCATTCAATTTTATACATTCCGCAACAGAGTTAAAACTCTGGAACCTTCCAGAAGATGAGTATTTTTGAAAATCGCTGTTTTGTAATGAAAAGGAAATTTTTCGTACGAAAACTGATATATCTTGGCTGAAACTGGGGAGCAGGTTTTAAAATTTTTAGAGATGTCTAGATAGGCGATTTTCAACAAATCCTGAAATTTTCAAAAAAATCTGGATTTGTGAGGTGTTGTGGTTCCCTTGTCAGAGGTATTTCAAGAATGAGATTGTACTGTTTTACACATTAGCTACATCTGGTGACCCGGCTAGAAGAGAGAAAAATTAAGACCTCAAAATTAAGAAAAGGTGTTGAGCTTGACAAAAACCCTTGAAAAATAAAAAAATTTCGAGTTTTTTCTACTTTTGGTGACTAATAACCTCAACTTGTTTATGTTGATTGTTTTGAAAAATACATATTTCTGCAAGAATATCACCTGACTATGTGAGATCACTTGAATAAATCAAATCCAATCCTATTTTCGTTTCACTTTACCTCAACTTTAGTCGTCAAGAAATTGACACAATGCCAACATTTTACTCCAATCAAGCCCATGTCCTCTCTCGTCAAGTTGGTGATAACCAAGTCTGCTCTCGATTCGGAAATCACCTCTTCGTAGTTGTGACGGATTTTCGCGTACGCCCATTCAAAATAGGGTCTGGAAAAGGAAGAAGAATATGTACTCTGTCTGTTTTGGCATTGAAATCATCTCCTAATCTTATCATGTCATCCGAAGGATTATCTCTGCTTTTTTCCTCAGTTTATCTCCTCAGTTCATGATCGAAAATTAGATTTTTTTTTGTCGACAAAAAGGGTTTTCAGATTTTTAAATAAGTACAGTTGTCCTTTCACACCAAAACATAATTTGTAGTAGTCTTCAGCTGTGATAAGCAGTTATCATCAAAAAGGAGCTGTATCATTAAACCTGTTTAGATTTAATAGAAGTTGTGGATTTCCTAATTATGTGTAGTACCCATTTTGTTATTCAGCTGCTCGGAAGGAACCGGGTTCCTATTAGAAAAAAAACGTCACGTCAAACGAACAGGGGGAGAAAATAAGAAAAAACGCACATGCATCTCGTGTTGTGTTCAGTTTTTTTTTTCACTTCAAGTCAACTGAAAATTCTTCTCTCACAGACAAAACTTAGAAATTCAGATCATAATTTTTTTGGGGTCCCTACATAAATAATAACTCGGAGGTTTCTTCACCGCTCTATGTTCAATAACAAGAAAAGTATTGAGATCAAATTTTCTTAGTTCTTGGGGGAATGAAGTAACTCAATTGAACACCCACAGCAAACTAGTACTCAAATTCGAATGAAAGCAAAATTTTCGTGTTTTCTGACCTAACAATTAGAGTTAGGAAAATGTTGAGTTTTCTGAGAACAAGCTGGTTCCTAACAAATCACTTCTTTCAAAGAGATCCTTTTGATCTTTGTACAGTGATTATCAAAGAATTTTGAGAGACGATAAAAGAAAAAAGTTCACCAGGTGAATTTAATTCAAATTATTTATTGGAATAAATATTAATCTACATACTACATACACCCATACACCCCACTGGACTCACTTTTCAATGGTTCTATTTATATACTGATCCTTCAAATCCACACGGATTGTGACATTCTCTCCGCCGTTGCCCACGATCATGGAATCATTAATGCTTATCCGTCCCGTGTCGCAATCCGGAAGACACTTCCTCAACGAAAGTGGCTCTTTTAGCTTTTCAAAGATTTCCGTCCTCATCCATTGATTCTGACACGAGCACTCGATGGGGCAATGAGTCAGGTCCACGTATTTGAGAGTTTCTGTGTAGACACTTTGCCAGGCGAGCGTAGTCAGATTACATCGTGTGAAATGGATGTAACGAATATGGGGAAACATATCGGCAAACTCCCAAGGGAAGTTGTCGATTGGGCAATCAAAGGTGACATTAGTTACAGTGTGCCAGGGTCCGAACTCAACTATCTCGTCTAAACGACTCAAATTCTCACAGTCACTGATGATTAGAGCTTTTGAAGAGCCATTGAACGATTTCAGAGAATCACATCGTACAGTATCCTTTGCGATTTTGGAGCATTGTGGGATCGACAGTGATCCAGGTGAGTAGGTTAGGATGAGAAGGGTGAGAAGAATTCGAAGAACCATCTGAATATAAAGAATGGGTGAAAGGAATGATGAATGGATGCATAGAGTAATACGTCAGTCGATTAGAAGAGAGAAAAGAGATATAGAACTTTGTTGAGAAATAGAAAACTTAAAGAGTTCTATATTTGAGTATCGGCAATCAGAGAAAGACTGAAAACAAGCAAAATCAGATAAACAGAATATAAGGAAAGCGGATAAATATACGCCGTCTTGTTTTTTTTTCTGACCTGCACCATTATCCCTGGAATCCCAACAGATACAATGCCTTGTTATGTGAGGTGTTCGTTTCAAAATTATTATTTTAGCCCTGGAATCAAATCGATCGATTTTTCGACACCAAACTCAACCTGAAAGTGTTTAAAGCTCTTTTTCGCTTAATTATACGTTCAATTTTGTGTTGAAATGCTGTGATAGTGGTTATTGAAAGTAAACATGAAGCGAAAGCGTATGATGAAATTAATTTTAAATTCTAAAAGATCAGATGTTTTGTAAAAGGGTTGAACTGATTTTTTGATGTGTCGTTTTCAACGGAAAGTGTTAAAATGTTGAAGCAAAAATCGGAAAAAAATTGGGAAAAGTTCTGAAAGAGAAGGAGAAAAAGAGCCACTGAAAAAGAGAGAGAATGTTAGAAAAACAAGAAAGGTTGACAGTGGACACGGAGGGACGGCCGGCAAAAAAAAGTGTTTAGTATGTATGCCTATCTTGAAGAAAGTGAAAGAAATGAGAAATAGGATAGAGAAAAAAAGCAGCAAAAATAGAACGAGAGAGAAAGCCCAGGAGGGAGCCCACTTTGTCTTGAAAAGGGAGAAAAGTGGGAGGGACCGTAGAGAGAGGCGGAGACCCCGTGGCTAGGTGCTCGCGCAGCCGCGTCGGCACCAGCGCTGAGAGATCACAGGAAGCCAGGCCTGGCTTGGGGGCTAGTGGGGGCTAAAAAACAAAAAAATAGCTGAAAACCGGAGAAACCGGGAGGATGAGAGTAAAAAAAAGTGACTGGAAAACAACACGGTGCGCAGACGATGTGACGACGAACAACATTCATCATGTAGAGAACGGGGGCAGAATAAGTGAGAGAATGTGTTCGTTCTGGCTCACACAGCGTCTGCGGCTCTTCTGAGTTTCCTCTCGTACGATATTATGCAATTCTGTTTTTGTGCCTGCCCCCCCCCCCCCCCCCCCTAGATGATTCTATCTTGTTTTTCCTTTTTCTCTTTCATAATTCACATGTTCGCCCAGTGCTCCTCGTCTCAATAACTATAATTCCAGTAGATCCGTCTCCACATTCCTGATACAATATTTGTAAAAATAATAAAAAACGATAACTTTTAATTAACAACGACAAGAACAAGTCTTCCTGATCCTGGTAGGACAGGGGGGGAGTACGATAAGAAAAAAAACGGAGCGGAAAAAAAAAGAGAAAAAGGAGTGTAGACAGCTTTCGGCTTCGTTGGGTTATTGGATGGAAATGAGGGAATGAGAGAAGAAAAAGAAGGGAAAAAAGTTTGCAAGAAAATGAAATAAGAAGGGCTTTACTCTCGTTTTTCTGACAAGTTTCTGCGCTCATCCTCTCATAGTTAAACAACTCGACAAAACTGGAGAAAATGAGATGTAGTTCGAAAGGATGTCACACCGAAAAAATAGGTGCATCGAGAAATGTTGGAAGGGAATGCAATTTTGGGTTTGAGAATGGGATGAAGTTCGAATTTATAGAAAATGGCACACTGACATGCATCAACAACGGTGTTAGTTTGATGCAAGAAAACTGAAAATATTCAGTGTTCACACATCTGCTTATGAACACGAAAGACATCTCGCTTAGGACAAAGCTTGAAATGCGAAAAACAAAACTACCAATGTACTTTTCGTGTCTAGTTTTGGACAACAGTGGACATGCAGACAGCAAAATGGGCTGAAAATGAGAATCATTGTATTCTGTGACGTTTTGTGTAAAACCATATTAAAAGTGAGTGTGGAAGTATGGTCATTAGGAAATTGCTAACGACTTCACCTGTCTGTGAATCACAAAACTTTTGGTAGGAAAATGTTTTGAACAGTTTGAACTTTGTCCGCCACCAGGCGCCTGTTACCGTACCGGTCAATAAGATATACAGAAATTTATTTTCTAGTTGATTTTGACCATTTTCAAGAGTCTGGAGCACAACTGTCTAGCTTTCGATCATTTTGAAAAAAACTTAGTTTGGAAAATTTGCATTCACAGAATTAAAAAAAATGATAGTTTTTCAGCTATGTGCCTGTTTTTGAAGGCACTCATTTTTGTCTCGTTTTCGTACTGAAAATGGGAAAAAAAAGCATGTGTCCTTGAGAAATTGAAATATAACTTAAAATCTTGGAAATTTCAAAAAGTTATGTGAATTTACATTTTTCAATTTAAGTCTGTTTTACACCTTCCAAAGTTTTCAAAGTTATCGAAAACTTGACAGCTGAGCTGCAGGCTTCGCAAAATGGTTAGAAAAGCACAAAAAATCAACTGAAAATCAAATGAAAATCAAATAAAAAATACGTTTTCGTGTATCTTAATGGTCGATACAAACAAACGAAAACTAAAAACTTCGAAAAGTGTCGAGTCAAAAAAAAACTAAAAATGTAAAAGGTGAAATAGTGTTAAAAGCAGTGAAATTTAAACGCTAGAAGAACTCTCTTTTTTTTTGCCTTATGCTAGAACAAGAAAAAACAATGACCCAACTGCAAAAGATATGAATGTTTGCGAATATCTAGTAAAGAGAGCTTGATTCGGCGAAACTTAATCAAAGAAAAAGCACCAGGAGGTCTGATGAAATGAAAAACGAATAAGAGTGATGGAAGAGAAAAAAATCAAAAAGCATGTGGGAAAGAGTCAGAGTCAGGACTTGGCAGAAATGAAATTTTGGGGTTTGAGGTTTCTATCCTACTAAGCTTAGCAATCAAGTTATTTGTTCCATTAGTGCAAAATTAGTACAAAGCATGTGTATGTGTGGGAACAACACACATAAAATATTTTCTACTAAAAGACAGTTCTACTTGAAGTTCTTCGATACAGTATCCTTTTCTCTACTCAAGGAACGAGTAACACATAAGAAAACTATTTGGGAACAACTTTCTATCCCGATCCTTCCGTTCAAACCACCAACCAAAAAACCTGTTATTTCAGGAGAACAGTATGTGAGAAGATGGACAATTGACATGAGGAACTGCTGAATTATGGCATAATTGCTGTTCTATTTCTAAAATGACCTTGAATATTGAAAGTTGCGAGTTGTTTTAATTACAGGCGTGAACTCTGATTGGAACAAACTTCAAAATAATTATTATGGGAAGAAATTACCGTATTTCCTCTAATAGAAGCCCACCTCTATTTGTAGCCCACTCTGCCTGTTCATTTTTCTTTTCGGTTAGTGCAGACACACTCTTTTTTTCTGTTAATTCCGGTTAGTTCTTGTCGTTGTATAACTATTTGAGTCCAGTTAAAAACCGAAAACCCTATAATTTGAGCGTTTTTTCGAAAATTAGTCTACCTCCAGATGGAGGTTGAAAAATAGAAGCCCATGGGCCTCTATTAGAGGAAATACGGTATACCTGTTCTGCTGAACCCATTCTTAAATAACCAAGTTTCGGTGTAATCCTTATCAGATCACATTTGTTTTGCCAAAGCTCAGAAATCTGGTTTATGTGTATTCAGAAGAACACATTTCAGAATAACTGAGTGCTTACAGTAGACAAGGAAAAAATATTACCCATATTAATTCTTATCTAAACATAACAAGTGGGTATTTAGAAACAACAATACAGGAGGGAGACAACATTGTTGTAGAAGAGCTTCCTCCTAGCATTATACTCCCCAACGGACGTCCACCAATCCCACTTCATTACCACATTTGATGAGAGACATGTAGTAAGGAAATGAGGTCAAGAATTGAAGACAGAAGAAGCTTCGCTGTCTTTTCTGTGTTTTTGTGTCCATCTTTTTTGTCGTGCAATTTTGAAAAAAGAGAAGAAGAAAAAAAAGAAGAGTCATCTCATAAGGTACTTTAGAGTAGCTGTATTCGAGTAGAAGTGGATCGTTGTTTCTTTCATGCATGAGTTGGTTGTGTTTTGGACTAATGAAGCTTCAAGTGCAGTTTTTATGAGTAGCCTTTTTCCTCTCCGGATCATCAACATTTAGTCAGAACATCTTTAAAAACTGGACTGAACTAAAGTAAAGGCAATGAAGGTTACTATGGGAAATTCCAGACAGACATTACTTGATGAGACTAATTTTGACGGGAAGGGAAGTGGAATACTGAATACTCAAGAATTGAATGAAATCAATTTTAGTAAGAGCAGCAAAAATCTCGGGGTACAGTTCGGGGGACAAAATCGCGCCGCGCTTATGTAGACCATCGGTCGTCGGGCGCCTTCGCGCCTCCGTAGCTCAGCCGGTAGCGGCGCTGTACCCCTGAGCTGCCTGTCATGAGTTCAACCCCTCATGTGGGTTCTCTATGCAAAATATCAGGGAAACTTTTTTTGGTGTCTGGCCTCCATTAAATAGTTTTATTTGGGTAGAAGAGCTATAAGAGAAGTTTCAGTGTATAAATCCTATCATATTTCTCGAATAGAAGCCCATCCGAACTGCCAAATTTCAGCTTAATTATCTTGTTTCATGTGGAGGATATTATAAAATTGTCAGCTAATAAAATATTCGTGAAATTATCATGAATAGCTGTTCCATTAGATGAAATACGGTATGCACACAACCCAACACACAAAAAGGTATACTGTAAAATCCAATTTTCTTCGAAAAGGGTACGAACTTGATTAATACCCATTACAAAAGTCAATCGTTCCTACTCACACCTCCAACACGTTTCGTTGATTAAATTTTGTTTATCCAGATTGGATATCAATACTTTGTTGGAAACATTGGTGCTGATTCAAAGGGGGTAGGGAAACAAATTGCAAAATGTAGGTGTGAGAATAAAGCGGATTTCGGAAGGGATGTGAACATAGAAATATTACGCTTCTGCGGTGCAAAAAATCTTGCTGGTGCGCATGTGACGCAACTTCGTCGCTCTGTTCCTGACACTAATTCGAAAAATCCTTTTTACTCTGAAAATTGAGGTAGACAGTTTTTGAATTGACATTAATTGAGAGTGAGAAGCAACCTCTTTTTTTTACATTTCAGATATTCAATAAATGGAATTAGCGCAAAAATCATTCAACTGAAGACAGATAGTCGTCCCATTAGAAGATATTTCGCGATCCTAATTCACGACATTCTAGACGCTCAGCAATAAACAGAAAAATGGTAGCAACAACGATAGACAAAAAAGGCATTAGCGCAACTGAATTTTTTGATCAACTGAAACACCTAGTTAAAAAAGACAAGATTCGCTTATCCAAACTAAGGCACTACGTTTTTGCCTAACGCAATCTGAGTCTGATTGATCACTGAATAAATTGCGCTCCTAATGTGTAAATGAATTGATTCCGTGGTCTTAATTCTTGTAGCAGGAAACAATTTTTTAATGTGGTGTCTTGTATTTTCAGTTTATTGGCGTTTGTTTTTGTGCCTTCTGATCAGTTTCGTATTGTATTCTAATACCCTGTATTATTCTTTTTCCCACGACGTAAGACCGTAATAAACAGTTGCAATTACAATTAAAATTACATTTCAGACCTCCCAAGCCCAAAAATTTAATGGCATATCGAATATGTTTTGACTTATTTTTCCTTTTGGAAACGGATGACACACAAGAACAAAAAAAGGAAAGAGTCTACTTATTCATGTATGTATTATGAGACTGATGATGAAAATGGTTAACGAAAAGTAATTCAGAAGTGATAATGTGCAGTATTGTACGGGTTAGTGAGAATTCATACAACTACAAGTTTCACACCAGCTCTCTTTATACAGCATTTTGGATAATGGTGTATTTAGACATGCATAATGTAATTTTTCTCCATATTTTCCACCTTTTTTCCCATCTCTGACAGTTATTTTTCATCTCAACCAAGAAAAAAACAGGTTTTTTAATTTTAAATTCAGATGAAAAATTGATTTTACTGATGTTATTGAACAATCCAATTGATTTGGCCTAAACGTTTCTGTACGAAAATTCACTAAATTTAATTTTAGGCACATTACCAAATCTTGGTAGACTCGTATTTCACAATCTTCATAAATTTCGTGCGTAAGATATTGTGGTGTTCTTCACAGAATTGTATAACTCGCCCTCTATACCAATCAATATATCAAGAAATTGTGAGCATTGTGAAGATCAGGGCGTTTCTCATTCTGATGGTATATACATTGAGTAAAAGAATGTACCTTTCTCCTGTGCACTTAACAATTTGGCACACCGCAACCATATTCTCCACATTTCTCTTATTTTCTAGTTAATCTTCTCCATTTCTCTCTTGACGCTTGATACAAAAATTCTGTAAATATATGAACTTCTAGAGAATAGTTTCTTCCTTCTTTTTTGACGTGTTAGATTCTTATCCGCTTCTTCCCTTCGTGAGACATTTAATGTCTAAACAATTCATATTTTAAATTTCCCGTCGCAACTAATGGAAACACGCTCGGTTGTGGCTGCGCCAAACAACAAGCGCAAATCTGTGAATTTCTTTTTGCTTGGCCCGCAAATCATGATATATGTCTTGGCGAAGAACAGCGACTGTTAATTTCTACATTCTCTCCATTAGGATTTTGTTTCAGAGTATTTGCTCACTTTTCTTTGTTACCCTTGCTTTCTTTCGTAGTTTTAGGCATTTTATAGATCTAGGAATTTTTTGAATCTTCTGTCTTCAATAGTTGCTAGACACTTTTCTTCGCGCTTTTGTCCTTGTGTTCGTCGGAAATTTATTCCTGTTCGTCTTTCTCTTTCTCTCCGTTTCTTTGATTCACACATTCTCCTTTTCGCTGCGTCTCTTCTGAATAACATGTCTCTGACCATGGTCCTCTTTCATCATGAACGTCTCCAGATGTTCTGTGCCAGTCTCCGTTAGACACAGCATCCCAAGTATGTCTAGTCTTTCTGCAATTCTCATTACCATACTTTCTCATTTTTAACAATTGTCTCTTTTCTGTTCTGCTAGAGATCAATGAAAATAATATCTGCGATTTGAAAAATGCATTCAAATCTTCTTTGATGTCATCTTGAAATAATTTTTCAGTCTTCACATAGTTTCTTTAAACAAGATCGCATTGAAAAGATCTAAAAATCCTATAAAAATTTTGCTCATTTCATTTTATAAATTAAACTTCACTTTTTTTCAGATGTTCTTCTACTTGGTTCTCCTCTGTCTTCGTCATGTCGTCTTCATCCAAAAAGAAAGTTGCCCCGAGAGGTATTCTAACTGTGAGTTTTTTCAAAAGATTATGAGAATTGTGGAACAAAACTCAAGGTACAACACTTTCTATTTTTTCAGCAAGAGCTACTGATAGTCTCGAGGCGATTTTTGAGGAGTTTCAATTCCTTAACGATGCTCGCATGGATTTCATCAGAAACAATATTGGCCATTGCTTCAAACGGTGAGTTTCTCTGAATCAAGTGAATTTGAAAAATCATAAAACTACAGATTTCGGAGTGGTTCAAGAATCGCAGAGCTCAGGAAATTGTCCTAAACGAGAGACCCGGTGCCGATAGGGTTCTCCCAAGTGAAATGGCACTGCTCCACATGACCTACGAAAGAGTCCCTGACGTGAACAAGATGAATTTCACTGTCTGGGCGACTGTCCATGAGATAACCGAAGCAGATGTGAGTTGAAAGAGAGAATTCTGAAAATGAATTTCAGGTCAGACTATACTTCCGCGAAAGAGATGAGAGAGAGGCTGCATTGATTGCAGCTCAAGACCGAGCTCCAGCAGCTTCATCTGGTATGTTCTAAATTTGAGAAACGAAATTTGAAAAAAAAAATCCTCCAAAAATCCAAAAAGTTTAATTTTGCTTTTTCAGCATCCGCATCCGGCTCAGGAGACGAAAGTTGCCAACGCGATTGATTCTTCTACTTCTGAAGACAAGTTGTTATGTTCCGTGTTGTTGTGTTAATGCTTTGTTGTTGACTTTAAATTTGTTGAATTAATTTTTTTTAAGTTCATTCGTTTTTTTAAGAAAAACTGTAGTAACCCAGTTCAGCCAGAATCATTAGATCTACTCAAAAACAATAATGTTTACATCAACAACTGACAAATCCAAAAATTCAAACTTCTTAATCACATCATCATTCAATTCGATCCATTCATCCTCCTCAGATTTGAACCAAGCCATATAATGTCCTCTGGTGGGATTCTCTCCAATTCATTCCGCCAACTATCGAATTCTCCACATGGAACCGAACATGGCAATTTCCGAATCTCCATCGTGGTCTTAGATCGGTGTCGCAGCGAATACCATAACGAGGTACAGGCTTTGAGTGCCGAGATTCCTCCTTTTCCACACTTCACCAGCTCCACAACTTCGGCATGGTGCTGAGCTCTTCTTTGGGGTGGCAAACGTTTTTTGAAGGTTCCTCTGGAGTTGTCCGTCTCGAATCAACAGATATGTAGAGAATTGATGAGTCTCCTTTTCTCTTGAGTTCTGGTAGCATCCTTGGCAAGTCTTCTGGACGTGGGACACAGTCACTTCAAGGTTCTGAAAAAAAAGGACGAGGTTCTGAAAATGAGAATGTTTGAAATTAACTAAAAAGTCTATGCATTGGCTATGTTCTAGACCAAAACAATTCCCTAACACCACTGAAGCGTCGGTGTTTTGCTTCCGAGCTATACCAATGCAATATTCTTTGAGCTCAATTATCTCAATATCTGTCAAAGCTATCAAAAATATTTAAATTACCAAAATGTTGTTGATATTATGTAGAACATTTGATTAGTAGACTAATTCTTGATATCTTTCATAAGAACCGAGATAATTGAGTTCAAATTGCGCGTCATTAAGATGCGAAGCGGCTCCCGAATGAGTATTCTGAACAAAGTAAAAAATTCTATAACAAACTTTTGAAAACACAGATAAATTTGGACATGTCCGAAACTCTGAGACCTCACGTTTCGACGCAATTTTACGTAGGGCCAAAAAATTTACCATTGCCTAAATACTGGTTATTGTGAGACTATTCTAACAATTCTCATTCAAATATGTGGGTAATTTTTCTCGAAAATTTTATAGCGAGGTCTTAAATTGAAAGCTGAAGCTACTTTCTCTATTTAGCTGAAGGGTACTTTCTTTGTGACGCACACTGAAATTGCACTTTGAATTCAGTCATCTCGGCTCCTGTTAAGCGTATTAAAATGTTGTCAACTGATGAAATGTTTGTAGTTATACAACCAACATTTTACCTGTTGAAAAAATGTTGATATCTCTTATAGGATTCTAGTTAAGCTGGGAGGCGTGGAGCAGTGTTCGCAATGGGACCCGCTTCCCGGATGAATTTTTATGAGCTCAATTATCTCGGCTTCTATAGTTTATATAAAAATTTTGCTACATATCGAAATGTTGCTCATATTATGACAAACATTTTACTAGTTTACAACATTTTGATATCTCTTACAGTAACCAAGATAATTGAGCGGGCTCTTGCTAATTATAGAGAGGAAACTTACGTTAACTTTACAATGGATACAGTTCGAATATTAAGGAAATCAGAAAAATCAATAATAATAGACCTCATATGCAGTTAGAAGTCATAGAAATGCGTACATTAAAATAAAAATGAATTGATGTTCGAATCTACACCGCATGACTAATATCAACAGAGACGGTGAGACGCAGGAAATTTTTGAGCGTATTTGCTATGACTAGATGATGTCATTTACATGAAAAGACTGCTAATTTGAATATTAAAAAATTTCCAGAATGAAATTGCGTTTGCGTCCTGCGCACTGTCTTTTTTTTCGGTACACTTTTTCAACGGCGTTGCTTGAAGATTTGAGATTTTTCTGATTTTTTTTTGCAATAATATTTAAAAAACAAAAAAAACAGAACTTTTGAAACACATTTATGCAATTTTAAATACTCTTGAAATCAAATAAATGTGATTTTTGAAATATTATATACGCATTCATTCATTCATCAAAAAAGAAAGGAAACAAGATCAATCGATCCATGAAAAACTAATCATTGTATGGTAGCCAGTTGTTGGTTGCGCTGAAATTCTCAATTTTTTGAAAAATCAAAAACTCTGATAATGAAATCTTACAATGGACTGTAAATTCGAATTTGGAGATTCTGCACATCTTGGCCCATATAATTGTAATTCAGTGTCATCTTGTAATCGAGATTCAAAAACCAAAACGATTGAGCTATATAGTTTCCGTCGTCCTGTGAAATCATAAATTTTCGAATGGAATGATTTTTAAAAATTACCCATAAATCAGAAGAACCGTCTTGATAGCCTTTGAAATTTCCGGAATCTCCAGGATTGACAAAATGCAAATTGAAGTTTCGGAACGAGTTGTCAGGAACTGAAAGAATGAAGTGCAAGAGTTTGAGAATATCAAAAATATATGAAACAATTTTGACTGAAAACAATATTTGACCTACCATGATCCTGATAAGTGAGTGCAATCAAATATGCACCGGTTATGGAAGGATAAAAATCTGGAAGAGTTTTCTTCCCTTTTCCAGATACTTGAATAGTTGTGGCATAAACCGGATAAAGAGTGCCAGAGATTGGAAACCATCCAATGGCCTGGAAAATGAAATTTCTTGCAGGTAATTCTTTCAGTTTTTTTTAATATTGAATGTAAAAATCATGCCTTTCAGATAGTATTACTAAATTTAAGCAACAAGACAAAAATAGACAACTTTATAGCTCTGTTGCTTTTCTAGTTTTGCAATTTTTATGTTGAATCATTTTGAAACTATCACTGAAGGTTTCAATACTCATCTTCGTTCTGATTAAATTTTTCTATTGCATTATTATGTTTGAATATTCAATTTTTCCTAATATTGTTGCGTTATTTTTTTCAATTTTTGACAAACACTCACATCCCAAAAATTCTCATCAGGTTCGAAGGCTCCCATCCCATTGGTCTTGGTTGTTACGGAATACATCGCTTGTGATTGGGATCCTCCAGACGGAGTTGACGATGTTATAACATGAACAATTGCATGGTGTGAACGGATTATAGAGACTAATCGGGAGCTATCTGCTTCATTGGGATAGCGTTTCAGTAGTATAAGGATGATAGACCCACAAACTGGTGCTTGAGTGTTGGAGAAGAATTTCTGGAAAAGCTTATGTATTCAACTGGAAGAAAGATATCACCTCTATAGCATCGAATACATTACTTCCAATGCTGGAATTCTGAAATCCTTGGTTTGAATTCGGTAAATTTTTTGCAATGGTTGAGTTGACATTACTGAAATGGACGTTTTCATTTTTCAAAAAATTTAGAAACTCAAAAATTGGGAGTTCCAAAAAGATTGAATTCCCGCAAGTAACAGCATACCGAATATTTGTATGAAACTGAATATCCAGATTATCGGTATCAAATCTAACACTTCCGTAAAAAGAATTAAAAGTTGGCGAAGTTGAAAATATTTTCCATGTATCCAAAACTGTTTTCGACGAAAAATCGTTAGAATATGCAAATAGAAAAGTTTGTGGCTCTGTTGTAGGACTGCAAGAGGTGGCGTCTAAAAAAAAGTATTTACAAAATTTTAAAATTTTAACATCTGAAAAATATTTTTGATTAGGATTAGGCTTTTGGGCTTTGTGTGACTGGTTCTAAAAGATCTGAATTTTAAGTTTTAGGAGTTTGTGGGGTGAGAATAGTAGAATAAGTGATGTCTACAATATTATGTCACTTTTTTTATTTTAGAATTTCTTATCAGTTGGTCATGCGATTGAAAAATTTAATCACATTTTTTTGTCTAGTTTAAAGTCTAGTTTAATAGTTTTTTCTCAAAATTTTGAAAGCAAATATTGGAGAAAGCCATACTTGTGACGGGCCGGACTTTTTCCCGATTTTCGAAGGCGCAAACGGCAAATATTCGAAATCTACAATTAGCCTGCTGCGAGAGCAATAATTGGCATATGCCTTTCCGAATTTGTAAGCTAGCCTCTGCTTAAAAAAATTTATTACACATTAAAAAACATTGAAAAACAAAAAAAAGTTTACTGAGAGTTGTGTTAATAAATTTGGTATAGTTCTCCTCTTCCACAAATCGATTCAAATTCCATCACGAAGCGAAAACTGAAAACTAGAAAATTATAGAAATTCGATACTTGGTCGTCGCCTGCTTTTTGATGGATGTTTGGAATTCTTATCCCATACTCCAAATACAATTTCTCGTAGAATCATCAAGTTTTCATCTCGTACCATTAATCCAATGCTGGAATAGGATTTAATTGTATGAGAAAATTGTGAGGAAATCACTTTTATGAACTGATTGAAAAGTTCATCAGTAACCCCAACTGAATCGAATAACAGTTGCGAGTTTCAAATTCAAAAATTGTTCCTCGGTGTAGTACACTTGCCCACTTACTCGGAGTTGTTCTGCATTTTGAAACTGAAACGTTAAATTGCAAAGCTGACTAGTTTAGGAAAGTTCACCTGTTGACGATTTTCGAAAAGTTTCTGGGAAAATTATTTACAATCATTCATTTTCGAATTCCCGATTGTCCACGTTTGCCATTATTTCAAGAGCAATTTGAATGATTATAGAGTTCTCTGAAATCTTTGATTTCAATTTCAAATACAAAACTCATTCAACAAACCCACTTTTTGCTAAATAAAATCAGCTAAATGAAATCAGTTTCCAAAACCCAGAGCATCGTGGATAGAAATATTCTGAGAAAAAATTACAATTTTAGAGTTACCTAGAAAAAAACTGGGAAAGATATCAAAAAACGGTCAACGCCATTCGATTCACAATCAAAAATAACTTCACATTGTTAACAATTTTCTTGGCTGCGTACCATAAGAAAAACCAATTTGCAAGCGGTCAATATCTATTCGACACTTTGGAAAATAAAAAAATTGTGTTTTTTAGAGAGCGAAATTGAACTTTTTTGTTGGAAGCTGTTAAAACAGTCCTAAACCATTTCCGCTTATCTAACTCTGCCCGTCGCCCCATGACTTTAATTTGCCTCAATCCCCATATCAATGATTTTTTTGCATCCACCATCCCATTTTGGAATGCCATAACTGCCAATGTACCCCACTTCCTCACCCCGTCCCAATTGGAAAATCTCCTTGATTCTTCTATTTCTCGCTACTAGCTATTATCCTTATTTTTAACACATGTATTTTACTGTATATAATTCCTCCTTTTTCCATTATTTTTCTCTTTTTAACTTATTAGGCGCTCCTCGTGAGGGGAGCTGCCTTTTTCTTATGTACCGCTCTGAAAATAAATAAATCTAACATGGAATGACTCCCAAGTGTTACCCTTGAAAAAAATTGAGACCTATATGGTTGGAAAGAGTGTAAAAAGTTATTTTAGAATCGAGAAGAAATAGTTGATAAACATTTTTTAGCACATTTGATTTACTATAGAAACATATCAATACCCGGGGGAAATCATGCTCACACAAGTTATGCCAAAAAATGTCGATTTTTGGCACTTGGTTGCTTTGAATTCGTTGTCCTCGGCGGCCGGTATGACTATGGCCATACTTCTTTTTGTGATTTTTACATGCATATAGTTAGTTTGAAGTCTTTAAAATATTATTCTGCAACATAGAAAGTCAATTATTCGAATGCCGTAATATGTCTTAAAATTGCAACTTTGAAAAAATCAAAATTTTGACATGTAATAGGGCATATCTATGGTCAAACTTGATGAAAACAGCCAAACTCTTTTTTTAACATGATCAGAAAAACCTAATTCTATCAACGACTTGATTAGAATTTTGAGTTAGGCCCTGAAAATGAAAATATTTACCATTTTCCGAGCCTGACCCTTTCTTTGGTAAATTTTGACAAGGGTACATCTATAAGCTATAGTTGAACTCGATGGAAACGGCCAAACTTTTGATTCATTTTCTTATATTTTTATTTCATGGTATTAAATGTTATACATGTAATTGAATGACAAAAATCGGAGCACAGTTATTAATTTACTAATGTTTTAAGCATAACTGTAACCTTAAAGGCATACTTGTGGAAAAGATGGCCGGCCCGCGGGCCGGACCGGGCCGGATAAAATTACACATGGCCAGCCCGCGGGCCGACCCGCTTTTTGAAAATTTCGAAATTTTAGAGCAAATCATCATTTTTCAAGATGGCTTTTCTCCTTAATAAATAAAAATAAACACTAGAGGACGATTCTGTCAAAAAAAAAACTGTTTTGATGTCGTTTTTAGAAAAAAAATTTCATCCTTGGCTTAATGAAGTTGGATTTTTTTGCTAAAAATTCAATTGAATTGATTTTTTCGGATGGTTGTAGGCATTTGAATTAATATTTGTGCTATTAAAAATATATTGGCACATTTGAAAAGTAACATTTTTGAAAAGTTGTCCTAGGCGAACCGAGCGGGACGGGCCTGCCCGGCCATCCACATGTATGTTTAAAAGAAGGCTCTCTGCTGGAATCCGAGGCTCGTAAATGAACAGAGGCCCATAATAATTGGAGGCCCATAAAGAAATAAGTGGTCCAAAAAAATAGGAGTTACAATAAACTTAAAAACAAAACGTAATAAATATAAAAAACAAATGTAAGACAATAATGAATTTGAAACCGGAAAATAATTAATTGCAACTTCATTTTTTTGCACTTCCAATAAAGCCTAACTCAAAATTCTAATCAAGTCGTTGATAGAATTAGGTTTTTTTGATCATGTTAAAAAAAGAGTTTGGCTGTTTTCATCAAGTTTGACCATAGATATGCCGTATTACATGACAAAATTTTGATTTTTTCAAAGTTGCAATTTTAAGACATATTACGGCATTCGAATAATTGACTTTTTATGTTGCAGAATAATATTTTAAAGACTTCAAACTAACTATATGCATGTAAAAATCACAAAAAGAAGTATGGCCATAGTCATACCGGCCGCCGAGGACAACGAATTCAAAGCAACCAAATGCCAAAAATCAACATTTTTTGGCATAACTTATGTGAGCATGATTTCACCCGGGTATTGATATGTTTCTATAGTAAATCAAATGTGCTGAATTCAATGGTCATAATAAGAAAAAAAGTTAACTTGGGATTTTAGAGATATTGAAAAATTTTTCGGTTTTTTTGAAAAAATCAATAATCCAATCAATGAGAAAAAAATCAAAAAAATTTTTTTTCAAAAGATCAGTAAATTGTCTATTCATCGCTTTTTAAATCTAAACAAACAAACAAAAACAGACAAAGTTATGATTTTTTAAAAATATAGCCATTTTTTGGTACGTTTCGGGCCATAACTCCCCAAAAAAAATTTTATCAACTATTCCTTCTGGATTCTAAAATAACTTTTTAGGCTCTTCCCAACCATATAGGTCTCAATTTTTTTCAAGGGTAACACTTGGGAGTCATTCCATGTAAATCTAAAAACAACATGTTTTCACAGTTTTTACAAAAATTGATTCGTCCAATCAAATTTCAGAAAAAATTATTTTCAGATATTTGCATCATTTTTTGGGTTTTTGGAATAAATCTTGAATAACTTGGCTCCTGTGTAAGATTCCGACTTGAAAATGATAGGAAATATTCAAGGAATGATCATGATCAAGATGCCAGCGTTCAAGGCTTTAGCTCTGAAATCTTGAAGTTGAGCTCGAGCTTTGAACTGAAAAAAATATACCCAATTGAAAAATTTTCAAAGCTGTTTTAAATGTTTTAAAAATGTTCTGAGTGGTTAAAATCGCTATCAAAACTGTTACTCTGTACTGAAAAGTGAATTTCAATCGTGAAAGCAAGCTTTTCACAAAAATCAGAATCACCGAATTCAAGGTTCATTTTTCAAACTTTAGTTCAGCTTCAATCACAAACAACGGGTCAGAATAGCATAAAAACTGTCAGTACAGAATTCCAACTACTGCAAAAGTAATTCCTATCATTTTTAGCTTGAAAACTTACCCAGGAGCCAAGTTTAGTTTTTCCAAGAACCCAAAAAATGATGAAAATGTCTGAAAATAATTTTTTTCCGAAACTTGATTGGAGGAATCAATTTTTTGTAAAAACTGTCAAAATATATTGTTTTAGGACTGTTTAATAGCTTCCAACAAAAAAAGTTCAATTTTGCTCTCTAAAAAACACGACATTTTTTATTTTCCAAGGTGTCGTATAGGTATTGACCGCTTGCAAATTGGTTTTTCGGATGGTGCGAGGCCAAGAAAATTGGTAACAATGTGAAACTTTGATTCCTGGGGTTATTTTTGATTATTATTCGAATGGAGTTAACCGTGTTTTGATATCTTTACCAGTTTTTCCTGTGCGCCCAAAAAATGTTGTATAGGTATTGACCGCACTGTACCTATTAGAAACACTGTCAGGTTTATGCTAATAATAAAGTAAATACTTACGCGAATTTTAACAAGGAATCAGTTCGAATTATGAGTAAAATCAGAAAAATCAACAAAAAAAAAGACCTCATATGCGGTTAGAAGTCATTGCAACGCAAACATTTGGATAAAAATGAGTTTATGTTCGCAGCTGCACCGGATGACTAATATGAATAGAGACGGTGAGACGCAGAAAATTTTCGTAGGAGCGTGTTTGCTATGACTAGATGATGCCATTTAAAAAATACCGATAACTTGAATATTACGAAATTTCCCAAAATCAAATTGTGTCTGTGTTTTGGTTCATGAAAATGGAAAAGGACGAATAATTACTTCAAAATTTTCGAAAATTCGAAATATTCAGGATCATTGAGTTTTGCACACTTGAGAAGACAATCAACGAAAATTATAGGAGAAAACTCATGTGGTGAAAACAATTATTTTCTTCACAACAAATTTCTGCTTTAAATATATGGTTTCAAAAGTTTTGCATGTGATATAAAATTCGAATAATAATAAAACGTTCTTTTATTTTAAAAAATTTCAAAAGTTTATGAAAGAAATAATTAAAAACTTATTTTTTGTCTCTATTATCCACATTGGTCATTGCTTCTCGGTTGTCCACATTGGCCATCTTCTAAAAGCAATTTGAATTATGATGGAGTTGTCTGAAAACTTTGATTCCAATTTCAAATACAAAACTCATTCAACAGAACTCACATGCTCTTTTTTGATTGTCAAAGTAGATCTGTTTCCGACAGCCAAGGCAATATTGGTAGTAGAATATACTGGAAAAAAAGATGAAGGTTTTAAAATTACAATCCTATCAAATGTTTTGTCAAGCTCATGGTAATAATAATGAGAAAACGTACATGAATTTTAACGAGGAAATAATTTGAATATTAGGAAAATCAGAAAAATCAAACAAAATAGACCTCATATGCAGTTAGAAGTCATCGCAATGCGTAAATTTGGATGAAAATGAATTTATGTTCGCATCTAAACTGCATGACTAATACAAATAGAGACGCAGAAAATTTTCGCGCGAGCGTGTTTGCAATAACCATGATGTCATTCAAATAAAAAAACCGGCAATTTGAATATTATGAATTTGGCTGATATGAAATTGGGTCTACCTCCTGCGTCCTGCGCACTTTCTTCTTTTTGGGTGACTGTTTTATTTAGCATATGTATTTGTGGCGTTTGGGACACCTCGACGCGGTCTGTTGCATTTTATGTGTACGTTCTCAAGTTTTAAGTTTGGATCTACTTTCTAGGCGAGCGCGATTTTAATACTTCTGTTTCATTCTAATTACTCCCGAATAAACATATTTATATTTTAACGACCACAGTATAACAGACGCACAAGACACAACAGGAAGAAACGAACAATGACTGTGCAACTCCAGACTAATTCACGTCTACAGTAAGAATCAACAAAACAAAACTCAACATGTCTTTTTATCGTGTTAGGATCAGAAGTCTTGACTCAGAACATCATTGAAAAAAGGTTTCCGATATAGAGGATCTTACGCCGCACCCGCAACGGAGAGAGTTAGGTTACAACTTATTTTGACAAAACAATTTTTACGGTACAGACAGAGTTCAATTTCCAAACTATCGTGAAATTGCTAGCAGGGCTGCTGAAGCTTTTCTCATGAGTATAACGCTTCATCAAGCCTCCCACACATGGTCAGTCATATTATTCAGAGCAATAAACGGAGAAAACGAACTGCACAGCTAGGGTAGATTTTTATTAGAGAAAATACGGTGTGTAACTGAAAAGTTACCTCTATTTTTTGTTTTGTGAAAAAGTGAAAATCAATGAAGTCTATGATGGGATATTTTTTATGATTTTTCGAAGATTCTAAAGACGCATTTAATTTTCTATTTTAGAAGACAAAACTTCAGGGACTTTGGATTATTTCAATGAGTAAAATTTGATAATCTGGCTTTAACTTCAAATAAATTATATATTTTTTCAACCTTTTCTATGTTTTGTTCCGTTTAAATACTTCAATCGTTTTTGAGCTCAGAGAAAATTGAAAAGTGTGAGTTATTAAATAAAATGTCAGTGTTGTTTATTCCTCATGTTTTTCTAAAAATTTTGCTGTCGTGTCAAATTTGACCGAGAGAAATTCGATACTGATAAAATCAACAAAACTGTAAATTTGTTGTATTTTTGTATTCGATTTTACGATTGTCTGCAATTCTCTTGCTTCTGATTTTAAATATTGTGACCATGACCGGATCTGCATATTTTTTCCATTTTCGTGATATTTTTTATGCGATGCGCACAAACTATAACTGAGGAAAAATTATTTTTTTTGCGTCTGTCTCGATAAAAATGCTGATAAGAACTAGGGATTCGCTCCTTGGTCAAATAGTGAAATTTTAAACCCAGTCAGTGTCAAATAGTCATTAAAATACGGAACAAATTCGTTGTTCTAGTTTCTTTTCAATTTGAAAAGTTTTCTCATTCAACTTTTTTTCTTTCAGAAAATGGTAGCACTCATCGTCCCGGTTATTGTGATTGGTGGTTTGGGAGCAATGGTAGGCGTGATTTTTAAATTTTTTAGACGTCGAAGAATACTTCCTCCCAATGGTTTAATCTGAAATCTTTTCAAAAAAAAAAATAATTTTTTCAGAAATTCGTATCAGAACCTCATCAGAATCAATCTATGACGCAGCACTCAGGTCCGCGTATATCTATTTTAGTGTAATTATTTTGTTTTCAGAGATATAATCTTGGCTAACGATTAAAAATCTCAATGGAGACAAGCGATATAATTGTACATATGTGATTGATTTCTGTTTTGTTCTCTTTAAATATTACTTACATTGAAATTGATATTGGTAAAACCATTATAAACAAAAACCATTATATTAACACCGCCGTTGTTTTGGGAAGATATTTAGGCCTTGAATCATTTCAATACGTGAAATTGGTAATAATCTAGCTGTAATATCCTTTGAATTTTTCTTTTTTTTTCAACCTTTGCTCTGTTTTGTTCCCTCTAAATGTTTCAATCATTTTTGATCTCAGAAAAAATTGAAAAGTGTGGGTTATTGAATAAAACGTCGCGGTTGCTTATTCCTCATCTTTTTCTAAAGAATTCGCAATTGTTTCAAATTTGACCGAGAGAAATTCAATACTGATAAAATAAACAAAACTGTGAATTGGTTGAATTGTTGCATTCGTTCTTCCGATCGTCTACTAATCGTTAGGATTTTTTATTATTTTTACCATTAACGGATCTGTAAATTTTTGCTTCATTTTCATGGTATTTTTCATGCAATGTGCATAAACAACATCTGAGGAAAAATGTATTTCTTTGAGTATGCCTCGATAAAAATGCTGATAAGAACTAAAGATGCGCTCCTTGGTAAAATAGTGAAATTTTAAACAGAATCAGTAGAATATTTATAAGATACAGAACGAAAACAGATGTTCTAGTTTCGTTTCAATTTTAAAAAGTTTTCTCATTTGATTGTCTCTTTCAGAAAATGGTAGCACCCATCGTCCCTGTTATTGTGATCATCGGAATCACGTCATGCCGCAGAACTCAGGTTTGGGTTTAATTATTTCAATGTAATTACTTTGTTTTCAGGAACATTTTGAGAGCTGATTAACAACTTTGATCGAGGCAAGCGATATAATTGTTCATATGTAGCGACCACAGCCAAAGGGGCGGAGCCTATTTTTTTTCTCCGCGGGGGGGGGTTGGATTTTTGATTGGTTGAAAATTTGACTCCTTATGTAATCGACTACGTAGAATTCAAATATGTAAATGTTTTTACTGAAATTCTTACAAGAAAGAAGGAAAAAGCAATAAGCACAAATGGGCGGCAGAAAAACGCACAGTAAAAAAGATGAGTGGCTGAAACGCTCAAAATTTTTGTTGTTTCCAATAACTTAAGACTTTAACTAAAAGGAAATCATAATGAAAATCTCAGAAAAGTTAGCCGAAAATAGTACATTTCAGCCAAGCTGGCTGTAAATATTGTGAAAAATTTTAGTGACAACCTATAAAAATTATGTTTTTTATAGATGATACTACTCTCGAACATCACACAAATAAATTTTGAACAGAATTGGATTATCAGAAAGTACTTTATTTTCCGTCACAAAATGACATACTCAATGAAAACATTCGTTTTTCACAATTATATCACGAATGGAAGCTGAAACGCTCGATTTCTTTACATATTCGGATTCTACAAAAAATTTCACATAAAATGATGTTTGTGAGATATTCCAAAAAGTTGGCCGAAAAAAATGCGAAGCACATTTGTATCGAAATCTCCAGAAAATGCATCGAAAAATAATTTTTCCAAAGAGCGCGCGTGTGGCGGTGTTATAATTAAACAATGCGCCCACTCTCGGTGTGCGCGTTTGGTGTACTGGTTAAGCTAGCGGTGTGCTAAGCAAAGACGTGCGGGTTCGATTTCGCTTTTGGACAACTTTTTTTTGAACGTTTTTTTCTCACATAAAAAAGATGTTCTGCATGACATCGGTACTTGAACGATGCATTGTTGAGTATTTCTTCTTCAGAATTTCATTTTTCAACAAAATTTTGGAAATATGCTTATTGGGAAGAGGAGATCATTTTAAAATACAAAGATTTCAAGAAAAAACTGTTTGAAAAAAATGTTGTGGTCCCTATTCATATGTGATGGATTTCTGTTTTGTTCTCTTCAATCATTTCCAATACTTTTTGTCATCGAGGAATACGAAAAGTTTGTGGGTCATTAAATAAAATGCCATGGTTGTTTATTCCTCATCTTTAAAAATTATAACTATTTGACGATTTTTTGAACCAATGTAATTTTTAATTTTTTGTTTTGAAAAAATAAATATTACTTTCATTGAAATTCATATTGGTAAAACCATTATAAAACACCGCCGTTGTTTTGGGAAGATAATTTAAGAATGAGTATGTTAGAAACCGTTTCCAAAGAAGAACAATCTATAACGATTAATCGATTGGAATCACAGTAAAACGGGGACAAACCAAGTATAGGACAGGACAAAATGGTAGAACAAATAAGTTTTCACCAAAAAAATGAGATCTAGTTTTTTTTATGATATGCGTGCGTGTGTCACTATTGAGGATTTTAGGACACTAAACATATACGGCAGTTGGCGAGGAACCGCCTCCGAGTTTTTTGCAAAGCCATCGGAAACGGTATTGTGGTAATACGGTGACAGTGATTATTGGGTTCAGGATCTGGAAATTGAAAAATGTCTTTAAAAAACGGAAATTTGAATTTCTATTGGGAAATGTCAAAAAATAGTTGAAATTCTCACCGCATTGAGAGAAACTAGGTAAAGACAAGTCCACGAAAAGATTATACTTCCGCAACTGATATCTCCTGTTTCCTGGAAATTTTATTTTTGGATTCAAAAATTTCCAAATCATTTTATCTAACCCTTGGCGTCAGTTGACGTTGAATGTTGTAAATTCTGTATGGTAGCAAGGTTCCGACGGTGAAGATAGTGGTCATGAAGATGAAGTAAAAGGTTCGGAGTCGAGTGGCAAGGGCGTGGGAAGAATTTCCATTTTCTGAAACGAAAGGAAAGTGTTATTTCTGGATCAAGGCATAAAAAATTGAGTATCCAAAAAACTAGATCTAGACGAAGACGTACAGCACCTGTCAATAAAATGTACAAAATAAGTAAGTATTTTTTCAATAGATTCTCAGCCATTTTCAGGAGATTACAGCTTGGCCAAAAATTTTGGATATTGGAAAACGAATTGAGATTGAAGACTTTGCGGTCTTCCGGAAATCGTCAAATAGTTGAAAAACTAGCAATTTCAAAAAATTATGTGAATGCAAAGTTTTCAATCTAGGTCATTTCTATATCCTCATTTCTATATCCTCATTTCTATATCCTTTTTATAGTTATTGGAAACTTGACAGCGGAACCTCATTTTTGTTTTGTTCGTTTGTCTGTTTGATCAAAAAAATAATATTTTGTGTGTTTTCCATACTTGTAAAATGATGGCCTGTCTGCCTTCCGAGGCCCGGCCTGTTACACATATGCTCAAAACTACATTTTTGTATACCGTATTGACAGGCACTGTACATATGAAGCATATCTGGGTATCTTGACATTTGCATATTTTCTTATCTGAACATCTGGTTGGCGTATTTTATGAATGTTTCAACATCGAGATACCAACACATTGCTCTTCACAGTATTAAAAGTGAGCAATTTTTTATATTGCTCACTTCTAATTTTTTGAAATTTAACGATAACAGTTTCTCTACGTCTCTCTGACTTTCCCATAATCACCATCAGAAAGTTTGCTCCGATGAGTCGTCACAACATTCAAAATGTAAATGGCAACACCAAGGGAAGTGAGACTCGGAGCAATACAGGCCGAAACAGTGAACGCGATGTACATGACCACTTTGTTGGGGAGAATCATCAATTGACGGCAGTCCTCTTCGCAGGTGAAACATTCCAACCACCAGCAGAGAGTCACAAAAACGATGCATCCAAACCATACGAACAAAGCCAACGAGACACCTTTAAACGAGGTAACCATGTTGGCGTATCTGAAAATTCGAATGAGAAATTTCCCCATTATTTTCTTCTGCCCACCTCAATGGGAATTTGAAATACATGAGTTTGTCAGCATTCAAACAAATCAGACTTAACGATGATGCCGATAATCCGACCCATGTTAGAAACTGAAATAACTATTTTTGATGTTTGCTCTTCATAAATTCTGGATTCTTCGAAACCCTTTTCATTTCCTTCTTCCTATCATTGTCCTCAAAATCCAGCTCTGTTTCTAAAAATAAATAAAAATCACGTACGTGTTGTGCAATGTTAATCCATTGTGGCGGTTTGATAATTTCCTGTTCACGGAGTTGCTCAATCGGGTAGCAGAAGCACGTTAACAGCAGATCTCCCAGGGTCATACTCAATAGAAAAACGTGAAGACATTCGTCACCGGTACCTCTTCTGATGTACTTGACGGCTTTCAGCAGTACATAGATCTGAAAGAATTCGAGATGGTGTTCATTGGTTATATCAAAAAACATGTTGTTTTGGTCGGAAGAAAAAACTGGAACTCAATAGAGAGCATAAGGAATGGGAGAGGATAGATTGAAAACAAGGTTCAGTTTTGTGGAACACTACAATATTTTGTATGTCTATGAGTGATACATATATAGATATTTGGCTCATTCACACATGGCGCGTAGACTATATGAATATAGACGACAATCCGGAACTGTTCCAGAATTAGATACTATACTTGTTTGAGCCGCCTGAACCATGTGATGTGTTGACATCGAAAAGAGTTCAAATCAAATCCAGATTATAGACTTTACATTCTCAAAATTTTTCAAAAGTTCCTAGTTTTTCAGATATTTGACGATTTCTGAAAGACTCTTTTTCGTGTATTCCGTACAAAAACGGGTTGAAAAGGGGTGTCTTTCAAAAATCCCCAAATAGCTAAAAAATTATTTCCGAAAAATACTGTGATAGCAAAATTTTCAATCTAAGCTTATTTTACACCTCTTGTAATTTTCCAAGTGACCGGAAACCTGACAGCCGGACTACTGAAAATGCCGAAAATCAAAATAAGCGTTTTTTGATATCTTATTAGTATTTACTTACGAATATAGTTTTAACTTTCTATTTATTTGTAATTTTGAAAAGTTTCCGTTCTTTAACGTCAGATTTTTAGAAAAAAAAACGTTTCTCATTTTTCCCACTCACCCCCATACATCTCAAAAAATGGCGTTTAGACTTCTCTATTTGTCTGCAAACGGAAGACCCTATTCTTTCTTATCCGAGTCAATGTAAATGATGACACATATCATCTAGACCACCAAGCGTCAGACCTCCCATATTTAATCATAATCACCCACCTGCAAAAAAGTGGAAAAGAAGCAGGATACCAGTAGAAAATACTCGAACGATTTCAGATAGTTCTCCATCACTCGCATTGTGAGAAACTGAAGATTTGTTTTCCTGTTAATCGAGATGCCAAGAAAGAAAACAACTTACTGTTGATTCAATACAAATTGGCTCTTCTTCCTCAAGAAGTTCCATCATGGTGGAGTTATCAAATGGTTGTGTTTCCATCTGGAAATAAAAAACAATTGATTAAAATAAAAAATTGAGGAAATGAAATATAGGAGGAGTTAGCTGGAAAAGGTTAGCAAAACGGAAATTGAGGTGAAATATCATACGTCAAAGAAAAGGATAAAGAGAGATAGAGGAGAGAATATCCACCTCGTCACTTTTCAACCTCTAATGACTTCTATTCTTTGCCATCTCTTCTCCATGGAGACGGCCAGAGCAGAATACCCTTTCCGGACTATAGGTTCATGTAAAAGGGCATGGATGAAATGAGAACAAAGATGAAAATTTAAAAAAAAACGAGCTAGACGAGAACCAAGAAATATTCCTCTTCTTCTCATTTTTTTTCTATAGAGGGAAAGATACATATTTCAGAAAAAAAAAGCTGAGCGGCGGGGATTTGCGAAATTGTCGAGCCAGGATTAACACTATCGAGACGACGTCTCCAACGATAGATAAAAGGCGCCAAGAAAACACAGAAAGAGGAGTGTGGCAGATTGGAAAAGTAACTTTCAGATTACAGGAGTGGAAAAAAAGTAGAATAGGATGCATTAGTGTTTTCTATTGAGTTGAGGATTAGGGTATTTTATTTGGATCACAAGGTGGTTGGAAAAAAAACTTACATAGTTGAGAGTAATTCCTACTGTAAACATTCATCGTTGCAGTTAAATTTTTTTATTGGGTGGAGCAACTTCTTTCGAAATATAGAGGGACTGGGACTGGTCTCTTGTTCAAAAAGGAAGAATAAAACTTAGAATTCCTTGTTTCTCACTACAAATAGGACTTGGAAGTGGGGGATGCCATGATCATGTGTCTGGAAAAACTTGAAATTGCAATTAGCAATTGTGGAATCCTCAAAATAATTTTCAGCTTTATATCGGTGATCTCATGAGCCTTAAAAGCTGATTGCTATATTCATCACCTACAGTACTATTTGGCTAAAAAATATTCGATGGAACCATAGCTCATAATATAAGTCTACAACTTTGCTCCTAGAACAAAAAGAGAGTGTTCGATTAATGCAAGTTCACCTAGCATGCATCAGGAGAATCAAAAAAAGAAAAGAGGAGCACTAAGTGCGTAGAGAGAGAGAGAGAGAGGTACAATCAAGTTATTATATTTCTTGATGCGAGATGATGAAAAAAAAAAAGAAGGGTCTGATCCAATTTTATTTGACATTCTTTGACATCACAAATGAAGGAGTCTGAATAAGGTCCATTTTGAATAGAAAAATGCATTTGGTGATTTATGAATTCTAATAGGAACAAAAAGAGGTAACTGACGGAAATGAGAATGAGCCCATATGAGAGAAGAATGGAGCTCCGCCTCCTCTGCTCTCAGTGATTGTAGTTCTGGATACTGAGAATGATGCGACAATCACACGCACACACACCTTGACTGGCAGTGGCCAGAACCACAAAAACTATTTCAGGAATCCTACTAATCCGTTTCTTCTTCTTTTTCATTTTCTTCTTCATCTTCCTCTCCTTCTTCTCCTCCCTTTTCCTCTTCTTTCACTCCATATAACACCCACGACAACAACCAATTGCCTAGTTTTGAGTTTCGTCAGAATTTCTCAACTACACCGTGAGAAGTTTTGGGGCTGAGTAAGGACAAGAGCTTGCAGCAATACCTAAAAAACATCTGAACTCATCAGTTATTTTATGCAGCCGTGGGGAACAGTGGAGGAAAAATGAAGAAGAACAGAAAGTGAGATTGATAAAACCAAAAATTTTAATCATTGGTAGGTAGACTTGTTATGACTTTTAGAGCTGGTCGCCGGCCCGGGTCGTTGATGCTTGGCATTTTTTCAAAATTTACAGTTTGCAATAAGATAAAAGACAACACGGATTATCAGAGAAAATAAATTCTGTGTCGAAGCTGGATTTTACAAATACAAAACACATTTATCTCGGGCACTATTTCACACAAAATTTCGATGGAGTACACCACACACTTGAGATTTCAGAACATTCTAAGTGCCTTAACCTGAAAGCAGAGCTGTTTGAAACATAATTCCGAAAATTGACCGGAATATTACCGAAGATTTTTTTCGAAATAAAATCCTGATGGGATTCTTCCAAAGCTTCTTTTCGGAATTATAGATTTTGAAAAATTCGGGAATTCCGAATTTTTAAAAATTTGGAAATACCGGAATTTCAAAATTTCAAATATTCCGGAATTCCGAAGTTCAAAAAATCGGTGAAATTATTTCAAATTTTGAAATACTGATGTTCCGTACATCAATTTGAAGCAGTTTCAATAGGCTGAATCTTTATTGTAACGTAAATGCAGGTTTCAATTCCATCGTGCGCACCCCAACTTTGCTAGCAAGTCCGAACTAAAAAAATTTATTTCAAGACCCTTTCTCAAGATATTTCCAAATTAGGCTTTCGGCATTACATACTTTCTAAAAACATTCTTAGAATAATCCTCAGCCGTCTGAACATTCTGTTATAGACACCATGTTTTTAGAAATAGGTCGTTCGAAGACCCGCCAAATTCAGCAAAAATGGGCGAGAGTTGATGAGATTCCTTCAACAGAAGTGTCTGGACCAATGACAATAGTTAACAGGAAAAATTTACGACATTTTTTACAACAACTCAATATTTTACTTTTGAAATAAAAATGTAATACTTTTCATTAAATAACTTTTTGGAGTGAAAAGATCAGATTAAAAAAAAAATTAAAAATTATACGAATTCCAAATTTCTGGAATGTTTTTCAATTTCGCGAAAATCGAGTCTCAAAAGTATCAACCACCTACGTCCTTCAGTTTTTTTTGTCCCAATCAACCTATGCATGAACTAAGTGCAAAAACCAAAGAAAAAAAACAACAAGCTCTCCGGAAAAGAGGAAGTGGAAGACTAAAGAAACGTGCATTTTGGGCTATTGTTTGCAACATAACTCATCTCGCGTGCGGATTTATTTTGGGTCAAACTGAAAAAAAGGTTTTCCGACGACAAAAAAGATGAATGTGTCGCTGTGAAAAGATTCCAATGGGGGTGCGGCGACGACGACCCCAACCCACACGAATAATTGATGCCAAGAGATAAAAGAGATACTATAAAGTGATTCAATCTTCAGCTCAATGAACTATCAAACGGAAATAAATTTGGGTGCATTTAGTGCTGGGTACAAACTAGATTTAAGGGAGTTTCTGAGGGAAAACAAATATATCTCAGTAAGCACTTGTAAATTGAAAAATCTTATCACTGTTAAATGCGGTAGTTCATTTTTTGAAAAAAAAATTGAAAACAATAATTCCATATTGCAAAAAGAATTTTCAAAATTGTTCTTAGAAACCTTCGAAAAGGAAAAGAATCAATGCAAAATTACACAAAAATAGAAAATAGAGAAAATGAAAATTATGGGATTAGAAAAATCTCAAACCCGAAATTACGTCAGACCTCGCCAAAAATTTTTCTAGATGAAAAATTCCAGATAGTCCGGTTATTTGATCCCAGTACTGATATTCCTATCCTACGACACATGTCTTTTTCTTATCTATTTTTTCAAAATCCGCTTAATTTTGGGTCTCTATGAGCCTTAGAAAATCCCGGAAACGAAATTCTGTGGCTGCAAAATAGAAAGGAATAAAACATGAAATGTGTACAAGACTAATAAAATTGAAACACTCTCAATGTGCGGTCACATAATTCATTTGAAGAGAGTGGTCTGAAAATTTAATATCAATTTTTTCCGAAAAAAAAACAGACCAGAGTTTTGACTTGACTATCTTGTTATTTTTTTTCTCAATGTTTTCCTTCTCCTGTGGAAGATTAGGCGAACAATTTTTAAGGATTATCGCGTATTGTCTGAAGTGTTATGTGGCCAGTAATTGTTTCAAAGTGGAAGCAGGGGAAAAAAGAAAACAAAGTTTCTTTTCTGCGAACAAAGATTGGTATCAGGACACATTCTTATATATAGTAACTTTGGAATTCAATTTTCTGATTTTGTTTCGAAGTACAAACTTTAATATCCTAGGACAACTGACTAATTTAAACAAAACTTAATCAAATCCAGAATGTTTTCTGATTTGAGTAATTTCATTATTATATTGAATTATATTTTTATACAACCACTCACTTTAAATAATTCGTGTCCGACAAAAATGACGAATATTCAAGAAAAAAGGTGTCGGAGAGTTTTGTTTTTTCCCACGGTTTCAGTTTACTCAATGGTTGAAAAAATGAAAAAAAGATGTCAAAAAAAAAATAAATAGCAAGAATTTGACCGGGAATAATTAGGTCCGAAGTGGAGAACATCACAAGTTTCAACTAATTAGTGAATAGCGTGAAGAGAATATTTTAGTTGGAGAGTAGAAATTTCGAAATCAGAAAAATAACATTGAATCTAAAAATACCAATTGTCAAACTTTTGATTCATCAATGAACAAAATGAATCCTAGAACCAGTCTGTCTAATTTAAAACTAAAAATTTTGTGCTCGATAATCCGATCTTCGGACCTAAACGATACATCAAGAGGAAAACCCAAATTTAGACATAGAGGGCATTTGGTCAAAAAGAAGAAGGATACGAGATAGATGTCGAAGAGCCGCGCCCTTAATCTATTTGGGGGTGCAAACAAAAGGTCCGATTAACTTTGTGGGATGATAATTATTTGATCTTGGATTCCCTAAACCGCAGCGTGGATTCTAAAATGTGACATCACTCATCTAATTTGACTATTCTCGAAAATTTAGAGCACATTTTTGCTTCTAACAAAGTATTATCAGCCTCCAAAGCAGCAAGATCTCCAAAAAAAGCATAGAGCAACTTGAAGAAAGAGACCAACGTCAATGTTCTATTTCTCAAGGGAGACCAAAAAGAGAAACTTTTTAAAAGTTTGTGCTCTGTGAGCCGCTGGGAAATTAGCAAGGGAATACGAGAACAGAGAAAAGAGATTATTTTTAAGGGTTCAGGTACACTGATTTTTTCATCATTACGTAGAGAGCCAATTCGACTGGAAACTGAAAGAAACTTACACTGTCAACAAATTGCTCTATAGTTCGAACATTATCATATAACAAGGAAATTTCAACAGCTTGTAAATCCAGATTTGGATGAAAGTTTTTGAATCCGCTGGCCGGTTTCAGCCCAGTTATATCAGTTTCAGTACCAAAAATCGCCGTTTCAGTACAAAAAAAACTATTTTTAAAGACGATTTTCTCTACTTCCAGGACGTTTCAGAACATTAAAATTGTTTGCTACATTTAAAGTTAAATGAAATTTGATAACTAAAGCAGTTTACGAAAAATACATGTTGTTTCAATTTTCGAATAAATCTGGAAAATCATTGAAAATTCGAAAAAAAATTGAAAAAAAATGTCTGAAACATGGTATTTTAAAAATTTCAGAACCTAATATGACTCGGCTGAAACTGGTGAACGGATTCTAAAACTTTCAGAAATGTCTAGATAGGCAACTCTTAACTTATCCAAAAAAGATTTCATTAAAGTCTGGGCTTACAACGTGTTGAGGTTCCCTTGTAAGGTGAATGAAGAGTTAAAAGTTGTTAAAATCAATTAAAAAAAAAGAGACTAGAACAAATTCTAAAGTGGCTTTCTAGAAAAAAATCTAAAATAGAAAAGATAACTAAAAATCTGCTTGGTTCTTTCTCGAATTATCTACCTTCGGACAGAAACAACAAACGAAAAGTGCACTACAGCAATTATCGAGATTTGTAGAAGTCTTCTCCCCCCACGCAGACGTTCTGAGAATATTTAAGTGGGTTAGAGAACAGGATGTGGTCGGTTTGTTAATTGATTCAGCTTCAAACTTCTAGAAAACAGTTGTAACTATTAAAAATAACCGGAATATTTGAAGTTTGCTCTTCTGCGTGAAAACAAGAGGACGTTGAATTCTGATCAAATTCATCCATGTCCTTAATTTTCTCAAGAAAAAAACAGCAAACCACTTTAGAATGCACAGCTTAATTTTTCGTGGAAATTGTATGTTAAGATATTTGTTGTCAAAAAAAATTTTTTCGAATAAACCTAGCTAGGTGGATTATATTCCTTTTATCAAACAGGATTAAGAAGGGCACCAGGAATAAACATGAATAGGAGGAGAAAAATGTCATAAAATGCAATCTACAGCACTGTGGATTAGTGTGGCACAAATGGAAATAGAGAAGAAAAAAATACGTTGGATGGAAGATGAAGACTTTAGTATATGATCACACATTTTTTTGGGTGAGAAACGAGATGAGGAAGTTGACCGTGAAAATGGCATGAATGAGAAAAAAGAGTGTGCCAAACCGGGGATTGAACCCGGGACCTCTCGCACCCAAAGCAAGAATCATACCACTAGACTATTTGGCCGTATTTAAATGAAGAAATGGAAGATGTGAAATTGCCAATGTTTTATAAAATCTTCCGAAAAAGAACCTGTTCTGATTCAAGCGGCTAACACTAGAGTAGAAAAATACAGAAGCACTTGTTTTTGGCAAGGAGATATAGAAAATGTGGCCGAATGGTCTGAGTGGTATGATTCTCGCTTTGGGTGCGAGAGGATTTCGCCTGTTTCAGCCGATTTTATCAGTTTTAGTTTACAACACAAAAGCAATTTTTAAAGAGGTCTTTCTCAACTTCTAGGAGGTTCCAAAACATGCATTTAGTTGTGCTGCACTCAGAATTGAAACCACCTTCATATTTCAGACACTTTCCCAAATTTTTCATTTTTCTAATAAATCTGGAAAAATTGTGGAAAAAGTCGAAAAGAAAATATTTTTTTAAAGAAAATATTTTTTCAAAAGAAAATATTTTTTCAAAAGAAAATGTCTGAAATTTGAAATACTATTCAATTAAAAAAAAAATAAATGAATGTTTTCAAACGTCCTAAAAATTACAAAAATCATTTTTGGAATCTCTCTTTTCCACTAACATCACGGTTTTTGGTACTGAAACTGATATGACTCTGCTAAAACTGACGAGCAAATTTTGAACATTTTAGAATAACTGGCTGCCTAACAATCATCAATAAATTTCTATTCACTTGTGAAAAAACCAAAAAGAAGATGAGATTTTTTTACTCATATCAAATTCATTTTGAGATTGGTGATTCGGTAATAACATATGAGGGGCATCTGAGCACGCTGACGCATAAGATAAGCAGAGAAAATAAGACGATGAGAAAAAATTGGAAAACTTGAAAAGAATGCAAGTGACCCCCGATTAAAAGCTTTCTTGTCTACAACTTGGGATTAATGAGTCATGTATCCTTTTTTGATACCAGGAAAGTTAAGAAAATGATAGTAGACTATAAAAGGGATATACTATGAAGCTAGTAGGATAAAAAAAAAGACAATAGTGCAAAATGAGGTGGGAGATTAGATATGGAAAAAAGGAATTTGTGAATGCAAAAACCGAAAATGAATGACAAATTCAGACGTAGTGACTACTTTCAGGATGATAGTTACTCGAATTACTAGAATATAAACAATCACACATCTAGAAGAGTCTATGAATCTATGAAGTATACAAAATTGAAAATTGATACTCACCTGGAAGTTTTCACAAACTATGAAAGCGAAAAAAAATCGAAAGTGAAATTTCGGAGCAAATAAAAGCGGAATGACTTTATGAAAAATAAAGTGGGGGTGGGAGAGGTGTGGCTGGAGTATTGGGGTCTTAGAATTTCTGAACATTGAAGTGAGTAGGTGGGGTTTTACGAAATGGGACGAGAATCCAGATTTAGCTTTCTAAAAGAATTGAGTACAAAAACTATTTTGTATTTCATCCTTGTCCAAGGGTGATCGGAAATTTATCGAAATTGGAGAACTTTATACATATTTTCAAAGCCATAATTAGTAATATAAAACATTTCATCTAGATTAAAAAAAAACTTATCTTTTCAAAACCAAATTATCACTGAAAAGTATCTAACTTTTGTTCAACAAACAGAGTAAAAGTTGAACTTCTGAATTAATAATGACACTTCTTGAGTTAGACATTCTCACAGCTTGAAAAAGTCACGTGACATACTACTCTTTGCCCTTACGTTTCTAAAAAGTTAGTGAGGGAGGGAGTTAAGATCAAAAAATTGAAAAAAAATCTCCACTTTCGACATGTCCATATAATTAGACAAGGTACACACAGACATATTATAGATTGCATAAAATCAATTTTTAAAAAAAGTTTTCAAAATTTCGGAAAAAATGATTTTTCATGTGGGCACATTCTTTCCGATTTTCTCATGAAAAATTGACACCGAAGCTCAGATTTTGCGGCAAGAAAAAATTTTTTAAAAAGTGGAAAGATACTTTCGCATGTTGTACTGAACTTTTTTTTTAATTTTTAATTAATCTTCTTGAGATCTGCGAAAAAGTCTCCAAAATGAAACATGTGACAGATGAGAAGAAACTGAGAAAATAGATGAACCGAATTTTTTTGGTTTTTTGATAAATGAAGTGGAAAGGTAGAAAAAAACAAAAAGTGCATCGTCACACATGTTGACGCCGAACTCAGTGGAAATCAGAACAGTGAAGATAAATTAAAATAGAACATTTGCAAAATCGTAAAAAAATGTATTAGATGAACGTCAGAGATATCAGTTTGGAGTATTCTGGTGACCATAGAGAGCGTATTGTGGTAAATGACATCAAAGGGGTCAGTTGATCCAAAGATATATTTTTATTTCTTTTTCAGATTTCAATAAGACTACGAATTTAGTAAAAAGCGGGGAAATAGTGACTGATTAGTTTCTTTGGCTACAGTAAATGAGACTGGTTGTGAAAATTACTATTTAGAAGATCTGAAGAGAAGAAAACCAAAAAAATAGAAAATTGGCTGAAAACCGAACAGAATGGTTTTGAAAACACTAGCTTTCAATAAAAATACGCAGTATCACAATGTAATTTTCTTCCGCCGGCAAATTCGTCGCAAACATAACCCCCCACCGACTGATATCATTCCGCCAGCGCCTAAAGACATTGTAACGCAGTGACAAGACGTGCAGTCATGTCCGAGTGGTTAAGGAGATTGACTAGAAATCAATTGGGCTCTGCCCGCGTAGGTTCGAATCCTGCTGACTGCGAATCTTTTTTTTTTAGTCAAATGTTTGGCAACATCAAGAAGAGTATTGAAAAAGTCTGGTTATGAATGAATGAATTTGGTTTTTGATAGGTTTGGTTCGATATGAAAAAATTGTGAGAATGAATGCGAACAGCATGATATCGTTTTTTATTGTGAGTTGGAAAAAAGACATACCAGAAAATGTTTCGAAAGTAGAACGTTCTCAATTGGACTTTTAAACATGCCGGAGAGATTACGACAGATTCAGCTTCTTATTTCTTCCTGTCAGGTGACTATTCTTAATTGGAACAGAAAAAAATATAATTCAATCTGGGCAATTTTTCGTAAAATCAGCTCGGATTTATCTTTTGCATATACCGTGAAAAAAAATTTAAGATCGCCACCCTATATTTTTGATTTGAGCTCGTTCTTTGCGTATAGAGAGAAACATGTGTCAATTGATAAACTGTTTTTCATATCCAACACTTTTATTTTTCGGACTTTTGAGATCTCTCACAAATATCGAGACGCAGTGAAACCTTTTTATGAGAGCACTATGATAGAAGGGCCTCCATGAAACTTGAAGTTGTTAATCTTCCTTATATTTTCTCTAATATCAGCTCACCCCTATTTGAAGTCCACCATTAATAGAAGCCCACCCCACGAGGTGCTTCGAAAAATAGAAGCCCACCCTTTAATAGAAGCCCATGGGCGTCTATTAGAGAAAATGTGGTGATTAAAAGTTTCAGAATTTTTGGAACTGTGATTTAAGAACTCGTAAATTTCTCAATTTTTGATCTGCAAAATTCCTGAACTTTGAATTTAGAGATTCTGGGATCTCAGAATTTCAAAAATTCGTAATTTTGTTGTTTAGAATTGCAGAATGAAAACTTCGAATAAAAAAAATGAAATTGATAGGTTTTCATCAAATTTGGAGATCTCTTTAGAGAACCCCTGGAACAATAGACAGACCGGCCCTTCCGATACAGATTTGACGGTATACGAGCTCAAAATTCAAGTATAGGGTAGCATTCTATTCGAGTATTTATAATATTAAGTGTCATGAAAAAATCTCCGAACTTCGTTATACTAAAAAATATTCGAAAGTTTTTTATCCGTTTTAGCAAGCCCATTTACTGATTCATGGTTCTTCTCTAAAACGTCTCAGTTTTTTGGCTCATTAACACGACGTGTTCTAGTTTGAAAAACAGCTCATCTTATGACATATGCATATCAGTCTTCACCTGTGATCACTAAAATCTATGTTTGGACTCTTTTAAAAGTGTACATATAATGTTACGTTTCTTATAAAATATTTCAAACATCTTCTGAACGGAGCCACTGTGGAAACCACTCAAAAAATATTTTACGTTCTTGGCATATCGCGTTGTCTTGACTTACCTTGGAAGCTGAAGACTAGTGAAATGCTCCCACACCGATTTGATAAACGCTGAGTATCATACCCCAGCCAAAATCATCCATGTAGCAAATAAATTGAGCTCGTGCTTTGTTACCCACCGCCGCCTCGCGCCAATTTTCAGAAGACCGGAAATTCGATTTTCAACCCATCTTTCTCTAGTTATTGCCCAGTTTTTCTTTTGTCTTTTCACACACTCTCATCGGATATTTAACATTTTCCTTCGGTGGCGATTATGTACCGCCTCTACTAATTTCCGTTGTATGTTATAAGTTGTATTTTCGGAAATTGGGCCGGAAATGAAAGATCGGAAAACTTAAAACTCTGAATAAAAGGTTGGAGTTGAAGATCATTTTTCAATGTTCCTCCTCTGTAGATTCTAGTGAAAATTCTACCCTAATAATGCTTGAATACTATAACGATAGTGTGAGTTTTATAGATTTAAAAGGGAAGTTGCTAGTGTAACAATAATACAGTTTCAAAATTTGATCTTGATCTTTCTTGAATTGAACATTTTACTACAAACGAGCTACAACTGAAGTCTGACCTTTTAGAAAAATAATTGAGTGATAAAGCTGCGCGTGCAAAAACCAAAAATACTTTAAAGTACTACTAGATTTTAGAAACCTCCGCCCCAACGTGACATGAGGAATTCCAATGAAACATTTATCGTTGCGTTTCTCGTTTTGATTTAAACAGATGATCGGAGTGATATCAAAAGTTAAAAGTGAATTCTCTGGTGTTTTCCCTCTCTCAAAAGATATAATTGTCTGTCCAACAAACCAACCGTGTAATTTTTTGTAAACAGACATGGTACGGGGCTCCAAATTCTGTAAAATCACACATTTCCATTGTCATTTTTGTGCATTATAGAGCTCCACGTGTTTGTGACACACAACATTCTCTCAACAGATAGGTCACAGCTCCGTGACCATCCAATTTTTCCCATTATCTAGCCTGCAACAATACGCTTCTATTCACTTATTATGCAGCATTCGCGCCCAATATGAACAGAGCGAGAGAACCATATCCTCGAATGTCGAAAGTTCAAATAGCGGATGTATTATAGCTGGCATCCTTTCTGGTTAACAAGAGAAGACACTTAACCACGCCCACTTATTTCTGCCGCTTCTATTCCTGGTCGCTTTTTTTCTGTTTCCGAGAAAAAACGGAACACATATTTTTCTTCTAGATAATCACTGTTATATAGAAGTCCCTAGAGTGAAAGACCCTAGAGTTCATACGATTCCAAGGAAAAATAACTGCTAGGAAAGTATTCAGAACACATGATATTACTTCCATATAATAATTTATTGTGTCTAGCCAAGCTACTCTGTTTTTTGCTATTATCCTCACTTGATTCTACTATCAGGACGGAAATATGAATTTCCCATTTCGGGTAAGTCGAAAGCACTTTATAAGCCTAGAGCACGAGGTTTAGAAGTTTCAATAGGGAAAAGGTTTTCACATAGATGTGAGTAGTCTTTGACATTGTGAGAACTTAAGATTGTTGATTATAAACATGTTTTAGATTTTGGTGTTACAAGGGAATCGCATAACTTTGTAAACACAGAATTTTATGAAAGTTTCAGAATATGTTAAAATTAGCCTATCTAGTTACCTCTCAAAATGTAAGAATCCGCTCGTTAGTTTCAGTTTAGTTATTTAAGTTTCAGTACCAAAAATTGCCTTTTCTGTGCAGAATCAACAATTTTCAAAAGCGATTTGCTCAATTTCTAGGACGTTTAAAAGCATAAAATTTGTTGTGTTATATTTTAGAAGGAAAACAAATTTCATATTTCAAACATTTTTTTTTCAGAAAAATGATTATTCAATTTTCGAATAGATCTGGAAAATTGTGGAAACATTTCAAATTTAAAAATTATTCTTCATTGAGAAAATGTCTCAAATGAAAAAATACTTTTAATGCGAAATTTAACACAACAAATTTGACGTCCTATAACACAACGTCCTATAAATTGAGAAAATCGTCTTTGAAAACCGCTGGTTTGCACGGACAACGCGATTTCTTGAAACTGATTCAATTTGACGGAAACTTTCAATGTGATTTTAACATTTTCAGAAATGTATAAATACACTATTATTAACCTCTCCTAAAAATGTCATCAAAATCTCAATTTACAAGGTTTTGATGTTACCTTGTTAATATTCTGTTACAATTTGAACGGAATAAATGTTTATCCCATATTTTCTAATGTTGCATTTCGAGATCCTTTTCCAAAAATTCCAAAAACCAATTAGAATTTTTTGTTCGTCCTTTTTCACAATATTTACTCATTCCAACAACATGTCACTTCCTCAGTGTGAAAACACGCAATTCGAAGCTCTTTTCTTGAAGCAATTACCCTCTTGAGTATAAAATATTCATATTTTTTGGCCCCATTTCTTGTGCAATTTTTGTGTGAATGTGTATCATCATTGACCTATTCATGAAGACGTAGGAAAAAAGGTGTGATGTCGACATTCGAAAAAAATTCAAATGAAAGTACGGGCTCGTGTTGAAAGCTAAAATTAGAACTCAAGGTGTATTGCAGAAAAGGTCATATTTGGAAATTTTAAAAACAACTACAATAAATAATTTTTCTCAAACTAAAATTTCTCGAGTACTAAGAAAGCAATACATTAAAAAATTCTGAAATGTTCCTAGAAAATACTTCGAATACAAAGAACACAAAACTTAATTGAGTAAATTAGACGAGTTCCGTGTTTTCCTGAACAAGAAAAAAAGGTTCAAATCAAAATTCAAAATATTCTTCGTCTCATTTTTTATATTTTTCCGAAGAGCTACTGTCTATTTTATATTTTTCTAAGGAGCTACATTCTAATTGCACCGCTTCGAACAGAGAACACTATGTATTACTCTGTTGTTTCTATAATGGTAACGTCCTAGACTGTCTAGTACATCTAGCGATTTTTTATTCCCAAAACACAAAAACATTTTTTTGGTTGAGATGTGTGTGTGTTAAGAGAAATTAGGTCAATTCCGTCCATTTTCTTTTGTCACCCCGGGATGGGGAAACTCCCCAACTATTATAATTCCAACGCCTCTTCCTTCTCTTTTCCTTCTTGTTTTTCTTCACTATTGTGCTCACGAGGATTCAGTTATGGAAGCACAGAAACACAATATAGGAAGAGCGAGAGAAAAAAGGAAAAGAAAAAAGTGCATGATTTCGGTCGTCCGGGGGAGTGTCTATTCTCTATACCCGAGGTCCTCACAGTTGTTCCTCTTTTTGACTCAAAGATGCTCGTTGCTCACTTTGAGCAACTCTCTGTCATGTGGAAATTCAATTTCATATGAATTCGATATAGTTCTTTTATTCTCAAAAAAATCGACGATCATAAAGTATGAGAGTACACGTAGTCAGGTGCACCATGGATGAGAGCGCATAAAATTTTTGGCTTTTTGGGATTTTAAATTATTCCAAGTAGTGGGGGGTAATAAAAAAGTCAATTTAATAAACTAAAATCATAGAACCTTATTGAATTACAAGAGAAAAAATTTATCATAAAACTGTAATAGAAGGGCCCTACACACTCTCAAGTTTGAGCTCAATTATCTCGGCTCGCATTAGAGATTTAAAAATTGTGAAAATTGATAAAATGTTTGTATCACTAAGATAAACAGTTTACCAGTAGACAGCTTTTCTATATCTTCGACAGGAACAGAGATAAATTTGCTCAAAGTTAAAAATTAGAGAGCCTTTCTATGACAGGATTTACGGCAATGAATTTTTACTGTAATGAAATTAATTGTTCATTCAAACGTTATTTTTTTGTAATCTCAAAATCATCTTCCATGATACTTTTGGAAATACATAGTCCTATCTTCAATGCTTTTGTTTGTGAAACCAGAGGCTTAATCGAATTCAGAAAATGAGATGTATCTGACATCTGAAACACAACGTCAGCATGTAGAAAAAAAGAAGATAAGTTCAAGAAACTGATGTCTGTGTTTTCCAGAAACTTTCTTGGTTGTCTTTCTTTCTTCATTAATTCATCTAGTCCTTCTTTTTGGTCTCAAAATTTTGCTTTTTTTCTTACTTTGCAAGACAAAACAAAATTGGAGCTCTCGCATCAAAATCTCTATCTATCTATCCTTTTTTTCACTTCATCACTGAAAATTTTCTCTCATTTGGAAGTCTCGTGATTTCATCGTCCAAACCCAGTCTGGGTAGCCTTTTGAAACATTATTTCATACGTCGGTTTTCCCACCAAAGTATACATCTATTAAGCACATAACCATTGAGTCAGAGTTTGGTTCTCACGAGTCATCCGATTTAGGCGCAGATCGAAATTTCGCGCAAAACCTATGTGACCTGAGTGTCAAGTTGCTTCTGAGTTTCTTTATGAACATTCTTGCTCTTTTTTGTTGTTTTGGATTTTAGAGAAAATTTTGGATTTTGAAAATAATTTTGGTTTTTAAAAATCGAGAGACATGAAAAGATGATTTTCATTTATCTGAAATTCAAAAAAAAAATTTAATTCAAAATAACCAACTAGAGCTAGCATTCCTGTTTCACATTTCAATGTTTGAATAATAAATTGCTCCTTATGTTTAAAATTTTGCTCAACTTTCAAGAAACGTCATTTGCCTATTTCAAAGATGGATTTCCCTGTTTAAACTATCTTTACGTAACATCTTTTTAATGACGTCTCTCCGGACGGTGAAATTTCAACTTGTTAAAAAAACTACATTTTTTTGCAACCTTTACCCTTAAACCCCACACCGGATGGGATTCGTTTCACCGCATTTCTGGCTCGTCGAACACGATGAATTTCTTTTGTAGCGAAAAAAAGTTTCCTCAAAACTTCTTGAAACTTTTTGAACTTGAACTTGACTTTTTTTTCCTTCTAAGCATATGATTCAAGGAGCGTAATCAGATCCTACTTGTTAATCCGAGTAGAGTCGTGATTTTTGCTCTTCTTCGTTTATCCTGTCTAATTAGTAGGTAAAAACAAAAAAAAACAGAGAAGAGATTCATTTAAGTCACACATGCGAATGACTTATTCAGAGTTTGGCTGCGACTTTTGCTGTTTTTGAATTACGGAGAGTTCTCATTTGATTGTTGTTCATTTTTATTCTTACAGCCAAGTGAAAACATGCTCAAAGTGTGTATGAATGTCACCGATCAATGCGATTGTTTGGCTATCGAGTGCCCAATTGCCTATTCGAACTCTGTGGAAGAAAAAGAGGCATGCTACATGGAGCATTGCTTTATTTCTAAACGAGCGCTGGATGACGTCACACTTTACAAGGTTTATTTAAAAGAAAGGATAGAAAAAATGTTCCAAGAAATTTGGAATAAATACAAGAAGTTTTGAGTTGGACTCAGTTCTAGAACACTGAATTCTAAAATGCGTATAATTTTAGGTCACTGCTCTCTACTTGGTGATCTTCATCATTGGGGTATTTGGTAACACTGCCACTTGTCTTGTCATGAGGAAACACCCGATGATGAAAACTCATACCAGGTAAAAAGTCATTTTCGGAGCTGCACAACCTCCGAGTATTTCAGTATGTATCTAATCAACCTAGCTGTTTCGGATCTTGTAACTCTTTGTGTTGGTCTACCATTCGAGATGATGATGAACTGGCATCAATACCCTTGGCCATTTCCAGATGTTATTTGCAACTTGAAAGCGTTAATTGCGGAAACTACGAGGTGAGTTAACGGGAAAGGAGGATTTGGTTATTACAAATTCGAAATTACAGCTCTGTCTCAATTCTGACTATTCTGGTGTTTGCTATCGAGCGATATGTAGCTGTGTGTCATCCACTATACCTTGTGAAAAATCAATTTTTCAAACGCAATGTGAGTTTGGGTAACGGGAATGTAGTAAGGGAATAAAATACATTTCTTACTTTGTAATGTCAATTCACATATCCGGTTTGCGAATGGATAAAGCAAGGATCAGTTACACTTCCTAGACCGGAAATGAGCAAAGCGGGAGTGCATGTCTGAATACTTAGAATATTTCTACAGATATAAAATAAGATCCGTTACCAATAATGTTTCAGAGACAATATGAAAATTTGAACAAGATAAAAAATGCAAAAGAATCTTAGAGAATGACATTTTTGTCATTAATTGCAACTTCTGAGCCAGTTTAATTTGGAACGACCTATATTTCCAGAAAGTGATTCTTCAAAAAAGTTGTAAACTACTAAAATGAAGCTCTATTTTGTTTGATATGATCTCAAATTTTCAAAACAATCAAATGATATCGATAGATGTTTTCAAAGGGCCAAAGTTTGCTTTCTTCTTAAACATGTATCTAGTACCAGCCAATGAATTTGTCAGTTAACTTTGACCGTTTTCCGGGTTCTGGAGCTCGGCTGTCAAGTTTCCAATCACTTTGATAATTTTGGAAGGTGTGAAACAGACCTAGATTAAAAATTTTGCATTCACAGAATTTTTTGTAATTTTCCAGTTTTTCAACTATTTCCCAATTTTTGAAAGACACTCCTAGTTGGACCCTTTTTGTACTGAAAACGTGAAAAAATAGGTGCTCTTCAAAAATCAACAAATAGCTGAGAAATTGGAGTTTACATTAAATTATGCGTGAGAAGTTTTAAATCTAGATCTGTATTACACTTTCTAAATTTTTCAAAGTGATCGGAAACTTTACAGTCATGTTTTAGACTCCTGAAAATGGTAGAAATCAACTGAAAAACACGTTTTTAATCTCATTGACGGGTACTGTATGTCACTAATCGTAAGATAGTGAACGTTGAAAAATCTGACAGAATATGAACATAAAAAATATTCAGATGAAATCTATTATTGGACTGAGCTGGATTGTGTCTATTTTATGTGCTACTCCGTTTGGAATCTACCACAGAGCTGATTATCTCATGAGAAGCTGGCCAGGAACGGATGATAAAATACCGGTAACAAAGATTATCAAGCTAACCAACTCATGAAAAAAATTGCAGGTAATCTCTTCAAAAATGTGCATGGTGGCGGTTATGTTTGAGCCAAAGTTGGAGCCGACTTTTAAAGTGGGTCTTTAATGGTGTTTGATTTTTCAACTTTGACATTTTCGCACCCAATAAAAAATTAATGACAAGTTCTTATTTTCAGGTTTTATTCCACTTTTCGGCCATCGCCTTTTTCGTGGTTCCCCTTTTGACAATTCTAGTTCTCTATGCTAGAATCGCGTGCAAAGTGAGTTTCATAACAAAAGTGTAGCAAGAAATCAAACTTTGGACTTTAACAACTCACCTGACGTTTGTTTCAGGTGTCAAACAATCGAACGATCCAGGCGGGAGAATTGGATATAACTGAAGAGCTGCAACTAAAAATTAATGCAATTTTATGTATGTTTGGACAGAAAAAAAACAGAAAAAGAAAGATATAATGATTAGAATATGAAAAATAATGTGAAGAAAGAAGAGGATAGAGCGGAAAAATGAATGTGAATACGTGAGCCAAAGCGGGAGAGTACAATCTATTCATTTATGTTTTTATAGTATATAGGTATAATACCAAAATTATATAGTGGATTTTATGAGAGATTCAGACAAATTGAAATCATGGAATATTAAAAATATCAGAGACTATTGAGAAAAGCACACTACATCCTATTTCTCGAAATACTGGTCATCTTCTAGTCCCATCCCATTAACTCCTAATCCTATTTCCGGATAAAGATAGTTTGAGACTAATCGACCATCAATCGCCAGAAACACATTCATTTTCATTGCAGGTGCAATAGTTTCCGCCTTCTTCATTTGCTACCTTCCGTTTCAATTCCAGCGCCTCCTGTTCTTTTATTTGGATAACGAGGTTATTCTAGTTTGGATCAATCAATATGTCTACTTTATTTCGGGTGAGTAGTAAGCTGACATTTGAATCAGGAAAATCGGAGGGAAAATTCGAAAATATTAAAGATTTTTTTCGAGAAAATGTCTAAAATAAGAAATTGTATTCAATTCTGAGTGTAATACAGCACATTTCATGTTCTAAAACGTCGTAAAAATAGAGAAAATCATTTTTTAAAATCGCTATTGTACAATGAATTTGCGATTTTCGGTACAGAAACTGTAACTCTGCTAAAACTGGTGAGCGGATTTTAAAATTTTTTCAGGTATTTAGAAAGGTTACCCTCAACTCATTCTGAACTTTTAATCAAAATCTGGGCTTGCTAGGTATTCTTTCATCAAACAAGAAAAAAAAAGAATACTGGAAAGAAAATCAGTACAAATCGTTCAGAAATTGAACTGGTGTCATGTTTTGAATGACGTGTACACAATATACAAACATACTTCTTCAAAATATTTCAATTTCAGGATTTCTGTTCTATCTGGCCACCATCATCAATCCAATCGCCTACAACGTTGCATCCAGTCGGTTTAGAAGAGCGTTCAAAGACATTCTTTTTTATTATTGTTTTGGAAGAAAATCAAATGGCTATCCTAGAAGTTCATTCAGCAAGTACAGCTTGTGAGTTTTTCTTGATTTCAGAGAAAAATGATTGAAACAAAAATTTTCAGGGCTCACACGCCTCTCCGTCAAGCAATGTCAAATCGTGTACCAATCCTGGATCCAAAAGTCAACGCTTGACTTCTTAAACAGTTTCCAAAAAAACTTGCATTATATTTTTGATATCATCTAGTTTTCATTACGGGGGACTCTTTTTTTCCATAATTCGTTTTCATTCCATGATATTTTTGCTCGATTCTCTTTATGCTTTATTTGGTTGAATAAAAAAGTTTTGGGTTCAAAATATTGGGAAATTTTTTGCGCCTAAAAATTTGTCGGTCCATTGAACTTCAGTCTTCTCAAGTAGAAAAAAACGGGGGTCAACTACATTGCAGAAAGTCATCGGGGAGTAATGAATAAGGAAGTATAGATATTGTTATTTTCTACATGGTTCCTGAACACAATAACACAAAAAAAGAAACAAAAACAGAAAGATCTGTTCTCAGAACTTGATCATGCGCATAAATTACCGCTACCTGGTTTGTTTTGTTTTGTATTTTTATAATTTCCTATCAATTTCGTTTTTAGTTTCCGATGGGAATTGTTTTCTGAATATGGTTATTTTCGAATCAGAAAATTACAGTACCGGTCAATATTATAAACAAAATCGTGTATGCCAGTTGATTTTGACCGTTTTCAAGAGTATGGAGCTCGGCTGTAAGTATCCATTCACTTAAAAAATTTTCAAAAGTGTAACTAGACCTAGATTGCAATCTTTGAATTCACAGAATTTTTTGAAATTTCCTATTTTTTATCTGTTTGCCGATTTCTGAAAGACATTCCTATTTTATTGATCTTGTACTGAAAACAAGAAATTGGCAAATAACTGAAAAAATTGGCAAATAACTGAAAAACTGGCAAATAACTGAACAACTTAATGATTCCAAAAAATTCTGCGAATGCAAAGTTTTAATCTTGGCCTGTTTAACCATTTGGAAAATATTCGAAGTGATAGGATACTTGAGAGACGAGCTCCAGACTCCTGAAAAGGACCAAAATCAATTGAAAATCACTTTTTTGTATATCGTATGGACCGGTACTGTAAAAGCCTTTGAAGATCAAAGTCTAGTTGAGGTAGTTCCTCGTATTCTCATCACTCATCTTCTTTTTGTATCATCTTGTAATTTGAAACTCTTCTTGGGAATTTACGTTCGTTTATCTTTTGTTTATGTTTACAGGATCCCTCAAATCAGAGAAATTGCTTTTTCATATCCAATTAGTCAGTTATCTTTCACCCTCTTGATCTCTTCTCCCACCTCAGTCATTGGAATTTCATTTTTCTTTTGCTTTTTCTTCTTCATATCTTCCTTCAATCCTCCCTCATTTCAAAGTCCCCCTCATCAAATTGTTGTGACGATTGACTCCAAAGACCTCACCGATCTATCTTCTTTTCATTTTTTCACCCTGCTTCACGAAGCGCTTTTTTACCCTCACTGATGCCTACCAATATCAAAATATCCAAAGTGTCACTGAGAAAGAAAAAAAAACGGAAAACGATGGCACACGAAAAAGAGACTGACACGAAACCGAACAATTGGCACCACACCGCCGCGCCACCGATTTGAGAAAAGAGTGTGAAGAAAGAAGGAAAAGAGCAACTGAACAGATTGAAGAAGCTGCAAAAAGTGTATTATATCCAATGAGTGTGCTTGTGTTAGTGAGGAGTGTCACATCTTTTGCCCCCACTGCCTTCGTGTGCTCCACAAAATTCCCTGTGGTGCCGTGTCAACCTCTTCCCCGTTGCTCTTTGCCTCCCGCGCGCAACTTTTGTCTTCCTCGGGAGCGCTATCAACAACACCGGCGCACGAAAAGTGTATTCTTTACGGTAGCATTCTGTGAGGAACAATAATTCCTTTTTTCCAAATGTCTTACAAGTTTGGGTTTCGATATTACAGTTCAAAATTATGATTCAATTTTTTTTCTTATTCAAAAATCATAATCAGTTAGTTCGATAATTTCGTATTTAACAGAACATAACGGGTATTTGCCTGAACTGAAAAATATAAAACTATGGTAATTTGATTAAATGAGCCATCCTTTCGTTTTTTTTTCCAAAAACTACGGTAGCTTAAAATTTCTTCTGCCTATGTAAATTTGTCACAGTATTATATTTTCAGTATATTGGAGTAGTAGGATCAGTATATTTTCCATACAAGGGTTTCTCCTCTGTTTTTTGGAATTCTCCAGAGACCTGGTACAGTATCCGCAGTACTTCGTAAATCTCTTTTTCCTTGTAAAACAATTCTATGGAAATAACATACCGTAAACACTTCAAGAGAACGCCACCCGAACCGTCAACTTTGAGCCTACAAATGTCTCGTTTGCTGTAAAAAATATTGAAACGTGTTAAACTGACAAAATTGTTTTGATATTATGATAAACATTTTTTCAATTGTCTATTTTTTGATATCTCACACAGGAACAGAAATGAATTCGCTCAAAGTTGAAATTTTGGATGGTTTTCTATTAGTGTGGTTATAGTATCTTACTAAACATTGAGGAATTTTGCTTTTCAAAAACATAATTCTCTGAATCAAGTAGAAACAGACTAAAAAAATTAATTGTTTCTTACAAGCAAAACCTGGATCACCTCAACGCTTGGTAATCAAATAAAAATTATCTCAATGAATTCCTCAAGAAACCTCTCGAGAAGTTTAGTTTATTGCAAAACTTTTAGGAGTACATTTCCGCTTACTGTTGAACTACGCGGCCATATAATCTGCTACCAACTGACCAATGGTATAAATGAAAAGTTCGATTGTCACCTCCGAACTATCCTCCATACTTTCCTCTGCCTGACCTTCTTTAAAAAAAACAATTTCCACATTTCCACTGACTGATCTGTGATCCCCACCTTGACACTTTTTTCACACAAAGAATGGCCCCATTAGATATCTGGTATCTCATGTGAAAATCTCTTCATCTTTGTTTCGTGAGCCAATTTATGATTGCCAATAACCCAGACTCCAATTGCCCTCTTTTTCCCCTCCCTCTATCATCTTCAGCTATCTGATCCGCCGCTTCCGACATTTTCAACTCCTCTTTCAATATTTTTCCTTTTTTTTTTGCTCAATTTGTAGTTCTCAGTGCAGTTTCTTTTCTACTCATGCGGATCGAAAGCCAAAAATCTCATGAAAAAAAGTTTCACTAAAAGAGGAAAGAAAAGTAATTCAGGTAGTCCATACGACGACGAAAAGTGGGAGGAGACTGAGCAACAATAACATCCGGAAATGGCGATTGTTGCGGCAGGAGTTTCAAAAGTCCTGACGACGTTTCAAAAAACGTTCAAAGGTATGCCAAACGTACTTTTTGAATAGAACCATGTGATTTAAAAGTGGAACGAAGTATCTAAAAATTATACTTTTATTACAATGATTTTCTTCATTCGAGTCATAAAATCAGTGTTCTATGGTAAGTTGTATCTTTTTTCACATTTTACAAGCACATATTAGGTTGTTTGGAAAGTTCCCGTCATTTTTGAGCTACTGTATTCAAACTTGGTTTTTAACGACGGGGTAAAAGTGAGGGAGCTGTCGTTCTATTAGTATATTAGTGGGGTCTAATAGTGTCTAGACCAAAACGGAGACCATTCTCCTCTTTTCGTGTAGTAGGATATGCCCACCGTTTATGCCCCTAACAATATCCATTTTTCGACTGTCTTTTTTGTTTTTATTCCTATCTGACCAGAAAATTGCTGAAATCAATTGCTAATTAGTGGAGGTGAACAACAAAGGTTCATTCTTTCGAACTATCATCACAAACTGGCTTCACCAATTTGAAATAAAGGAGTTCTCGTTAAACGAAAATCTGCCTTCAAAAAGGCTAATGGACTTAGGTTTGGATGCATTAGAAGCCGGGATTGAAAGGGACCTGTCTCAAACTTTGTGGGATTTATCAAGTACATCAGTGGCAAACCTTTCGTCAAAAAGCCATAAATTGGAAACTCTCGGCAAAATGTAAAAATGTGGGAAGACATTGACCACACCTTTTGGCTCAATGCAACTTTTTTTGGGGGTGGGCACCTGTTTGAATCTTTTCATCCTGTGTTGCACACATGAATGTTAGAATTAAATCATAACATTGAGGTAATGAATGGGTAATATATGATCACGATAGGCGACGAGCCAAGTGGGTTGACAACTGCACTCAACCACCAGACGTCCCAAAACGTGAAATTCGTGTTAAAAATGGGATATTGTGGTCTACCAAGATGTGGAGTAATGGGAGCTGCCAGATAATTGCGTCACTTTCAAGACCGATACCTATTCTTGTCAAGCAACATAACTCACACTCCATGTGTATCTCCATCGGAGAGAAACATAATGGTTCATTTTCAAAATTTATATCCGCAACCTCATACGGGAAGGAAGACCCAGGCCGATCTGAATGTGGCTGGACAATTGTGCTTTATCCACCGTGTAGCCCGAACCTTCTACTTTCAGACTACCACCTACGCAGCCATTTCTAATGTCATCTTGATTGAAAAAAATTCACCTGAAAACAGGATATCAAAAAGGGGTTGGCTTGGGCTTTGATTCGCTTTCACCGTAGTTCTGGAAGGAAGGCACCCACAATTTAGTGGGGCGTTGGGAGATAGGCATTGATAACAATGGTCATTACCTTCAATTTATACGACATCGTTTTGACCTTTTTTACTTTGAATGTATCTGACACTAAAAATGACGGGAACTTTCCAAACAACCTAATATTTCGGAGTACCTGAAGTATATCAATTAAAATAGTTTCCCATTTCTTTCATAATCTGAGTAGTTCATCCATAATTACACTATATTTTGATGAGGTCCCCTCCGACCGCACAAAATTTCAATGCAGTAATATCACAACTGCCACCAATCTCTCATCCCCATCTCATTGACTTTTAGGACTACTCCCGTTGATTATTCTCGTGATCTACACTCTACTGGGAGCATGGATCTTCTGGATGATCGAAGGAGAAAACGAACGAGAGATGCTCATCGAGCAGCAAAAAGAGAGAGATGATCTGATCCGGGTACTGAACGAACAAAATTGAAAAGATGAGAGATGTTGAGTTTTTTAGAGAACCGTGTACAAGATTAACCAGTTGCAAATCAAAAGACAGAGAAGATTAATGACAGCTGAAGAGGAGTACAATAGAACTGCCAAAGTTTTGACTACTTTCCAAGAAACATTGGGAATTTTGCCAGCTGATATGGATAAGGATATTCATTGGACTTTCCTGGGATCTATTTTTTACTGTATGACTGTTTATACCACTATTGGTGAGTTTCTGGGTATCCTGAGATCCAGTGGGTAAAAACGTCTAAAAATACTTGACCATATTCAGAAAATAGCAGTCTTTAAAAAATACGAAGTAGCGGTCAATAAGATTTACAAAAACGTGTTAACAAAGATTGAAATTTTTTGCATTTACAGAATTTTAGGAAAATTCTAGTTTTTCACCTATTTGCCATTTTGCCTATTTGCCAAGTTTTCAATCTAGATCCATTTTATATCCTCAACATTTTCCAAAGCGATTGGAAACTTGACTGTCTAGTTTCAAACAAAATAAAAAAGCTTCAAACAAAATAAAAGTCAAAATAAACTGAAACATACGTTTTTGTATATCCGCTGGTACTGTACGTTAAAATTACTGAACACATTTGAACTCAAAGTATTTGCTTTTAAAAAAGTCCACCTGATACATGCGCTCTGAGTTTGATTATCTTGGTTCCCATAAGAGATATAAAACATCTGCCAACTGATAAAACGTTGGTGATTTCATGGTAAACCCTTTTTCGATAATAATGTTTTGGTATCTTTTGGAGAACCGAGATAATTGAGCTCAAAGTGCATGTGTTGAGTGAACTAGTACTAGAGCTAATACGGTAGTTCAAACGTCCTAATATCGTTACATGTATTGATAATTTTTAGGTTACGGTAACATCGTACCAGGAACTGGATGGGGTCGCTTTGCTACCATTGTGTATGCCTTCCTTGGTATTCCACTCACAGTACTCTCGCTTTACTGTCTTGGTAGTCTCTTTGCCAAAGGATGTAAAATTCTGTGGAAGTTCTTCTTGAGATCCACCAGAGTTGTTAGCAAGGATCTTTCCGAAAAAGTTGTTATTTTTGAGTTGTTATCACATACATAGTGTCGTTAATTTCAGATTTCCGAAGCAGCTGACAATATTGAAGAGGGAACCACTGTGAGTTTTCTTTCTCTCGAATTTATTTTAATCAAACAAAACGTTTTCAGGCAGTGGCTCCTGCTTCAAAAGAAGAAAACGACGATGATGATTTGTTGTCGTTCCCTATCTCTGGACTTCTACTTATCACTGTTATCTGGGTGATTTTCTGCGCCGTTCTCTTCACTTTTCTCGAGGAGTGGGACTTTGGAACTTCTCTTTACTTCACTCTCATTTCGTTCACAACCATTGGTTTTGGAGATATCCTTCCATCTGATTACGATTTCATGCCTATCGTTGGAGTTTTGCTTCTCATTGGTCTTTCTTTGGTGTCTACTGTTATGACTCTCATTCAACAACAAATTGAGGCACTGGCATCGGTAAGAACTTACCTAAATTTTTTGTATATTTTTTGTATACTTAATTTGTGGATTTACAGGGAATGAAAGACAACATCGACCAAGAATATGCTCGTGCTCTTAACGAGGCCCGTGAAGATGGAGAAGTCGATGAGCACGTCGACCCAGAGGAAGATCCCGAAACCAACAAGAAATCATTGAACGCTGTCGTTTCAAGAATGCCCTTGTCCAAGAGAGCACTTTACTATTTTCTTCCAGCCAGTCAAAAGAAGCAGCTTGAGCAACAATCTGAAAAGAAGATGGGAAGAAAGAGTATAAAAGTTCAAACTGATAGCGAATTGTTGGAGGTAATTTATTTTTTCTCTGAAAAATTCGTCTACAGTCACTCATCGTATAATTTGTGTAACGCAGAATATTGTTGTTGTCGTAAACATATCCATAATTAGTTCCGTTTTGTGCCACATTAGCAGTCATTATGTTGTACACCACCCCACAAAATGCCTTTACAGACACTCATCCGCGAGGAAATTCTCAAGGCGGAGCTCAACAACGAAATGCACAAATTCAACGGTCCACGGTCTTCTCAACAACCGAGACTTATTCATTCCGAAATTCGTGAGAAGGAAGTGCCAATCGAGGTGGTTCGTGTCGAACAATACAATCATGGAGGACATGATGATTATTTGGAACATGACATTTAGATTTTTGTTGATCACAAAAAAATGATACCAGTAAATTTCACGAAACGTTTTTTTTTGCATTTCTATATTTTTACATTTTTTCGAATTATCCTCACATTTGCCCCGACTAGAACCTAGTTTTCGAATAGTTTCAGGCATACATAAACCAACAAAAACTTTTTCGACATCGAGAAAAAGCGTCTTCACGAATACCGCGTGCCACAAAACCTACACCCACTAAAAATCCCCCGCGACGATTTCATAAATCATAATGAAATTATTTTTTCTTTCTTTAAAATTTACCCTTATTTTCTGACCCGTCATTTCTTACTGCCTTCTTTTTTCCCAAACCGTTTTTTCTTCATTTTTTCTTTCAACAAGTTTTTTTTTTTTTTTTCAAATGAAAACTTCTCAAATTTTATATTCTATCTGGTCAAAAATCATGGAACATCATAGTGTGTTTACGATTGGACGACTACATAGTAGTCACAAAGATAAGAATCAAGGACGGAGTACCTGTAGACGCAGATAAAAAAAGGAAAATAGGTCAATAATTGCTACACTGTTATAGTTTTCTATTGTCTATTCAAAATAATCGCGCGGGTGAACGAGTAAAAAACGTGTAGAGAGTCTCCAAACCTGTAGAGGCGCTGTAGAGACGCAGACATTTTTACTCGTTTACCCGCGCGATTATTTTGAATATACAATAGTATTTTTCCGGCTGAATTGATAGTTCAATGACCATTTTGAATCTTCCTTTTTTCTCAAATTTTAAAATAATCATGTATTAACCCGAACATGTTTAAGATGACTCGTCTTTTAAATGGAATCAAGGTGGTGGAGTTGGCTGGACTTGCTCCAGTTCCTCATTGTGGAATGATGCTAGCCGATTTTGGAGCAGATGTCACTGTAATTGATAAGGTCAGCTCAGAATTGATTCTTCTGGGACTTTCCAAAATTTCAGAAACATCCAGTTGTGGAACAAAGGATGAATCGAGGGAAAACAATGAAAGAATTTGATTTGAGAAAGCCGGAAGATGTGAAGAAGGTAATTTTTTGAGATTCAGAATTTCATGAATCAAAATAATAATATGAAAATATTTCAAAAGAAAAACAGGAAAAAGATTAGAAACACTTCACCATTTTTGCATAAACATCAATCGAAGTTTTGTAATTACAGTACAAGACGTAAAGATATTACATTGTGCCTTTTTAGTGGGAAGATTGTGTGTAAATTACAAAGCTTTGAAAAAGTATTCTAGGATTTTTCGAATTATCTGAAAGTTTCAGAGTATACTAAAAATTAAAAAGTCGTAATTTTTATAATTGACACCTTAATCATCAACTTCTATTTTGATGAGATGTCGTTTGTAAAAAACGTTCCAAAATTTCAAAATTAATGAGAGTTGTTCCAATCTAAAACCACTTTTTTCACTTTGATGGATTTTCACAAAAAAGTGATCTATTGCAAAAATGAATATCTAATTTCGTTCAACATACTCCGAAAGTTTTAGACACATCGAAATATTCTGGAGTAGGTTTTCAGCATTTCAAAATTTTTCATTCACCTGTGAAAAGTAAAATTGTAGTATTTATAATATCTGGTAGTGTAGCTGATCGATATAAGAAATGATTTTTAGCTATTTCATAATTTGGATAACATCAAAAAACAAGCAAACTCTTCAAATTTCAGGTCCGAGAACTATGCAAAACAAGCGACGTTCTTCTTGATCCATATAGGCCAGGAACGCTGGAGAAAATGGGACTGGACCCGTTATCATTGTGGAACGACAATAAAGGGCTGATAATTTGCAGAATCAGTGGTTATGGGCAGACCGGAAGGATGAAGGATGAAGCGGGACATGATATCAACTATGTTGCTATGAGCGGTAAAATGATTTTCTGTATAAACTTTTTTCTTGTAATTTTTTCTTTGATTCAGGTATGATGCCAACATTTGCTGGCACCGAAGCTTCACGTCCTTGGCCGCCAGTTAATATGCTTGCTGACTTTGCAGGTGGTGGTCTATCCGCAGCATTTGGTATTGTATCCGCCATCCACGCGAGACATCATAATGGTATGAATTTGAATCATCAGGCAAATATTAGGATTTAAAAAAACCACATTTTCAATAAAGTTCACTGTTTTCTGAATGTTCCTTTTTTAAAATTTTCCAGTTTTTCAATTGAAACAATTTATGCTTAGGTTGAAACGAAATGAAAGCTGCCCTAATTTAGGATTTTTGCTTCAAAAACAATAATCGTATTCTGGTGAAGTACCCGATCATTCTTCATCGTCCCACTATTATGGAACAGAGCCCAATTATCTAGATAAGACCTGATTTTTAATGTGTTCCAGGTGGTAAAGGATGTGTTCTTGATTGCTCAATGACCGAGGGAACTGCTTATTTGGCCTCGTTCGTTCAGCATTATTATGACCAAACCCATCTGTTCACCGATAAATACGCAGCATTTACTGGCGAGTGTCCCATTTATAGGTATGAAACATTCTGTAAAAGAAGAAGTAACAATTGAGAATGCATGAAAAAATGTTTTCAGAACATACAAGACCAAGGATGGAAAGTTTATGGCCGTTGGTCCTTTGGAACCGAAATTTCATCAGAATATGTTTGAAGTTTTGGGTATTGATGGTGATGATTTGTTCTCGGATCCAGATCGAATCACCAAAGAGTTAGAAGCGACCTTTCTTCAGAAGACTAGAGATGAGTGGTCTAAAATTTTTGAAGGTGAGTTATATTCTATTTCAGCAAAAGATTGTTGCGTATATTCTATTTCAGGAAAAGATTGTTGCGTGACTCCTGTCCTTGATATTCATGAAGTTGGCACATATGGACAGCACGTCGATCGCCAAAACTTCTCCAAAAGTGACAAGTTTGGCGGAACTTGGATCGCAAAACCTTCACCCAGAGTGCAGACGATAGAAGAGTTGACTGCTGCGGCGACTCGGTCCAAACTGTGAATTTGTAATCCGCTTTTTTCTCCTTCTCTTTTTTTCGCACTAAATTGTTTATTCTTCTGTCTTCCTGGCTCTTTTTGCTTACTGCTTTTGTTTGTATAAAGATTTGTAAAAACTTTTTTTAATAGAATGTCTGGAGGAGAGATGCGTAGGTGTCTGGTGAGAAGTTTCAGATCCATTAGGATGGAAGACATGTGTGTTTGTGTGTGAATTAAAAATAAATCTCATGTCCCAAAATTAAAGACAGATGTCAAAACTGTCAAACAAACTGAGACTGAAGTTCCTCACTGTTAATTATCCCGAGTTTCTGTAGTTTCTGTAATAAGAAAACGTTTTTTTTTAATTGTTAAATTTGAATTTTTAAATTTCCGATAATTCCTAAGTTTCGAATATTTTAAGTTGGAATATTCCGGAATTCCGAAAATTGATTTTTCAAAATAGTAATTTTCATTCCGGAAAATTTTGAAAAGTTTCAGGTTCAATTTCAGGTTTTTTCAAACGACTACCAGGAACATTTTGAAAGCATCTATGTAACCAATAGGAGTTTCCAATTTCCGCTCCCTCAATATCATTTCCTTTTGGACCCCTGAGTTCATTTCCATGTTAGTCTTCCGCCAAGTGCGCGACGAAGGTTTGCTGGGCATTGAAAAAGAAACGACTGAGTGCGAGAGAGAGAGAGAGGAACCAAAAATTTTGGTCCTCCACTTGCGCGGCACACAAGGGTGGGGGCCATTTTCGTTTTTGGCTCTTCTTTTTTCCCATACAGCCCGAATTTTCCTTCCCACCACACCCGGCGAGTCCCGTCCGCGCCGCCGAGTCGTCAAGGGAAAGGAGACCCTTCTCAGAATATATTGATTCTTCGCTACTCCTACTACTACTTCTTCTTCTTCTTCTTCTTCTAGTTCTTTCACTACGCGGGGAAAGCATCTCGTTTTCCATCTTCTTCTTTTTCTTTTCTTTTCTCTATGAACTGCTCTCAGTGTTGGGCGGGAGGGATGCGGCGACCGTCACCGTTAGGCTGCAGCCGAAGCAGCTGTAGAAGAGAGAGAGAGAAAGAGGGAGAGAGAAGAGGGACCTCGACTATTTTCTTTTCTCTAGATTGCCAATGGGTCCCGTTTCTTCCGAAGCGGCTTCTCCTGGTCGCTTACTACTCGGCACACTGCGTCTCTTCGTCTTGAACACTTTCTCGTTTTGTTCCGATTTATCGAGAGTAACTCATCGAAGTCAGTTGTTGTGCGTTCTTCGTCAAAACTCTCGATATGAGAGAGAAACAGAAAGTTTTCCAATTGCTTAAGTACTATTACTTAGACATACTTTCAAAAAGACATGATTTGACAAGTATTCCGAAAAGCATTGAGTCCAAATATCTCTGGGATACTTCTTTTTTCTCTTTGTCTGCTCTTCCGAACATTTTCTCTGTTTAGTGCCCTATTTCGCTTCAGATCTGAGAGCTCAAACTAAAATATACGGAATATTCAGAAATTCTAGAAGCCTATGAGTAGTAGTTTCTATTTTTAGACTGTTTAGATACAGTACCGGTCAATGAGAAACGCATTTTTCTGTTGATTTTTAACATTCCCGGAGTCTGGCGCTTGGCTGTCAAGTGTCTTTGAAAACTTTGGAGAGACTTAGATTGAAAAATGTGTACTCACAGAATTGTTTGAAAATTCCTAGTTTTTCAGCTATTTCCTGATTCCTTAGAGACACTTCTCTTTGGCTCGATTTTGAACTGAAAACGTGAAAAAAGGAGGTGACTTTCACAAATCAACAATTTGCTGAAAATCTAGAAAATTTCAAAAAATGCTGTGAATGCAAAGTTCTCAATTCAGGTTTGTTTTAGACTCTCCAAAGTTTTCAAAGTGATCTGATATTTGCCGACCTCAAGACTTCTGAAAACGCAAAAAATCTACTGATACCAGAATATCTATATCCGGTAATTTATATCAGCATTATTTTCCCTTTTTTAAAACATTCTTAAACACTTCCAGAACGAAAAAAAACACATATAGACGCTTCATCTTTTTCACTTTATCACAACACAAAGGAAACTATGTTTTTTTTCCTGTTTGTCTCTATAGATTCTTTCCTGCCCACCACTTCATCTTGTCTTCCCTTCTTTCTCACACATTTCAGAGTTGGCCGTCAGATTGAAGAAAAGCACAAAACCTTTCTTCTTCTTCTTTTTCAATAGCCAAGACTTTCCCTTTTGAATTCAATTTTTTTCCCTCTCGGTCTTCCTTCATCCGTTTTCCTCCCAATTCGGCCTTTACCCCCTTTTTTTGGTAGTGCCCAATTTTTTTGGAAGAGTGAAAATAGGATGGGCCAAGTTCACTAGAAGTTTAAAAGCGAAATTTAACAAAAAATTGTGCAATGCCTATTGTTTGTGCTTTTGCTCCTCCTTACCTTCTCCCCGGCTCTTTTTCTCTTCTTTTTCTATTTGCTAAGTAAGCCGAGCTGCTTCTCAAGACACAAAAGCAAAATTCGACCCAAAGGCATTTCTAAAAACTGCCCTAAAATTTGCTCGAAATTAGTTGTTGCCTGCGCAGTCAGTTTCGACATTCGGCAAAAGAGAGAAAGAGGGAAGCGAGGAGTTTTCCATTGCATCTCCTCTCTTTTAAATTCAAAACGCTTTGCTTTTCCTGTGCTCAACCACATTTCCCTTTCTCCTCTTTTCCTCAAATGGTGGGCTCTGCGCAAAGCACCATAAAGCCCAAGACCATGGCTTGATAGAGACGGAGCCACCTGGCTTTCCCAGGTCCCGGATCATTAAGTTTCTTGCATGCGAGTGAAAAATACATGTCGTTTTTCTTTTTTCTAGTAGAGAACAATTTATAAATATAACCTCTTCTCTAGCCCTCAAATTCATTTATTTCAGTTTATTTCGTTTTATATTCCTTCTATCTCCGACTCTTCCCCTTACAGTACATCTCTTTTTTCAGAATGGTCGACTTGAAGCAACAACTCCAATGGATTGACTACTTGGGTGTCGTTGCCGTGTGGCTCTGTTTCTTCGGTACCGTCTTGGTGATCTCCGTCACCTGCATTCTCTGGTGTTGCGTTGGAAAGGAAGACGATCCGACCGTGTTTGCCAAAGTATGTTATATAAAAAATCTTGATTTTGCTTTTTTCGTCTAGTTGTCTAACGCTCTCTTTCTGTCTAGTGGTGAAAGAAAAGATCAGTGACGTAAGTGCAGCACTTTAGACCCTCTGTGTCTATGGAGCAAATCATCTCTAGAGATTCTCTAGCAGCCTTTTTTTTTAATTGAAAGAAACGGAGAGGCTTGATGAAATCTTCAGAATGTTTATGACAATTCTGCGGAGAAATGGGAAGAACATCTGGTAGAAAGCTGCAGCTGCCACATAATAATAGAGATGTTTTACTTTTCATCGCTCCTTGTGTTCCCAAAAGGGCTCACCAAACAAAAACTGAAATGCGCACTATACAGAATGACGTCAATTGGAATAACAAAGAGAGAAATAGAGAGAAAGTGAGGCAGATTGCTCCACGGGATACGCATTTTATTTTGTATGTAATTTGTTTGGAGAAAGAAGAGCAAAATGATGATGTCGGCTGACAAAATGCGCAAGATGTCAAGAGAGAGAGAGAACTGGGTCGGCAAAATTAAAAGGAAAATTGGAGGGAAACTGTTGGCATTTATTTGATAAAAATCAGTTTTAAAACGGGACTTCAGACTTTATGTGTACGAGAAAAATTTCAAAAACAAAAATCAAGCTTTTTTCTTTCGAAAGCTTCAGGCGGCCCAGTATCCAAGGGTACATCGAAAAAGAGTACATCGAGTTCTTAGGGTACATTGGTTCCAAGGGTACATTGGATTGTTCGGTACATGTAGGTGGACAAAAAAGTCAATTAATATTTTATACATGCTATTTTGCTTTCTGCTCAAAATTATAGGCTTAGGCTAAAACGCCTTACAGTCTAAGATCCCATGTACCCTCAGAACCAATGTACCCTAAGAACTCGATGTATCCTCGATGTACCCTTTTTCGATGTACCCTTGGACCGTGGGCCGCTTCAGGCAAACTATAGACAAAATTTTGACTTTTTTTTGAAATTTTTCTTAGTACACAAAGTTGGCCTGAAGTTTTCAAAAGTTCTCAAAATTTTAGATTTGATAAATACACAGTGCCGGTCAAAAAATATACAAAATGTATTTGTCGGTAGGTTTTTGGTTATTTTGTTTATTTTCAGGAGACTGGAGCTTTGCTGCCAAGTTTCCGATAACTTTAAAAACTTCGGAGGTTGTGAAGCAGGCCAAGATTGAGAACTTCGTATTCACGAAATTTTATGAAAATTCCTAGTTTTTCAGTTATTTGCCAATTTCTGAAGTACACATTTTTTCATGCTTTCAGTACAAAAACGAGCCAAACAGTGGTGTCTTCTAGAAATGGGGAAATATCTGGAAAACAAAGTTTTCAATCTAGAAGTTTTTTACATCCTCCGCAAATTTCAAAGTGATCGGAAACCTAAAAGTCGAGCTCTAGGCTCTAGAAAATAGTAACTCACTAACTGAAAATACCTTTTTGTATAGACCGGTATTTCAAGTTTGACAAACAATTCTTCACAATATTCGATCACTTTTTAACATTCCTTTTTTCAGTACGGATTTGGACCACAACCACGCGTTCCATCTCAAAGGTTGGCTGCTCAGGAGGCTAAGGCTGAATAGCCATCCAATTCACCGTCCTCCTCTTCTCATCTTAACACTTCTGATCCCCCAACACCACTTCTCCTGATAGACTTCTATTTTTGTTCTTCACTTCTATTATATACTTAACCAGAATAACTTATAACTTTGTGGGTACGTGTTTGGAATTAAAATTTCACAATTTTTCTTTCTAACATTTTCAGTTTTTTTTTCAAAAATCGAAATTAACAATTGAGCATCATTTTTCCAAAAAAAAAACCATTCAAATTTCAGAAGCAAGTTGGAGGTGGAAAAAGATTTCTAAATCAAGTTTCAACAACATCAACCGTCATCGAAAATTGGTTCCAGTCGATCGCCTTCTCTTCTCATTCCCTTTCAAATTTTATTTTATATGCAGACTGCTAAAAAAGATACACATGCAAAACTCCATCTTGTCTCTTTTTTTTATATATTTTCAATACATTTATAGTGTCAAGAGTTCTTTCTTTCTCTATCCTATCCTATCCCGTCTCCATTCTCCCATTTAAAAATGAATACATAGTCCTGCTGGTCCATTTTACTTTTTGTTTCTTTTGGAAATAATAAAGTTTCTAACAGCGAAAAAAAAGACCTCAAGACAAAAGGATGCTCCGTCACAATTGAGGACTAGGGGGCATACTGTGACCATGACGACATGGGAGCGAAAAAGTGACGGTTGTCAAGCTGCTGTTGGGAGGGTCTACGGAGTTTTAGGGGCATACGCTTTTTTTTGTGAAATTTTAGTTTCGCAAGAGGAGATGTCAAGAAGGACTCGTGGAACTAGAGATACTGCTAAAGATATTATACTTGGTTTAGCGTAAGTTTCTGAATAATTTTAAAATGTCAAATTTATAAAACTTTACTCTATTTTACTTTTTTGAGGCTATCCGTAAAACACAGTACCGGTCAATAAAATATAGAGAAAAATTTTAGTCAACTGATTTTCGGTCATTTTGACCTAGAACAGGGCTGTCAAGTTTCCGATCATTTTGAATCATTTTCAAAGAATTCGGACTGTGTAAAAAAAGTTTGGACTGTGTTTGAAAAAAAAGCAGAAGCCTTTTTGTACTGAAAACGAAAAACTAGGAATTCTCAAAATTTTCTGTGAATGCAAAGTTTCTGACCTAGGTCAGTTTTACACTCTCCAAAGTTTTTAGAATGATAGGAAACTCGACAGCCGCGCTCCAGGCTCCAGAAAATGACCAAAATGGCCGAGAATCAACGGAGAAATACGTTTTTTGTAGTTCTAATCAACTGGTACACTTTAAATGGTTTATTCAAATAAAAACTGTCAAACTAGTTTTAAAAAACAAGATATTTTCTCAGCAATGATATGAATTCGGTACCTGAAACTGTCAGTGGATTCCTTGTAAAAATGCCTGAAACTAGAGTTATTCAAATTTTCAGGCCATCTGGACAAGGTCCCAAAGCCCCCAAGGAAGGCCATGCAGTCACACCAAAGGTAAAAACCTGAATATTTTTCCTATATCCCTTTGAACGCAGTAACATTGACTCTTTTCCATTTTGTCCAATCATTCAGAATCGTTCAAGTTCTTACGAAACTCCAGTTGTAACCAGACGGGTGGTCACCAGGAAAGCGCAAGTAATTGCAGTGTTCCTCTTTTATTTTTGAGTGAATTCCAATCCTTCTTATCCCCGTTTGATCACCAATTAATCCTTTATTCATTTACCCGAAACCTATGTAAACCGTATTTGTCTTTTTCTAATTCAGACGCCGGAAAGACCACCACGTACTGGAGATGATGGAGCACTTATACGCCTCCAAAGCCAATTGGCACAAATGCAACAACAGAATCGAGATTTGGCGACAGCAGAAAAGGTAGTGTGTAGATGTAATGCATTTCCCCTTTTTAGTTTAGCTAAATCAATTAGTCCATGTGAAATCGGAGACTTCGAATGGAAAATGATACTTTCAGGCAGCTAGAAAACGATTGGAACAAAATCAAGATGCGCTTACACGACGTCTGCAGAACAATGAGTCATCTGGAGTGCAGTCTAGAGATTTTGATGATGTCAGAAGGCAAATGAACAGTATGGACGCGAAGGTTGGAAATGTAGAAGTTCTTGAATCATTGTTTTGTTTAGTTGATGATAATGAACAACGACATATCAGGTCTAAGGAATTCCATGGACCGCCAGGTTACTGATCTTATGCATATAAACAACGAAATGAAAAGCCGACCAGTTGTGGATCCATCTGTGAGCTCACAATTTATGAAATCAACAAAACCTAGTTTTTTTTTCAGAAAATATCCAGCGCCAATTCTCAGCTGGATTCTAAACTACGAGATATGCATAATCAAGTGATGGAGCTTCAAAAAAATTTGAACAGAGAACAAAGGGACAGAGAAAAAGATAGTAAGACTGCCGGTGATGGGTAAGTAACTTTTTGAAAAATGACTTTTATAATCAGATTATAATTAGATTTTATAATCAGATGTATTATCAGATTTTTATTTAGACTACCAGATTGATTTTTTTTGAAGTTTCACTTTAGAATCCAACGTTTACAAGACATGATTCGACATCAAGACCTGGCTCGCCAAGATATAATGACCAACTTGTCGAAGAAAGGAGATGTTGATAAGGATAAATTGAATGAGGAAACAAGGAGACTCAATGATAAAATAAATTTGATCACCGCAGAAGTTACTCGAAAAATGACAGAAAACCAGCAGAAAACAAAAGATGATTTGAATTCAAGAATTTCGGTTTTGGAGAATGTCGGAGTTATTCATGATATTTTAAAGCTAATTGTAAAATTTTCAGATGATTCGTACCCAAACAGAGCGTTTTGTAGCGAATGAAAATGAGATGCGCCTTAGCTATGAGTCAAGATTGGCTGATCTATCCGGGCAATTGGATGTTGCGATGAAACAAATCTCGGTAGTGTCTTGTGTTGTATTTGTAATCTACCGTAATACCTGCTTTAGCAGGGCCTTTTTAATATAAGCTCCGCTCTTATAAAAGGGCCTTACAAGATGCTCTCGGGAAAATAGAAGGACCCTTTTCAAAATATTCTGTTTTAAATTCAAAACTTCCCTGAAAAAAATTCAATTAAAAATCCCGAAAATTTGTTCTTACACTAATGTTGCTCAAAATGTCAATTTTGGTGAAGTTGGTAGACTTTCATGAATGGCGAACGAAATTTTGCCTAATCATCAACGCAAATTTTTGGTACAGTGGTTGAAAAATAGAAAGCCCTCCTCTATGTGAAAGGTCCCTGTAATAGGAGGACCAGAGGTACTTTGGAAAAATATAAAAAAAACTCCGGTTCTTCTAAAACAGGTTTCACGGTAATTTCTGGTTTCAGAGTGAAAAAGCAAAACAAAAAGAAAGATTCCAAAAAGTCAACGAGGCTCTTGCTGCTCTAGAACATCATTTAGAGTTGGGAAACAACAAAATAGATAAACTGATGAATTCGGAAATTCAAGCAAGGTATTTCTAGTTTTATCTAGAATTGATGTAATTGACCTGTTATTCAGAAAACTCCACGAGAAAGGTTTGCTTGCCAAGATGACCGACATAGAAGATAGAGTCAATAATTATGTCGGTGGAATGAATAAATCAATTGATGAGATGAAAAATGGAAATAATAATGTGAAGATGCCCGCTTTGGACACAGACGCAGTAAGCAAAGTTTGAATATTGGGTTTTATAAAATATTTTGCAGCTCCGCCGAGAAATGGAGGCTATTGCTGCAGATAAAAACAAATTGAGTATGGAAGGACTTCTCAAGTTGGAAGAGAAAATGAGCAGAGTTCAGCAAGGTTTCTACCACGACCGTAAGGAAATGAATCAAAGACTCACGGATCTTGGAGATGGGGAACATGTTAGCAAGTGAGACTAAAATATATCAAATAATCATTTTCACAAGTTTGTTCTCAGAATTCGTGCTCAGCTCAACAAAATGGATGCGCTTCAGGAGGATATGGAAAAAGCTCAAGATAGAATACGAGATAAGGTTGAGAGGCAGATCCCACAAGATGTGAGTTTATCACTCAAAAAAGTTACTTCGGGTGGATTCTCTACCTGTTTACGATATTACTTGAATTTCAGTTAAACGAATTGTCGGCCAAAGCGGATAATATAAAACATCAATTGAATACCAGAATCGACAACGAAGAAGAAGAAAGGTTAGGAAATATACAGAAAAGTCTTTAATAGACTGGTGACCAGTCGGAACCAAGTTTTCTGATTTTCTAATGTCTCAATTTTTGAACCAATCAATTTTCGAATCCGTATTTCCCGAGCCTCTAGGATTTTCCGATTTTCCCGAACTTCTGTGTTTCATAATTACTAAACTTTTGAAAAATACGGAATATTTCAATTCCTAAATTTCTTAAATTTTTGGACTTTTTGATACCCGAAATTTTTGTTTTCCTGGATTTTTTTTAATTTCGGGGAGTCAATATCTGTGTACTTATTGAGAAGGCTTGCACCTCTGATGCTGAACCTCATCGTCTCCGTACTCATAATCTTAAAAAGGTTATTCGTCACTATTATTCAGGGCTAAAAATTGGAAATTTAGAAATTCGGAGTTTCAGAAATTTATAATTTGGATAATTTAAAACCAAACATTTCGGAACTCGGGAGATTAAAAAACGACTATTCGGAAAATAGTAAATTCGGTTTCTATTTCGAACTTTTTGGGCCGGCTCCCATTTACAAAACTGCAAAACCATTTGATAAATTTCCCAATTTTATTCAAAGATTGTTTTTTTTCCTTTTTTTTGTTATTTAGCATAGGGTTACCATTTGGGGGGGGGGGGGGATTCATTCCCGCACCCGTCCGGGGGACTCACCTCCGCGGCTCCCGCCGGTCCCCGCAATCATTTAATTGAGGAAAATTTTATTTTCTTCGCTATTTTTCAATTTATGAAACTCAATTTTACATGGAAAATACGTGATTATTTTATCATTAAAAACAATTGAAAAATTCACACACACATAATCGCGTGTGGCCACGGGTGCTGCGGGAGGGAGCCCCATAGCGGGTAGCGGCTAGTCCGCAATTTCACCCACCCAAATGGAAATACTAATTTAGCAATCGGAATTTTGAAAGTCCTCCTTCCAGGAATTTAGACATCCCAAAATTTCGGAATTTAAAATTAAAAATGTTTCAAAGCAAAATTTCGAGAACTCAGAAGGTTAGAAGTACCGTAATCAGGCCTGGGCGGCAACAAAATTTTTTCGGCAATTCGGCAACTCGGCAATTTGCCGCAATTTTCGGCAACAAAAGTTTTGCGTCTTTTTTAGTAAAATCGATACGTAACTCACATGAAAATGCTTCTATCAGGCTCAGAACTACAGAAAATGCGTTTCATTAGTTCCTTAAAAAAGTAATTACAAAAATTGACAACTCAAGACCACATTTTTATGCAAACTATTTCTTTTTAGCAATAGAGGGTATTCCAATGGTTAAAAATATTTGTTCCGATTGTGAGTTTTGAAAATAGTGCGCTCAAATTGTTAGGCAATTCACGACACACGTTCGCTAGAGATTTGAGACAAATTGGATAATTTTTTTGATGAGTTGTGACTCATGATATCTATTTTTCTCCTATGCTCACAAATTTGAAGCCCATTTTTAGATCCGATGCAAGTATTTTTGATGATTATTGGGACACATTTCCTCTAAAATTCACTCTGAGGGATGATGGTGTTCAAAATTTGATTTTTCAAACTGCGAAATCATTTTGTTGACTAAAAAAAATTGTGAAAATCTATAAATTAAAAAAAATTTCAGTTGCCGAAATTGCCGAAATTTTTTTGCCGAAATCGGCAACGGCAATTCGGCAACTTGTTCTTCGTTGCCGATTTCGGCAATGGCAAACCGGCAACAAAAATTCGGCAATTTCGGCAATTTGTTGCCGCACAGGCCTGACCGTAATCCAGGAATTGAAATTTCAGATAATTAGACATTCGAAAATGCAGCATAAGTAAAGCTATGGGCTTTAAAATTTCAGAATTTTAGAGCTTTTCAACAAAGCTTTCAGTTTCTGAATCTACGAAACTCGGTTCTCTGATTTTCAGAGGTCAGATTCGAAAAGAGATCGCTCGGCTAGGGACTGCCTGCCTTACGACTCTTTCTAAACTTGTATAAAGAGAAAGAAACAAGAAAGAACACGATTAAGAATAAACTAGGGTATATTCTCAAAACAAGGCAACACAAATAAAAGAAACACAGAGTCCCAGACTCTAGAAAAAGAACACAAAGAAACCTTTGTAGAACTTTCGTACAGCCACCTACTCGTGAACTGCACTCTCAGAAAAAGGAATCAAAAGCTTTAAAAATGAAACCTAATCAGATATTGACATGGTCACGTGCTCGTGAACCGGTCACTCGAAAGGAATGACTAAAAAGTCCAAAGAAAACCAGCAAAAAGGAATTTCCCGCTGCCAGTGCGCTAGGGCGCGCTTGCACGTGCAGGTGTTTGAGGCAATTCCGAAGGGAATTTTGCCGCTTTGAAAGAATATTCGGAGAGAAACCGGATAAGAATCCGACACGGACATTTCTGATATCTAGATTTCTGGCTTCCCGTATTTTTTGTTTTCTGGTTTTTTCAAAAGTTCAAAAATTTTGAACTACAGGAAATCCGAAACGGGAGATTCAAAATCACAGAAATTTTTGAATTGTTTTTAAATTGCAATTTTCATTTCTAACTCTCTAAATTTCGAGTTTTTGGGATTCAGAAAAACAAACACGGGAATTTTCAATTAGAAAATTCAACAATTCATAAGTTCAAAAGTTGAAAAACTTTGAAATTCACTGATTAAAAAAAACTAAAGTTTTAAAAAACTCTCATTTCCAGTTTGTGAAATAATTCTGCTAATTTTTGGAGAGAATTTGATTTTCCAAGAGAAATGATAGTGAATATGGTCAGAAAGTTCAGAAGTGTCTGAAAATACTGTTTGTAAAAAGAAAAACACTATAGCACACATTTCCAGTAGGCCACACGATCGAAATTGAAGTGATTCCCGAAAAAAAACGAAATTTTCAAAAAATTTATTTTTGTAGATTTGAGCTCAATTTTTTGTAGGCAGCATTTAAATAGACCTAAAAACCGTTTTGCAGAGTTTCATGAAGTTTTAGTGAGTTTTAGCATAATTTCGAAAATTTCGATTCTCAACACTATAGGTTCCCTATTAGCTAGAAGGCCCAGGACACGATGGGCATGAAGCGCTCGGTACTCTATGACTACGTACCACGCACCAATATAGGAGTCCCACGTCTCTTTGAGTTATTCAAGTAAATGTCCGAGACAGACAGACACACAGACACACACACAGACAGAAAAGTTTCCTTACAAGGGAAGTGTTTTCAGACGGGGGTTGAGAATTTGTTGAAAATTTTAGTACTTATAGTTTGAGACATCCTCCACACGATGTCAGAAATATCTCGTCCCCGGATTCACCGGGAAGCTGAAATCTTCGTCTGAAAATTCTCTCCCAATCTCGGCGCGCACTTTTCCCCCTCTCCTCTACGCCCTCCGCGCCAGAGGAAAATGTCGGTTGTGTGGTGTTGTGGCAAGAGGATGTGTCATTAGGAGTGACTATGGTGGTTCGAACCCCACTGTGGGTAAACTTTTTTTGCTCTTTTCGAAACAAATTTTTGATTTCCAGTTTAAACCTCTAGACACTTTGTGACACTTATTTCATGAAATGACAAGGTATTCAAAGCAAAAAAGAGAAATTTCTCAATTTTGCTCTGAAAATTTCTCAATTTTGCTCTTTTCGAGATGTAGTACTGCTAGATCGATCTTTTGATATTTTGATTCCTATTGGATCCGGGGATGAGATATTGCTGACACCGTTTTCAGCATGTTCGAAAGTACCTTTGTACAAATTTTGAGCAAATTCTCAACCCCCGTCTGAAAACACTTCCCTTGTTAGTAAGAAGTAGATATTATAAAGGATGTTTCATCAAATGTCTAATTTTTGATATCTCTTACACAAATTAAAAAAAATGTGCTTCAAAATTTAGGGTGGTATTTCATGAGAGAATTTACGCTTTTACCATGTCATTTTTTAAAGATACTTGGCGATCAAGGAACTCCAGGAAGCCTTCACCACTCTCCAACAAACGCAATATAACGGTGGAAAAACTGCGGCGACATCAGATCAACAGGTAGCTGTTATCATCACTAACTTCAATGAACTAAAATGTTATTCAGATGAAACGCGACGTGGATGAATGCAAAATTGCTATCAAAAAACTTGCTGAGTCAGTCACTACTGTCAAAAATGTGCTTGACAAGAAGATAACAGATGAGACTAAACGAGTGAGTTGTTTCTCTCAATTCGATAGTTACGTATTATCTGTATATTTCCCAGAGAGAAGACGATGTCAGCTCCCTACGTCGCCAAATGAGCTAATCTGCTACGTCAACAAAATTATCACATTTCTCCAGTTAGTTTGTTCTAACTCTATGCTGTTTCATTTTCTATCTTCATTTTCCTTTCTACGTAAATCCCATTTTTAGTGTAATCGGTATTTTTATCTCTTTCACACGACATTTTTCAGATATTTAATTATACCTGTTGAACATCTAACTATAATGAATTGAATACCGATACCTCCGTCTTCAAGTGCGGACCATGTGAGGACAGAGTTATATACTAGGAAGCTTTGAAATGTTTTAATTAGGTGTAGAAAAAATGTTTTTCAATGTTCATAAAAATTCTGAAAGAACAGGTCATGGTGGAAATATTGATGAACTGAAATATGTAATTGCTCGAAGTCGCTGTTATGCAGGCGTCTGTAGACTCAACTTTTCCAGATAACTTTTTACAAAACTTCTTTTAGGAAAGAAAAGTTTCAAAATCGGATACGTACTACATACATACCAAATGTAACACATTTGTGTTGATTTCAGGTGCGTGTCAAAAATTCCGAGTTTCACAACTGCGGAATTTTGAAATATTGGAATTTCGGAACATTCCCATGTCGAAATTTTTAGAATTTTGGAAAATCCAAATCCTGAAGTTTTCGGAATTTCGGAATACTCCGATTTCAAAACTTTCGAAATCCGAATTTTTTTTCAACATTCATTCACAGTACGGATATCCAACTTCCAGTGCAAAAAATCGGATATCCGATTTTCCAAAAAAAAAATTCGGATTTTTATTATTTCAGCACAAAGAAGATTGATAAAATCAGTTCCCTAATCATACTACATAAGTCCCGAAAGCAGGTCAACTCTGTTCAATTCTAAAATTTTATGTAAGCTAATCCAGGTAGCAACAACAATAACTAGAAAGTCACGGCATCACACAACTAGGTCACAAACGTCATAATTATCACCTTGCTAATTATGGTTTTCTATTTTTGAATAAGAATTTTCGGAAACTTTTCCCTTGTGTTTTCATCAGCCTGTTATGTTATTCGATCGTTGTTACGGAAAGGCGGTGTTCGAAAGTTTTCACCCACCCTTCTCCAACTTCACACTGAAAATGTATTATGAGAATGTGCTTATGTATAATATGTTCACCTTGAAATTGGATTCGGAGATAGTGATTTTTATCCAAAACGGTTGTTGTGTGCGTGGAAAAAACCTTCTTTCCTCATTGTCCCAATGAGAGTCAAAGAAAGACTTGAAAACAATGGGCTAAAATCACAATTAATTTGAAAGTTACATTTTTTGAAACTAACACTGTTCTCCTCTCTCATCGACATGAAGAAATGAATAGTTTCTCGGTGTCCAGTTTGACTCGTATGTAAATATATATTGAATATAAATTATACTCGTTATTTTTAAAATGATGAAAGTCTACCTTGTTTCCAGCCTTGTATTTTTGAGGCACGTAACGTGCATTGTATTTTTTAGGCACGTAACGTGCATTGTATTTTTGAGGCACGTAACGTGCCTTGTATACCGGGGGGCCGGGCCCGGGCTTTGAAATTTTCCTCAGGCCCGGCCCGGCCCGGGCCGACCGGAATTTTTCAAGTATGCCTTTATGTATGCAAATGGGAGGCCGTTTTTTCTTTGCCGGCGTGGCTCAGTCGGTAGCGGCACCGCACCCTCAATCCTCGCCCCACAAGTTCTACTCCTCGAGGGCATATATAGAATTTCGAGAATATTTTTTTTTCATGTTCCCCCAGCTTTAAGTTTTTTTTCTTTTTGAAAGTGTTGTTTTTGAGCTTCGATTTCTGGTTCTAAAAGTGGCGCACCCGGCCAGATTTTTTGGCTCTTTCCGGGAAGAACGGTCCCAAAGCGGGACCGTCGGTCCTATCATCGGACCGCCGGTCCCAACGAATTGCGACAACGGTCCGATTGTATCGACAACGGTCCTATTGTTCCGACAACAGTCCCAATGTCCCGAGAACGGTCCCAACGACAAGGGTTCCAGGGGAACGAGAACGGTCCCAACCAGATTTAATCTGGAAACCCGATTTGGAACACTGTAATTTTTTTTAAACTTAGAAACACAATTCAGCAACAAAAACGAACATTTTTCTGATAACTGAGAATTCCAGCACTTTTCTTGAATTTGTTCAGAGTGTATTTGGTCTATAATTATAGGCTTAGGCTGAAACGCCTTGTTCACATCAGTGCCGGAAAAAGGCTTTTGGCCTAAGCCTACAATACAAAAAACGTAATATTTTGTGAAAAGTTCCTGTCAAAAATTATTGAAATTCCCAAGTATAAGAAAAATGATAAATTTTCCACTGGATTTTTTAAAGACCATTCTGTTTTTTTTCTGTATTTCGGGAACAGGGTTTCCAGATTAAGCCTGGTTGGGACCGTTGTCGTACCCTTGGGACTATTGCCGGAACGTTGGGACCGTTCTCGGAACATTGGGACCATTATTGGAACAATGGGACCGTTGTCGGAACAATGAAACCGTTGTCGAAACAACGGGACCGTTGTCGCAATTCTGGGGACCGGTGGTCCAATGATGATACCGGCGGTCCCGATTTAGGACCGTTCTTCCCGGGAAGAGCCGATTTTTTTTGTTTAAGAGCTGTGGCCAGTGTCTATCAGATTGTAGATTTTCAAATTTTTATTTCACTTCGTGTTGGAAAAATGGTGGTTCTTTTGGTCCTTATCCCAATGCACATAAGCAACATGCTTAGATTTTCATTTTTATTTGGTCTTTAAACACCTGCTATTGGCAATAAAATTATTGATATATAAGGGACATGTTCCGTCACCGCCTACAATTTGCGTTTGGTTAGAAAAATTCCGCGCAGGGGAGTTCAGTTTGAAAGATGGCAACGGCCTAGTGGTCGGATTTTCATCAATTGATAAAAACCAAGGAGGTGGATCCATTTCAAACTATTCATAAAATGTCACAGACATTGTCCTTTAGTCAATAAAGTTTTGTGAACGGATCGAAGTCTCTTGGCAAAGTCAAAAACTGGGTTGATTCGCACACCGTGTTTTTCCGAACTTCCATATGTTTCGCCATGTAGACATGGGTATGTTTCACCTATCATTTCTTCGCACGTTCAGTTGGCTGAATGATCTAACTACCGTATATGAAAATTCGGTAAGTTACTCTATCAATGTGCGGAAGGGTCAGTCGATTAACAAAAAAGGGCTAGCTCTGGACGTCCGGAAACCTAAATTTCACATGAAAAAGGGCATGCTAGAAATTTGGTGATTTTGTGAAATAATGAAGACTGGGAGGTTCTAGATGTANGTACTACTAAAACTGCCGCCTTGTATAATTTCTAGTTACAGAAAGTGAATTTGAGAGTCGAATCACAACGAGGAGAAAAATCCACAGTTCATTTCAAGCACACAAAATCACCGGTGACTTGAGGGATCAGCCAAAAGTTCATGTCGCTTCGTTAAACTATTTTTTAACGCAGTGTTTTCCGGACCTTGTCCTTTCAGACAAATGGTCGTTTGGGGCTCACTGATAAAATCTTGGCACAAGTGTTGTCAACATTTCTTCAGTTGACGTATTTTTGCTAACTCGCATAAGAACCCCTCAAACTCAGCTCAAAGTTTCTTTCTGTGTGACGGAGGACAGCCGTCTGTTCCGAAAGTTTTGTTTCGATCTCATATATCGCGGTTTCTGTGGGAGCTATCAAAAATCTGTCAACTGATAAAATCTTGGCACAAGTGTTGTCAACATTTCTTCAGTTGACGTATTTTTGCTAACTCGTCATCTTGATAGAAAAATTTTCAATCGAAAAGATGACACCAAAAAGGAGTTGGCTCATTTCTTCAATCTCACACTCCATATGTTACCCGGGGATTCGGATGAAACCTATCCTAAATAGTAGTACACAGTCTAACTAGAACAACCCCCGAATTATAGCTGCCGTCGTGAAGGTTTATTCAAATGGCGATGATTTTTCGTGAGTTTGGAGTCGGTACCCTTAGAGCAACCATAACTTTGTTCATTTTTACTGTAGACGTTAAAACTATTTTTTATTCAAAAGGTGATACGTTGGCAAACAATACTGTTAATTGCACCTACGCTCTAGCTTAAAAACGATAGTCAGGAAAAATGAAAATACGAAAATATCGAGTTCCAACGAATTCAAAAATGTCAACTTTTGAAAAAAAGTGCTCGGGGGACCATGTCTATCAGATTTTTCAGGGCGAGTATCGTACGTATACGTGTTCAAATATAGGTCGAGCCCTTGAGTTACGAGACTTATTTCCATTTTTTCAAAAAAAAATTTATAATTCATGTACTCTATACATGAAATTTTTAGAGAAAAATTTTAACTACCGAATGCTTTCCTTTTCAGTTTCTGAACTTTTCTTTGTTGTTTTTTTTTGTTTTTATTGGTTATTCTTGGTTTTCGAAAACTTTATTTTTTCGAAAAATTTCATGTATATAGTACATGAATTATAAATTTTTTTTTTGAAAAATGGAAATAAGTCTCGTAACTTAAGGGCTTGACCTATATTTGAACACGTATACGTACGTTACTCGCCCTGAGAAATCTGATAGTAATGGTCCCCCGACCAATTTTTCTCAATAGTTGGCATTTTTTGAATCCGTTGGAACTCGATATTTTCGTATTTTCTTTTTTCCTGACTATCGTTTTGAAGATGGAGCATAGGTGTATTTACCAATAATGTTTGCCAACTTATCAACTTTTGAATAAAAAATAGTTTGAACGTCTACAGTAAAAATGAACAAAGTTATGGTTGCTCGAAGAGTACGGACTCCAAACTCACGAAAAATCAAAAAATGCCTCGCCATTTGAATAGACCTTCACGACGGCAGCTATAATTTTGGGGTTGTTTTAGTTAGACTGCGTACTACTATTTAGAATAGGTTTCATCCGAACATATGGAGTGTTTCCCGTGTCAGCCCTCTTCGTTCTAGGCCAACGGATTCAAGAAATTACCAGAGCGTTGCCAGACAACTACTGATGCTCATGGACGTTACTTTCATTGATATTGCTCCCTCCGTTTTAAGGAAAATCGGATCAAAAATTTTGCCAAAAAAGAAAGAAATTTTCTTACCAACCTAATAAAATGTGATGAAATGTGATCTACGACTTCGTAAATGATAAATTAGTTTTCGAAAACAATAGAAACAAAATACCATAGTTGCAAAAAGCCGGGTCGGGCCGGTAGACGAATTTCCTCGGCCCGGCCCGGCACGCGGCCCGTCCCACCTACCACAGTAGAAAAATTTCCAATGAAAAATTACCCAATTCCAGAGCCGACTTTGACTCATCCTTCCAAGAGATCGCTCAATATTATGAAGCCACCCTCAGGACCTTTGCGACAATTTCGTGAAAACAAACCCAAATTATTGGGTCTGTGAAGTTTCTATGCACTCCCAAATAGTGCAGCGAGGATGATTGTTCGCCATTATACACATATATTTTTTTTAGAATTTCTACCCAATAACAAAATTTCTTCCCAACAATACACTTATTTCATCAGAACACTTCTACATCAGTATCCATTGACCTTTTCCTCATTCTCTTTCTCATTATCACTTTTGAATTGTCTTAGGAGTTCAGTTGGAAGCTCCGCCATTCCTTCTGACGTTAATGATGTCTGGAAAATAGGCGGAGCTTTATTCCTCGAAGCGATAAGATTTCGTCAAAACAAATAAGTTCGTCGTATCGGAATGTAAGTTTCTGTGTCTTAAATGTTCAGTGCACTCTGTCACAAATCAAGACCCACTATTTTGTACTCACTTTCAGCACACGCTCTCCTGTTTCTAAGCAACGGGATCGCAGCCATCAATTAGCATTCTTCGAGCTGCTGGATGTTGCCATTTTACACTTTTTTAAATTTCTTCTGTTTCTTTGTTCAGCTTCTGATTTTGTAATTCTATACAATTCTTGTTTTTTTCTTGTCTTTTGCATTCGTTGTCTTTGTTTATCATTTTTAAATGGATCATGCGGCGGGGTCAATTCCGGTATGACACGGGTCAGCATTGGGAGCAAATGAGGGAAGATAAATCTGTATAGAGGTAGCTTACTCTGTCATTGCTTTTTCGGATTAATCTGAAGAAAAAAGTTGGATAATGATTTGGGAGTGTGTGTGTGTTTAGAAAGGAACTCTAGAAAAATGACCGTATTTGAAAGAATTCTCAAGAATTCCTTCAAGAGGATGAATTCCTTCGGGAGCCTCATCGAGAAATTTTCCCCACGCGAGGAATTTCTAGAGCATCTTGTCGCCGCGTGTGGCGCTCTGAAACCGTCGTTTTTTTGTGATCTCGTAGAATTTTTCAAGGATTCCTCAAAATCTCTTGAGAGATTCTCGAAAGATTCATGAGGTATATTTCTCGAACATTTCTTGAGAGATCTCAAGGAACGTCTTGAGGAATACCTCCAGAAATTTCTCGAATGCTTTCGAGAGACACGCACTGTTCTAAGTAAACCCCTCTCAGAGTTCAGTTCACACGCAAGGTGTTCAGAGGACCAATTGAAATTACCCAGCTTGTAAACTTTAAGTCAACACATGCCGGAGCTGTGCGCGGAAAAGATATACCATCATAATGTTTTTATTGGGTGATGTTTTGTTGAATTCAGTTTTCGATAAACAAATCATGATGAGAGCCAGCTTGCATTGGGAAAGGTCTAATTGTCCTCGCAGCTCCTCAATAACTTTTATGAATGCCATTGAAAATGTTCTTGTGATTCTCATCATGTTTGTTGTTTACCTGTCTTTGAAAACATCGTTTTCATAGAAAAGTTTAACTGATTTCTTCTATTACCTCAATTGTTTCGAACTTGACGGCACCCTGCAATTATAAGTTGAAAGGAAAAAAATCATCGGGGGCGGTGCCAGGAGCGCTTGGCGTGATTCGTGTGCAGCTTTGCTCCTTTCTGGCAACACAGTAGATTTTTAACTGCAACACCTTTTATCTTCGTCTAAAAAGTTTTCTACCCCATTTTTCAACAATATGACTTTTAGTTATTGTAGACAAGGTCTTGACTTTGTGAAAAACGCAAAATCTTACAATTTGATATGTTGTGTTATTAGCTCTCAAACGTTTAGTTTCTTGTTTTTCATGATTTTTTCGATTTTTTTACTCGTAATTCAAGCAGTTCTTTGGAAACTAAATGTACAAAAGCTTGTTTGCAAATGGAAATCATCCCATGACCGTTAAAATTGGAATAAAAAGTAAAACCCAATTGAAATGCTTTGAGAGCTAATAACACAGCCCGTATTTGGTCGAATTGTATGATTTTGAATTTTTCTAAAAGCCAGAAGCTTTGTCTACAATAACTAGGTGACAAAAGTTGGAAAAATAAAGAAGAAAACTTTTTAGACAAAGATAAAAGGCAGTTTCAGTTGATAATCTACTGTGTTGCAAGAAAGAAGCCAAGCCGTCTGCGAATCACGCCAAGCGTTCTTGGCACGGCCACCGATGTTTTTTCCTTCTTAACTTGTCATCGCAGTGCGCCGTGAACTTCAATAATCTTACGAAAATGTGTTTCTCCTTCTCAGCGTTTTTACGATTTTTTAAAGCGTCCCACCGATATAAGACAATGAAACTGTTTTTTCCTATTTTGATTATGGGGGGAACTCAAATATGAAGTCCTATTTCACGATTTCCAGAAATTTCCCAAAATTTCTATTTCTGTTTTTTCTCCCAGAATTTACTTCCTTGTTAGTCACTAATCTACGGAGAGAAATCACCACTTTTCTGTGTTGCCTTTAAGTCATAATTATCATCCTTCTTTTCATTTCAGTCGTATCTGTTGTCCCTCTGGTCCCCAAGCTCTGATTCATGCACTTTTCTATTTCAAACTATACTTTCCAACAACTTCAATCAACAACTCATGCTTATTTAAAATTTTCTAAATACTCCTATTGACGTCAGAATGATAATAACTGAGTAGTAATAACTTTTGAATCTCCTCATATCTCTTATTCTTACTTATATCTCTTATTTTTAGCTGATAAACCTATATCTGATTCTCTCGAGTTTTTATTAAACTTTCCATGTGTTTTAAAAAACTGTTTTTATAGCTCGAAATAATGCTCACTTTTGCCCCGACGTCATATCGGGTGAAATCAAACACTGGTCACGAAATCTTCGATCTCACACCGGCCGCATTTTTCCTCAACTCCCAGTTCGTTGACTTGTATGGAAACCCACAGAACAGAAACACGATTGTCCACGTTGATGTAAAAGAAGGATTGTTGCGCATTGTTGTTCGCTGGAGTCAGATGACTGCTGCGAACGCATCCGCCAACACAAGAGAACTCACTCCAGCTCAGATTCAATTTTTCGCTTACATCGAGAATGCGGAACTCTACGAGCTGTTTGGCGTAGCTCTAAGAATCAGAAACCAGAGTCTGATCGTTGCAGTCCAGAGAGAAAAGGAGCGCCGCCGCAGAGAGATCGAGCCATTATTCTATGGACCACTCGCTCATTATATTCGTAATTGATTCTGATTTCTATGATCCCAATCAGTAAGTTTTATTCAGAAGGTTTCATCTCCTACAATTAGACAAAGTTTCAGATTCCAAAGATCCAATGTTATTCTTCCATTAACTTTATCACTATATTATCGAAATTAAATATTCTCCAGGTAAAGGAAACTTCCCGAATAGTTCTAAAAATGTGTTTTTTCAGTTTCGAAAAACTTTAATATGCAAACTATTTTGTTATGTATGTGCTGTATCGGTTGTACAATCCTACATTTTCCAAATAATATTATGGGACCAGTTTATTCATCCTTGGGAATCTGCAATTTAAGATTTCGTTCAGTTTCTTTTTTGAATTACAATATACTCAAACGACTTTTTTTTCAATGGGACCCCAGCCATATCTAGATATGCGAGGACAACTAGCAATTACTTTCCTTTTACACAAAAAACATCAAAACTCAATTATTACATTTCAAATTTCAATATTTTGAAAATGCGGATTTTCGAACATATTTTGGAAAACATTTCAGAGTCATTTATTCTGATTTTCGATGTTCCATCATTTATTTTACGCTTTGTCTAACGTTCTGTCTTTTTATGTCCCTAATTATTTAAATAATGAAATTGCCGAAAGTGTTTTAACAGATTTTCTGACAGTATCAGAAACGTTCTATAAAGGAAAATTCAAACTTGTGTTTTTTGTTGGTTCTTCAGATATTGCATGTTTCTAGACTTCTAAAACATTTACTTGAAAAACAGTTTGCCCTGACATGTACAACACTTGCAGAAATAAGGTCATGAAGTGTCAAAAATTTGTTTTTTTTTTGAGTAGTGAAATTCTCAAAAGTGACATTTATCCATCTAGTCAGAGTTTTTTTTTGTTGAAATTCAAAACACTATGTTATCCGAAAAATTCCCGTCAATAAATAAGGATTAGTTTTGAAATATTGATAAACTTGAGCCCATGAATTGTAATTCCCGATAAGGATTTTGAAAGCATAAACATACTTGTTTACTAATTGAGACCTCGTGGCCACATTCTTGAATGTTCTCTAGAAACAAGCTGAAAACGTATTAGAGTATTTCTTGTTAAAGTATACTTGATTTCTAATAGTTTAAAGAAATTTAAAATTTTTCTAACCTACACATTTCAGATTTGAAAATGAGGATAAAGATTTGTACGACTTATGACGAGAAATAAGCAATTTGGAATTTTTCCCATCTGCTGAATGTCAACCGCCGGAAATTTGTTTTGAAGTGTTTCACAGATATATAAATGAACCGTTAACTCTTCATTAGAATTATAATTTTTCCTTTGTCGCACCACAAAAATGTTCCCTAACAATAGAAAAATTTCGGAGAAAATGAAAAAAAATTGGATTTGAGTAATATCAAATCTTGAATGCATGGAATCTTCCACTAGGTAAGAGTATAATTTTTCCAGATCATTTTCAAACTAATTCTTGTCAGATACTAATGCCTTTGGACTGTTCCTCTCCATTGTTTTTGTCATCATCCGAATGAAATTCGTCTCATTTTGAAAAGACAACCGTCATGAAATCCTATTAAAAGTTTATGTCACTTCTCCTTCTAATAATTTCTTGATATCGTAAAAAAAGAATTCAAATAAACTTTACCCTTCAACCATACTTCATTCAAGTCATGACTCGTAACACAACAAAGTCCCATTGATATCCTTTCCAAGTTAAGAGATATTCATTCCGAAAGAGAGAAAAAGAAAGAGAACACTTTCTGGCAATGTCGCTAACAATAATTTTCGATAAAGGACACATTGCTATTATGTTGCACATGGTCAGATCTTTCGCAATCACGACAACATGTCTCTCCCTTGCAACGTTGCATACGCGTCTCTCTCACTCCTCATTTGTTTCCAAAAACAGGTGCGCATTAATCGCTGCTTCTCTTTAACCTTTTTTCTATAAGACTATAATTTTTCCTTAAGATGTGCTGCGTGATATATAATTTTCATATGATACAATTTGAAAGTTTGATAGGATATTCTTTTCTACCAGATCCAATTTGTTGAATGTTCACTTCCTTTTATGGCGGGCGTTATTAATCAATAAAACCCAAACTTTATATTTGGCTCAAATTTTCAAAACTCTTGGCAATTCTTTTCGCAAACAAAACACAATATTCTCAGGATCTTGTTCTCAAATTTTCCGAAATGCACTGGCTTGTCTCGACAACCACAATGTTGATATTGGGAGTTATTTACATCATCTTCCCAGATTTTGAGTTCACCATCAGCAACACCATGATCATCATAGGAATGAGTAAGTTCAAACTATTAATGAACAAAAATGTGCCGTGATTCAGTTCTAATCGTGGCTTCTCACTACGACTGTTACGAGGATCAGCGAAGGCAGCTGCCGAAAATGCTGGTAATTGAGAAAAATGTTGTTCGTTAAAGTTCAATAAATAATGTGACTGTTGGATTTTTTTCATGTCGAAATACAGTGAGGTCAATATCTATACGACCCCCCTACATTTTGGACGCACAGAATAAACTAGAATTGATATCAAAAAGCGGTTAACGCCATTCGATTCACAATCAAAAATAATTTCTAGAGGCAAATTTCCATAATTTTAGCACGTATATCATCCAAAAAACCCATTTGCAAGCGGTCAATATCTATACGAGTACATGGAAAATGAAAAATCTCAAGTATTTTAAAGAGCAAATTTGAAGTTTTTCTGGTTGAAAACGGCTAAAATAGTCCTAAAACAGCATGTTTTGACAGTTTATGTTTGAAAGATGTTCGAAGTCGTTAAAAATGCTATCAAAATTGTTATTTTGTATTGAAAACTGCATTTCGAAAGTTAAATCAAGTTTTTTTAAACATAAATCAGAATCACCGAGTTTCAAGGTCAGTTTTTCAAACTTCAGATCATCTTTCATCACAAACAACGGCTCAGAATAGCATGAAAACAGTTGGTACATAATTAAGACTACGGTAAAAATAATTTCTATGAATTTCAGCTCGAAATCTTATCCAGGAGACAAGTTATTCAAGGCTTATTCCAAAAACCAAAAAAATGGTGAAAGTATCTAAAAATAATTTTTTCTAAAACTTGAATAGAGGAGTTAATTTTTGTATAAACTGTCAAAACATACTGTTTTAGGACTATTTTCGCAGTTTCCAACCAAAAAAACTTCAAATTTGCTCCCTTAAATTTCTTGAGATTTTTCATTTTCCAGGTGGTCGTATAGATATTGACAGCTTGCAAATGGGTTTTTTGGATGGTACACGTTCAGCGAAAATGCTAAAATCATGAACCTTTGTTTGTAGAGGTAATTTTTGTGGTCGTATAGATATTGACCTGTATTAAAAAGTTGAGAGCATACAATTGTTCTATCTGTAGTTTCCCACGACGCTGCTTTCTTATTTTTGAGAAAACTATTTGGTAGATGCGTCAGGGAGCTAGATCTAAGAAAGTAGGTAAAGGGAGCTTCCAGGTATCGCATTGTACGGTATTCTACCGTGTTTTCTCTTTTAAAATCCTCTTTCCAAGTCTAAAGGAGAGAAATCTCCCCCCGAACACACGTGCAAGAGGTGTGGATTACTGTATCCGCGCGCGAAACTGTGTGCGCGCCAAAACGCGTCTCCTCTCTCGACAAATTCTTATCGTTTTCTTTAGTTTTCGCTGGTGTTCGCTCACGATTGGTGACGACCCGTTAAAGTGTGGCTCACTGGTTTTAAAGGTTTTATAGTGGTTTATTGAGTAAAATCAATAAATAGTGTTTTATAGGAAATCTGTGTTTTGTATTCTTCTAGTCTTCAGGTTACACAGCTCTCTTTGAGTACATAGAGGTTCTGTGAGTGCATAGCGTTTGTCTGTGGTTCTCACTCTCTCTCTCTCTCTGCATCTCGTTGTTTTCAATAGTGTCTTTTAGCAGTTAGTGTTTCTGGGAGTTCTTTCAGTTACATTACTACATGACTATGATGGCTAAATCAGGCACTGTATTGAAAAAGCTGAGAGCATACAATTGTTCTGTCTGTAGTTTCCCACGACGCTGCTTTCTTATTTTTGAGGAAACTATTTGGTTGATGTGCTCAGTTTCATAGTATTTCATTTTTGTGGGACGGTGATCCTAGTTATCTAGTGAGGAAATTTAAAAAAAACTGCTATTCAAAGTACTTTATTCGTGTTCTCAAGGCCAAATCGATTCAATCAAGTTATCTAAATATGTTTTTTCTTCTCTGGCTGCTCCGGGCTAATCGATGACAATCACATTATCGATATCCTTGTATTTGATTGGTGACGTCGGGGACACCTCAGGAATAGACTGCTCATACTGTTTCCAGATTCGTGTCATGTCTGGTTTCTTCTCATTCCATTCCATCGTGTCAAACATCTCAATCAGCTGACCCATCCACTTCTGTTCTCCCGAGAAAAATGAAGTTGGAGATGCATGCTGAAAATAAATAATCATTAGTATTCTGAATAATGTTTTCAAACTCACGAAGCGTTTCTTGGAGGCATCAAAAGAGTACTTGGCGGTGTCGAAAATTTGAGCACCGGCGACATCAGACATAAGATACATCGCGGAAACCAGATCATCTCGTTCACAGTACTCCTTCCCTATCGTGACATGATAGCTGGTCGTGTAAGTGTGAAAGTCGCATTTCTGACGAGGGTGGCACGGTGCGGAGTTTCCCAAGTCGATGACCCGGACAACCACCTCCTAAAATTTCTAATTGTAATATTCATTTTTGGAATTTTTGAACCCACCTTTCCCACTTTTTTGATCATAACATTGTTATCATTAATATCTCGATGAAGGTATCCGATTCCGTGAAGACTATGAAGAGCTTTTGTGAGCGCGAAGGAGATCCGAAGGCAGTTATCGTTGGTGAAGACTTTGTTGTTTTTACGTGATAATATATCATTTATGGATTCGCCTTCGAGGCTCAGAACTGAAAAAAAATATACACCGTATACACTCTAATAGAATGACCACCCTCACTAACTTCCAACGTTGAGCCAATTTATCTCGGTTCCTATGGAAGGTAACAGAAAGTGGTCAACTGACAAAATGATTATGCTATCATAATACACATTTTGTCAGGCGACAACTTTTTTTATATCTTCCACAGAAAACGAGATATATGAGCTTAAAGTTGATGATGTGGGAGGCCTGCTATTGGAGTGTTCAAACAGTAAATGCTCTAACAAAAGCAAACCGTGCTCTTCGACTTCACTTATCTCGGCTTCTCCGAGAGGTATCAAAAAATGTTTAACTAGTAAAATGTTTCTGGTGACATTACCAACATTTTATTAGTTGACATATTTTCGATATCTTCTTAAAGAACCGAGATAATTGTGCCTGAAGTGCACATGGGGGGCTTTCATTAGAGTATTTACTGTAGTTTGATCTAAAAAACCCACTGATAATCCGGTAGCTTTTGGTTTCAAAGTAGTTGGACATCTGGGGCCAATGGACGAGACCAATGCACTTCTTCAACGCGGCAACCTCCGTCTCAAACTTTCCAGTATTGTCGTCTTCTTTGCGAGCCACCTTTGCTGCTTGGAGTGCATCGTTTTCGGAAGAATCATGAACTTTGAACACAGTGCCGAAGCTCCCGTAACCAAGACGACTGACAACACGATATCTCTGGATGATGAAAGTGCCTTGGGTGTAGCAGCTGATCGGATTCCTGGAAATTCATTTTCATTAATAGTACGATTTTCAAACACAAACTCACAACATATCTGAGAAAAGAGAAAGAGAGAGAGAGGAGAAATTCCTTGTGGTGATCACAAGAGTGATAGAAGGAGGGAATAAATTTTCTTTTGAGATTTCTCCACACATCGACATTTTTCTTTTTTTTTCTGACCTCACGGATCCCGCGGAAATAATCAATTTTTCATCCTTTATCAGGCTGAAGCTAGAGCCATCATAGTTATGTGATACCTGAAAGCTCCCTTGACCTACTTTCTTAGATATAGCCCTAGGAACATATAATTGATGTAGGGGTGCCAATTTGGGATGCCTGATCCAGCCATCATAGTCATGTGATACCTGGGAGCTCTCTTGACCTACTTTCTTAGATATAGCTCTAGGAACATATAATTGATGTAGGGGTACCAGTTTGGGATGCCTGATCCAGCCATCATAGTCATGTGATACCTGGGAGCTCTCTTGACCTACTTTCTTAGATATAGCTCTAGGAACATATAATTGATGTAGGGGTATCAGTTTGGGATGCCTGATCCAGCCATCATAGTCATGTGATGCCTGGGAGCTCTCTTGACCTACTTTCTTAGATATAGCTCTAGGAACATATAATTGATGTAGGGGTACCAGTTTGGGATGCCTGATCCAGCCATCATAGTCATGTGATACCTGGGAGCTCTCTTGACCTACTTTCTTAGATATAGCTCTAGGAACATATAATTGATGTAGGGGTACCAGTTTGGGATGCCTGATCCAGCCATCATAGTCATGTGATACCTGGGAGCTCTCTTGACCTACTTTCTTAGATATAGCTCTAGGAACATATAATTGATGTAGGGGTACCAGTTTGGGATGCCTGATCCAGCCATCATAGTCATGTGATGCCTGGGAGCTCTCTTGACCTACTTTCTTAGATATAGCTCTAGGAACATATAATTGATGTAGGGGTACCAGTTTGGGATGCCTGATCCAGCCATCATAGTCATGTGATACCTGGGAGCTCTCTTGACCTACTTTCTTAGATATAGCTCTAGGAACATATAATTGATTTAGGGGTACCAGTTTGGGATGCCTGATCCAGCCCTCATAGTCATGTGATACCTGGAAGCTCCCTTGACTTACTTTCTTAGATCTAGCCCCCTGATCATAACATCGCCTTAGGAACATATAGTTGATGTAGGATTATCAGTTTGGAATAATTTTTTCTTTTTTCTTAATTAGTGAGATAGCTTTTTTCCGCAAAAAAATTTTTCAGTTGCTCGACCAGGTTTCTGTTGGCGGCCACAACAGACAGCAAAGACGGTTCGACAAAAGTAAAAAACATGTATTTCTTTTTCATCTTTATTCAATTCATGTGTGTTATTATTACGACGATATGAGAAAAAGAACAATCGGGAAACGTGTAGTTCACTGGGATAGTTGTATTTTAACATGTGAGAGCAAGAACTGTTTTTATTATCTTGGTGGAAAAACAATTACAATAAAATGAGAACTGGGAATCATTAATTAGAATCATTAATTATTTTGAAACGGTTGAGGTGGCGATATTAATGTGGATCAACGAGGTCGATTTAGAAAGACCTCACGGGTATTGGGAGCTTGTTGAAGTCGAGATACGTAGTAAGCCCATTCGGCAAATTGCATCCGTCGCGTTTGCACAAGCAACGAAGAAGTTTGGAATGGGCGTCCGGCAACGTGGAATTGGAATGCCTGAAAATGAGAAAATTAGATCAATTTTTGGCAGAAATTTATGTAACTCACCTCCTGGAGACAAACGTTCAGCATGGCGTGTCCGCGGTGAACGACCTGGTAGAGGTTGAGGACGTTCGGGTAGTCGTCGGACTTCATGTCGACTCCGTTGTGTGGGGTTCACTTTTTTTTTCAAAAGAGTAATCGTTGAGTATCAAATATATGAATTTTGTTTCTCATTTTTTCTTCCCTTCTTGAAATTTATCATATAGTATTTAACAGAAAAATGACTTCTCAAGTTTGGATCCTCCTCTCAGAAAATGGTCGTCTTCATGCTGTCAGTAATATGGCCCTCTGTGTTTCTACAGAACTTACAAAACGTGTTTAGCATTGAAAGAAGCAAAGAATGCGCTTATTGTGGACAATGTGAGCGCGGAATGTCTCTTGAAAGTGATCCATTGGAGCAATACGCACATCCATGCATCTCCAGACAATCGAGCACTTCTCGATTCCGACGAAATGAAGTTTTTCAAAGGAATGAATTCCCGGGACATCTGTAAATTGGGTCTTGCTGCAAAAACCCTAAGCAACAAGAGCCTTGAGAACGGGTGTCGGAAAATTCTTCTCGAATCTAACCAATCCTACTACTATTTCAATGGAAATCAAAATGTCAAATTTCATTTATAATCTATCAACCTTTATTCCTACAAAATACGTCTCATATCGAGTCATTATTATTTACTTCTGAAAAATTGTAAGTTTGTGTTTTTCAGAAAGCATTTCTTCACAATTCTTATTATTCCAGAATCACCTGCTTCTTTCTCATGACTTTCCAGAGTTACGCTGTTCTTGCAGTTTCCAACTACTTCCCTTTCAATATGTCTGTTTAAAAATCTTCAATAAGAAGAATAGGTTCTCTTCTCGGATCGGATCGTGTTGATAACAATGACACCGCTATTAGTGATCAGGTGAGTGACTTGAGATTTATCTCACTCTGAAATTTTATTGATTTTTAGGACGACATGAGTTGTTCTGTAACTATAGTTTCTAACTTTCTCATTACTATTCTGACCCCTGTCTATTATTTTCATTTCTTCAAACAAAGGAAAGTAGGAATTTACAAAAAAGGCCAACTAATTATAAACCAAATTGCATTTGTATCTATTCCTACGAGCTTGTTTTGCATTTGTAATACAATATATTTCATCACTGAGTGCATGCGAGTTTAGGAGTATTTGGAATACCAAAAAAATATAGTTACAAATTACCACCTGTTATTTTATATACAAAACATTCAAGCAGCACTCGAAGAACGATCAGTATAGTTTTGCAAACACTTAAATATATAGCCATCGGTCTATTTTATTGGAGTTCGCGGATTTTCCAACATGTAGTTTTGTTTTTCCAACCTCTCCTTAATAACTTCATTGTCCTTCTCGCCTCTCAACGATTTGTCTTCGTCTTTCTTCCCGAAAAAGCGCATTTTCTAGCAAAAAGGTAAGAATTATAGACAGACAGGGTGTCCAAATCAGAACGAATTTATAGAAGAGCTACACGCATCTATATCATTACTATCTGGACAGTTTCAATATTATTCGGTGCCTTAAACGGTGTGATACTATATGACGTCACAATTAATCGAGCGATCCAACATTCCCAGCGTTTTTTCAACAAATTGAGTTACTTCACTTTTGCATCCCTGGCCTTTGTGACATCAATATATTTCTCCATATTTATTCACTTATACAAAATGCCTAGAGACAATAACTGGAATCGGCCGGAAATTGGATTGCTGTATGAGGGGATTCCTTTATTGCTGACCAATGTGAGGCGCTTAAAAAACACAATCTCCACTATAGAATTCTGATACTTAAGAAAAATTCAGAACCTTCAAGTGATTGACACTTTTTTATAGATGAATTGTAAAATAGTAGGAACCAGTTTTTTTTTTCAAGGACCAGTATTTTGCAGTAGAGCCATAATAAAACTAAAGAAACAAGAGGTTTGTTCCAGATTTTTATATTATGCTACATCCAGTTTGACGTTGAAGGGAAGGAGCTCTACGACTGGTACATTAATTATGGAATGAGAAAAATAGTTATTTCAACGGCTCTTGTTCAATTTACCTATGTTTTCACGTTTCAAATGATCGTCTTGTTTTTCAGCACTGACATTAGAGTTCTGTTGAATCGATCTTCGATAATTCGCCCAATAAATATTGTCTCCTGATGCCATGGTTATATGTAAAACTTATATCATTTTAATATTGAACACTAGAATTTCCAAAATAATTTTTTACTTCTGCAATTTCAAATAATTTATGGTAAACGTTGAACAAAACATGGACAAATATCTGAAAAGAAAACAGTTCTTATTGTTGTCATGGTTTTTCAAGGATTCCTATCACTGAATCTATAACCTTTTTCATGTTTAGATTCAAACAAATTCCCATTGGTCCCATTCTTCCATTAGATTGGAACTCCCGAAAAACCTTGATAAGATCTCGACCGGATTTTTTTTCTCTCTCTTAATCAGTTTGAAAAACACCCCTCTAAACCAGCTTTGTTTTCAATAACCTCTCTGCTTATCTGAAACGATAAGTCAAGTTTTGCGTCAGTAAAACTAATATGGATGAAAGAAACAGATTCTTTTCACGGGTCAGAGGTATATCGCATTATCTAATCACATCGCGACATCCAGAACTCAACAAGAATATTCCATACGTAAGTCGAGACTTACCTTGCAGCATCAGAATGTGAGAGAATCTTCTCACCGGAAAATCACCCCATTAAATAGATTGGTTTTCCAAAATAGAAAACATGTGAAAAATTAGAAGTGGAAAGAGTCAAATTAACGTAAATATCTTACTGTGTTTCATTCAGAGATGTACGCTAAGTGATAGTTTTGTATGGACAACGGAACCTGAAATATTACCGGAGAGCAGGCAACAGACAACGATCAACGGACTATCTGCAAATTTCTGGTTTCATTTCGTTCTTTGACTCTATATGTGGCAACATTAGTCCATAATTTGCTCAATATCTTAATTAGTGCCCGTTTGATTTCTTACTCAAGTATGAAAGGCATGTGTCACACGCGTTGGTCGTTCTCTTGTTCAATTCAATTATTCTATAAATGTGTGCATATTGACATTTTTCACCAGGAAACAAAATTAAGGTTTCAAATTTTCAAATGTTTGAAGAATAATTGGACTTTAACTCCAATCGGCATTATCTCCAGAACCAATCGAAAATATGTTTCAGAATAGAAATCCAAAACTTAGCGTTACGAAAAGCTGGGCTTGGATTTTTCACATTCTGAAACTTTGGAAGTTTTCCTTAATTTTTTTGTTGTAAAAAAATGTCTATATATTTTCACTTTTTTCCTTGATTCCGATATTTTTTCAAAAACACAGGAAGAAAAATACTGCAAACTGAGCAAGGCCCAGCAATAAAATTACGTCTTAATCCAGTAATAGTTTCAGACATGTTCCGTTTTTCGATATTGATTCCGAAAACTGTAGAAACTTTTCGAAACTCCGACATTCCAAAAGTCGTGTGTTTGAGTAAAAATTATTTTCAAAGCGAGTGCTTGAATCATGACAAATTTTTCTCTGAAATCTAAGGATATCACAGTTTAAGCTTGATCTAAAAAAATTATACTATATAATCTCTTATCAAACGAAGACAAGATGGATATTCTCAGAACAGAGACCAAGTACTTCGCAGGAAATAATTTTGAATTTATAATTTTTTTCACGTCTTGTAATCTCGATTTCCAATGACAAGTGTCTCATCGAAAATCTAATTTTTTATCACATGGTGGGTTTAGCTTATCCAGGCTCAGCACTAAATTTTTTGTGATTCCGCGAGTCTGAAATCTGTCGAATATTGAGATAATGAGAAAAACGATTAGCTAAACCCCATGGTGCTCATCTTGACAAAATCTTTTTTCAATGATCGGTTCCTTGAATAAATCATATTTTCTGATTCTGATAATCAGAATATTTTTCAACAAGCCCCTTATCTTGAGATTCGGCTATTATTCAAAGTGTGCGTTTCCCTGTTTTCCAACAAACATCAACATTTCTCCATATTCTTCTATTTCCTGTTAAGCATCCGGTTTATAAAAATTTCACCAACAGGAAATGAAAATGAAAAAAAGAGGCAGTAGAACAAAAAATTAAGAGCGAATGGAAAAATACAATGTTTACATTTATGACTTCATGAACCAAGAAGTGTCACATTTCACTTTCATTCGTCTTATTCTTCCATTCTTATTCAGATTTCGATTTCGATTTCACTTTTGCTCGTCTTCCCACATCCTGTCGCCCGCCCCAACAAAAAAGTCTGCTTAGACCTCTTTTTTTTCGTCTTCCTCCATTTTTTCTTTTGCTTCCATTCCAAATGGAAACATGTTTCTTACTGGTTCCCATTGTTCCAGCTCCAATTTTTTCCCTCCCCCTTTTCCTGGCTTCTTTCTGGGGTACAAACTTAGTCTGGTGCTCTTTATGTAAAGCAAGAGCAAAAAGGTAAAAAAGGGAATGACGGGAGAGACGTTGCCGAACCGGAACAAATCGAATATGTGACATGTTTATTTGAAGACATGCGAGTACCCCACACTTTTTTGCTCATATGGCCTTTTAATGAGAAATGGCTCATTGTTAGATCATCCACAAATGTTGTCTTCTTGAGAAATGCACTTTTCTCTTTCTTTTCTTTCCAGATCTTCTCAATTCTTCGTGCCTCATTCTCTATTTGTCGGGGTTTTTTGTCGTCCTCTTTCGTGCCTCATTTGAAATTCAGAAACGATGACGATGATTCGTGGCGGTGTGACGCTTTTCAAAAAAAGAGCTTTTTTGCGTCTCTGTTTCAGTGTTCGAGAACATTCTAAATCAGTGGTTGTGTTGTCTTTGTGTTTAGCAGAAAGAGTGAGCACAAATCTTACTTCCCCGAACCTTCATTTCATTCCCTCATAAACTGGTCAGATTGTAACTCTATCTCTCAAGTAAGCCTTCATGTCTCCGCCCACCAATCGGATAAAAAAATGCGGCTCTGCCTCAATATTTTCGATCTGCTCACATTCAGAACCAGAGGAGAAGAGTTAGCAGCATTCAGTATCTCCCTTGTGAAATCAGCAATGAGTTTTTCAAAGTACAAAGAAGTATGTTTAAAAATGTAATCAGAAATAAGTAGTTTGACTAATGTGTATTGTCAAGTTCCGTTTCCCATGAATGCGAACATTATGGCGTGAAGGAGCTCTGTGTGGTTCTGGCAAGCACATTTCCTTTCTTCCTGTTTCATTCAGTGCTTTCCGCAGATTTTGAAGAAAACGAAAATAGAAAAAGAACATCTCCCGTCATTTTTTTCTCTCACCGTTTTGCATCTGATTTCATCAAGCTCTATAGAATCTGCGTTCACAATCTTTTCTCCGAATTTTCACGTTTTTCATCTTCAATTCTATTCCGGTAAAACCCACCCAACGATCATCATTCATTTCATTAAAAAGTATTCATCCTTCTCCGTCTCTTTTCATTCTCATTCCCAAACACTCCTCCTCAAAGATGTCTCTTTTTTTCTCGTTAACTCTTTTTTCTTCCCGTTTTTGGACGAATTTTTTCGCGACTTCGACTTTTTGAGACTTCCGCACACTCTGTTGTTTTTGTTTCCTGTTACCACCTATGGTTAAGCACATTTGGAAACAACTTTTTATCTGTGATTTTTAATTGATAACTCAATTTCTTAGAAGCTCAATTTATAAGCTTCAGGTAACAACGTCGTTCGTAATGACCATCATTGCCAATAACCAAGCTCAAGTAGTCGTTAACAATCACCAAGAGCAACCGACTGAAGCAATGAAGTTTGAATTCGTCAAGAACAAGTTTGTCTCTCTTCGTAACAACTTGGTGAGTGGAAACTTGCAAAAAATCAAATATCAGATTTCCATATTCAGATGTATCTGCTCGAGTACATCAACCACATGGAGTACCATCCAGAAGAGAGAGTCGACAACTATCACATCATGAAAATCAAAGCCAACTTCTTCATCGATGAAATCGACTACCATCTCCATCGCGAGATCACCTACCAGAACAAGGTGCATTTATTCCTTTTTTACAAAAGATTTTCAAAAAATAATGAATTGCAGGTTTCCTTCCAGGAGTACTACGCTGCCTACTCCAAATTCTACCAACGCAGCCGTACAGAGCTCATGGAAGCTTTTCATCAGCTCACTCCTGATCGTCAATACACTTGGTAAACAGGCACCACCTAATTTAAATGATAATCTGTCACTGAGATCTCTGAATTTCTTGTTCTTCGTCTAAATAAATGTTGATGTCTCAAGTAATCTTTGGGTCTCAAATGTTATAAATGAGATCAAATGTTTATTAAGTTAGCAGAACGTGTTTAGGGGAAGTACAATATTTATATCGCAGAGATTGTTGCAAAAATTGAGTCAAAATGGAATCATGAATAGATTCAATAAATTATGGAAAGGGAAACGGGGAATGATAGGAACAGAACCAGCAAAATGAGAGTTAGGGACAAAGTGTGAGATTTAAAAAAATTCAAGAAAAGTAAACAAAGTTTTCAGCAGTGTTGAGAAAGAATCCGAAATTTTTCAAAACTGTTTTCAAAATTCTTTTTTTTGCAAATTTTCCGAATATCAAATCAGCTTTTTAAATCAGTTTCTTAATCGCTTCTAAATGAACACATTTTTAACCATGTTTTTCAATTAAAACGGCCCAATAGAAAAATTTCCCAAAAATTTTTTTTGGAAACTTCTCGTCAGGAAAAAATTCAGGAAAAAAAATTTGTAGCGAAACTTTGCCGGGTAAGAACTTCATGAATACTCCAGCAGAGAAAACATTCCAAAAAATGCCCCGAAAACCTTTTTGGATTGAATAATTTTTGATGAACAACTACAACTACCGAAAGCATGGAAGAATTTAAATTTTCTAGATGAGGAAAATATTTATATATTACCTGTAAAAGTATAACTGAATAGTATTCACAGAATCAAATAAAACCAAATAAACATTTAAATCAAAATTTACACATTCACAGATTTGCACTAAACATTCCGAGCTATAAATTAGAAACAGCAGGAAGCGTTTCCCATTCCTTTTGAATTTCATCCGTCTTCTGCTCTTGGTCCAGAACGTTGCTTTGTTCTTCTATCGTTCGTCGAAACTAAGAAAAATATGAGTAAAAATTTTCGGGTATAAGGTTTTGGTTGAAGAAGCGTAGCACTCGCGCTCTATTGTGGCCAAGCCAATTTTCACGAAAGTCGTTTCTGGGATGGCAATTTGGGATCGCGTTTCTAGTACAGAGTTAAGAATTATATAGCAAATGAACTAGAACCAGTTGAAATCTTTTTTGAAATAATTACCGATCGAAACAATGAATACTTACCTTACGGAATTGTCCCTCCATTTGTTCTTGAGTCAGTAGCTCGTCAGATGACACTTTTCCTACATCCTCTTTATACCTTTTCAAGAGCCACAAGCCAACAATAAAAAATTGAGAGAGTACGCGGAAGTGTGTAGAAGAAATCAGCATGAGTAGGAAAATATCATGAATTATGCCGTTTTCTGATTGAAATTCCGTAACGGTGTTGAAAATATCCTTGAGGATGTCGAAAATGCTTTTACTCGGGACTGTCCAGCTGGGAGCTTGTAGAAATTCGGTTTGGTTCATGAAACTCGTTAATTTTCGCTGTAAATCTTTTTCCACGACAGAAGGTCGTAATCAATAAATAAATAAATAAATAAACAACTAAACTGAAGCAGAATCGGAAGAAAGTTATACAATTACCATTGGGGGCTCTTCTTCTTCTCCTATTCCATTGAACACGAAAGAAGCATATTCACAAGGAACGAGTAGTGCTGACCGAATAATTTCAAATTGATGACGGCGCTCGGACGGTTCCTCATTAATCCATTGATCAAAAGCAGTCCAGAGATATTTTCTAAAACAGTTCATGTTGGGAAATTATTCATACGAATTTCAATCACCTTTTAAATAATATATTTCTTAGATTTTCAGATAAACCCAATCCAGAATGATCACTATCTGACATTTTGTGGTGTACCTGTAAAATTGAAAAATAACCAACCAACCTGTAAAATTGAAAAATTGAGAGGAAAAACGCAAATTCGATCAGCAAAAAAATCAATTAATCGGTAGAAAATGACAAATTACAAACATCAAAATAATTAAGACTACACGAGCATTGAAATGCCGCTAAAACCCGCGCGCGCCGGAATTTCGAAGCTTTGTAATTGATGTTTTTTAATCGCTCCACTGCTTGTACTGGCATCATTACAGTGCTTCTTTGTGAACGGAATGAATTACATCGAAAAATCGTAGAAAATTTGTTAATATTTCTGGAAAACGCTTTTCAATTCAGGAATTTCGATATTTTTACTCCAGATGGCCAATACACTTGGTGAACATACACCAACTAATTTCAATGAAGATCTCTGAATTTTCTGTTCTTCGTCCAAATAAATGTTGATATCTCAAATAATCTTTGGGTCTCGAATGTTATAAATGAGATCGAATGTTTATTAAGTAACGTGTTAAATATAGGGTTCAATATTTATGCAGCAGAGGTTGTTGCGAATATTGAGTCGAAATGGAATCATGAATAGATTCAATAAATTATGGAAAAGGAAACAGGGAAGGATAGGAAGTGAGACCAGTGAAAAGAAAGTGAAGGTATGGGGACAAAACAAAAATTTTGGGGTTGAGCAAAAATGCAAAAAATAAAGAAGAGAGCAAGGTTTTTTTGTAGTGTTTGGAAAATCAAAGAACATTTTTGGAGATTTGCTTCGATCATTTTTGGGAAGAACCGGAAAAATCGAGAAATTTAATTTTTTGATCATTTAGCTAATTTTTACTGAAATCTCTTTGCTGATTTTTGTCGGTTTTTTTCGGTGTCAAAACTTTTGATAATCAAGTAAAACAAGGTAAATCAATGAGTGCATGTATTTCAAAATCATGCATTCGTCCTGATATTTTTTCTACTTACATGAAAAATACACCGTATGGGCCAGATTGATGTAACTTGGTATTATTTAAATATAATTCAAATTAATTAAAATGCTATGAGAATTTTAAGACACGATTAAAAATTTGTAATGGGCTTTCTAATTCTTTAAGCTAGAAATGTTTTGTAAAAATGAATCCAAAAAATAAAAAAAGACAGACTGATCCGACGGTTCGTAAAATAGAGACCTCGTCTGTGTTAACAACAAGAACATCTTTCGCAGTGAAAACCGAACCCAGTTTCTGAATAAATATAATTTATGATATGTATAACATCCAGAACACATACCATGGTCCCGTTTTTGATGCAATTTTCCACACAGTTTTCAGAACAGTAATCTCCTGCTAAAATGTTATCCTCTCCGTCGAGCCCACCAGTAAAATCTTTGATATATTTATACAGCTCCCGGATAGTGGTCATATCTTCTATGAGAAAGGGTAGTTCCTGAAAAAAAATATTTATTCTGATTGTGAAAGCAAAAAATGAAGGATTCCGTCACACCCATCAATTTCTAGAACTCACGTCATCATTTTTTAAATATCACTAAAAACCTTCTGTTACAACAACTTTTTTTTTCTTATCAGTAAGAAATCAAAATTTCGTGAACTGATTCAAACTTTATCAAAGTGTAAACGGTAAAGTTTCAAAAGAAAAAAAACCGACGTCACTCACCATTAACACCTTTTTTGAATTTTTCCGAACTAATCGTATCTGTTTTACCAGTAACTTTGTTTTATGCATCCACCGGTCAAGAAATTGCAGCCGCATGAAAAAGTTGACAATTGCCTGAAAACGGGAAATTTGAACATTTTAAATGAGAGTTTTTTTAATTTCCAAATTATAAACTTACCAATAAAAATAGAAAGCCTGTGAGCAGGAGATCACAACGGCTAATAAAGCGAATACAATCACCGATTATGCAAATCGAAAACATTATGGACCCGTGTGCAAATAAAATCTGTAATGAAAAACATTTTTAAAATGTGTACTTTACACCCGAATGAGTTTGGCTAACATAAAAAAGATGACTTGAATACAACAAAAAATCAGTGATTCAGAACACACTTTTTTAATTGAGGATGGGTTTGAAGAATACAGGATTTTAGAATTTAAAAAATTGTACGCACTATTCTAGGCATTTTTCACAAATAAGCTTGTATTTTTAACTAATGTAAGTAAAATTTTTCCAAAACTTTTGCACCAATCTGATACAAAACATGTTTAGTGGTGTTTTATAGAAATCGAAGAAAATTCAACCCATCTTCTCTATTTCATTTATTTCCGAGTTTCCCATCACCTGTTAAAAAGGCAACGAGAGTTAATACTCTTATGGCTTGGAAAGGGTAACAATGACTTCTCACCACATTCTGGGAAAACTAAACAAGCATGTAAATTCATAGAAAACAATTCAGTGATAACGAGAGAAAAATTGTGAAAAATACAACAAAGAGCAGCTCCGGGAAATATTTAGATAGATGTTTCAAGAATTCTGCACTTGTCATTTTCAGATTAAAAATTCGAGATTGAGAATGTTTTCTTGTCTAAATTTCTTGTCTAAATTTGTCTGAATTTCTTGTCTAAATTTGTCTAAATTTCTTGTCTAAATTTGTGTCTTTTCTTCTCATACTTGTTAATCACTGTGAAAAATAAAAAATAACAGAAAAAGACACGTTCAACTGAAAAGTCACTGACTTGAAACATCAGCGGTTGCGAAACGTCTTGGGTGCAAAACGCCACGGAGCCCAAAACTGGCCAGTTAATAACTCAGGAAAAATTGCGAATCCCTCAAATTAACTGGGAGAAAATGCACAAAAATCATTGTATTAAAAAAAAGAAATGGGAAAATACAGTGATGAAACATTTCGACAGTGTTTTAACACAAAAATATGAAATCATCAGCATCCCGATTACTCATAGCAACCTTACACGTGTCGAAAAATGATTGGCCAGAGGGGAAGGGCCATCTGTTTCAAATTCAATGTGCATATCATTTCTTATCAAGAGGATGCTCACCATGAACACTGTTTACGCAAACAGAAAAAAACTATAACAGAAAAATGCGTTTTCACCTTGTTGAAAAATTGATAAATTGACTAACAGCTGGATGGTCAATATTCTCCTCATGGGAAAATCAGGTTGAATAGAAAAGTTGTACATTTCTATCTTTTGATTTATGAGATGAATTTATCTGATCCGTTCAGTCTAGACGCGCAATTATTATTCTTCATCGTTTTTTAAAAACATTCCCAAGTTTTTCTCAGATTGTGCCAATTTCGAATTTCAACATTATCATTTATTGAGATCGTTATAGTACAGAGATCCGAGAGAGCGATGAATCAGAAGCTTGAGATTCGAACGAAAAGAAGCTTCAGTACACATCAGTACAAATTAATTCATGTTCTCCGGTCCATAGCGCTCTATGAGAATGTCCTTGTACTCGTTCTTAACATACTTTTCGTCGTTGTAGTACGTGAGAGCGTTGTACAACCAGCAAGACTCTGGCTGTGGAGCTCCATTGAGCCATTCGAAGCGACGGTTGATGAAGTTCCACACGTGACGCTCGGCATCAGTGAGATCTTCGATAATCTCTTCTACTTCGAACATGGCACAGAGACCTTGGAAGGCGTGAGTCTCCTCGACCAAGAGCATGAACATGTAGAGTTCCTTATATTGGACTCCAATCTCACGGCGGAAGTCATCGAGCAATTGTTCGAAGACAATTTGATCAGTCTGAAATATGTGACTTAACGAGGAACAAGGGAAAATCAATAATCTACCTCAAACACCTTAGCCGTGACGAGACCCCGCTTATTCAACATTTCAGTGATTTTTGCGTCTCTCTTCATCAGCTCATCGGCAAAGCGAGGCTGACCGTCGAATGGGAATGGTTGTGACTTGATGACGAAGTACTGAAACTATCATTTCTTATTGGAAAAATTCAGAAAAAAAAGTCTAAAGATTTCGACACTTTCATAAATCAATAAAGCTTTATTATCCCCAAATAGTTACTTACCAGCTCATTGAAACATGCATCGAACATCGCTATCGTGAGAGAATTCATCTCTTTTTGTTTTGGGGTCAGTAGAATACGATTCTTGTTTTCAGTGGCACAAACGATGTCGCGGCTCATTCTCACAACTGGTTTGAGCAGCAAAACCTTTTCAGGCATGATAGCGGGCATGCTTCAACGATTTTGCTTAAAATTATGATAACTGGAAAAATCGATGATAAGTAAGAGAGGGAAAGAAAATGCAATGAAGAAAAAATATAAAAATAGAATAGATACAAGAATTGGTAACATACCTATTATAGAGGAACAAAAAAAAACAGTTTGAGATAAAATTCGAATCATTTATTAAACTGGTTATTTAAAAAAAAAGAAAGAAGTTATGTTGAACGAAGGGTGCAAAATCCGGCGAGTAGTAGTTCCGATGAGTGTCAAGGTCCAGCTGGAGAAGAAATTTTACTGTAATTTGTTTAGTGAAGGAGTTTTTGCGTTGCACATTTTTTATCAGTATTCGTCAGGTCATAATTTTTTTTAAGATTAAGAATTCAGACAATTTCTGGAATTTATCAGGTTTTTTTTTTATTTTATGATTTGCTCGAAATATTTCTCGAGCAGTCATTCGTGTCAAAATGACGGTTCTTAACCAATATTTAAATCACTTTCAAAACAATATTGAAACATTTTTCAACTTTGTTTCAATTTTGGACCTGACGTTATTTTCGTCTAATAAATTTATTTCAGGACTTCTTTGACCTTTTTTTAAATTTTTTCAACCCTACCATAATCATATATTTTTTTTGCATGCGCTACTTCACAGATAAAAACACTTTGAAAGGGTTCTCCAAACCGTGTATTTTCGCTCATTTGCAGTATCCTCCAGTCGACATCTTGGCTTATCGACGTTGCTCAGGATTTCGCCTTTGTTTTTGATTGACTCCAATTCATACACATATCATCTCAATCAAAATTTTCCTCATTCGCTGGCTACCCATCCGAGAAATATTAGGTTGGCGGGAAAGTCTTTGTCACTTTTTCAATAGTTTATTTCTCAAAGAAAAAATAACCGAATAATTAATTATATTGTCCATCATTATCAACAACATGTCTCCAACGTTCCCTCAATTTATGGATTCCATTGCGGTAGAATCCAGCCGGGCGTGAGGCAAAGTATTGTTTGAGTGCCGCTTCGACCGCTCCACGGGAATTGAAGCTTCTTCCTTCGAAGGCACGTGTCATATCGCCAAATAACCAATAGTCGGAAGGAGCAAGATCAGGAGAATACGGGGGGTGAGGGAGAACATTCCATCCATATCCCATCAGCTCCTGCTTCACTTGTTTCGAAACATGTGGGCGAGCGTTATCATGTTGATAGTACACTTTCTTGTCTTTCAGGGCCGAACGGTCGACTGCTTTCTTGAGGTTTCGTAGTTGAGTAGTGTAGAGGTCTCCAGTTATTGTTTTGCCCTCGGGCAGAAGTTCCCAGTAGATGGGGCCGTCCACTCCCCACCACACAGAGAGCATAACTTTTTTCGGATGAAGGTCGGGTTTGGGGACATCCTGTGGGCTCTCTCCTTCTCCAACCCACTGGGATTTCCTGTGGTGATTATCGTAGAAGACCCACTTCTCATCTCCGGTTATTAGCCGGTCCAGCCATCGATCGCCCGCGTGGAGAGTGAGAAGAGTAATCGAATCGTCGACTCGGCGGTCAAGGTTGGCTTGAGTCAGGTGATGACGTATGAATCGACCAAAAAGTTTTCTCATTCCAAGAGACTTCAAACCTTCAAGGACTGTGCTATGGTGAACTCCGAATGTGACAGCTAGTTCACGGCTAGATTGAAATGGATCCGATTGCAATGCGTGCTTCAGCTTGTCCAAATCCAACTCACGGGGTCTCCCAGAGCGATCCTTTTCATCGAGCGAGAAGTCATCTTTTTCGAAACGATGGAACCAATTGCGAATAGTATTGTAGTGAGGGGCATGTGTGTTGTACACATTCTTCAAGAAAGTTTCCGAATCCTTCATCGTGGTGTGAGATAGGAAGAGGTAAATCAAAACATGTCTGATGTGAATAGCAGTGGGAACAAACATATCGTTTCAATTACAGATGAGGAGCAGGGAAGGAAATGGGGACTTGTTTATATGGAAGGTTCTTATCACCTTGTTATTCACTAGAGTCGATATCATACACAGCCTCCATATACGAGAACAGTGATTAAACAAACAGAGTGACAAAGACTTTCCCGCCAACCTAATACCAAGACCATAATTCAATTTTTGTCGGCAAATAGGATTTCCTGAAAGCCATCATTAGAATCATTGACTTGTTTTGAGTTTCTCACCTTCATTCATTGTAAAGTAGTCTTCTTGACCATCCATTATCATTGATCCAATTTCCATAGTTTCTTTCATCCAAATTCATAGACAACATAACTTTTCATTCCTCTATATTGATATCGAATTAATTTTTTTATACAAAAATTGTGAGAAAAAAAACATCAATTCGGTCTTGATCTAGTCGTGAACTAGATTTTTATCTGGTGTGTTGTTTGAAAAGGATTTTTCAAAAAACTAAACGGTTTTTGGCGAAAATATACAATCCAAGAGAAAACTCTAGCAGAAGTTGACTAATTATTAATTTATGTAGTCTTGATTTGAATAGTTTCTTTTGAACAAAAATGCGCTCAAAAAACTGGGTTTTTCATACCCAAAATTTCGAAAATTATTTTTCAGGACGCCGGAGTTTTATTCTACACACCCCTGAAAATCTAACAGTTAGACATACAAACACAAACACACTTAAAACATAATCAAACATTTATCAAGCAAATAAGTCCCAAATCAGCAATGAAAAGGGTGAGAATCTCAGTTGGAAATCAGAAAAGTTAATGTAGGTGGCCGAGGTAATGTGGCAATTGCAGAAAAAAGGAAAAAAGTGTTCATTCACATAAAATGGTGAAAATGTAAATGACCTTGGCCTCCATTTGAACACGGAAAAAGCTTGAGATTCAACATTTCCTACGTCATGAATAAGATTCAAAAGCGTTGGTACCGGGGGTTTTTTTTACAAAGAAGCGTTTTGGATGTGGGTAACAAAGTATTTTTTAAATATGGGAAATTTGGTTCTAAGAATTTTTTGAGAAGGGGAAAATGAAAATTCACATAGCTGTTCTCGAAATTTTTGAGATACTTTTTTGTACATAAACATTTGGGACTGATGGAACAAATTGGTGTGAACCCTATAAGAAAACGACAAACCGTGTGAACTGAGAAATGCAAATCTATGAAGATGAAATCAATACAATATTGACTAATCAAGCAAATGAGTTTGGATTAATGTTTGGCATGCGGTGTCCCTTTGAAGATATGAACAAGAAATCCTGGAATTGGGAATAAGTTTCCTGGTCCACCAAACAAAACGAAGATTCCAGAACCGGCCAACTTGAGAACCAGTCGGAGGCGAGTCATACATGATTCGAGATTTTTGATGAGCAGGTTTTTGGCAACCTAGAAAAGAAGCTGAAATAGTTTGATTTTCTCAAGATATTTTTAATGACAAAAATCACAAATAATGTCTTTAGTTCTGTCCTGCATGAAGATTATCTGACGAAATCCATTTTTTGCACTCTTACAGTATCCCCCACCCCAATCAAACCTCATTTTCTCCTTCGGCTAGCCGAACCATTACATCAAATTTTCGAAGAGTTAGTTTCTTCTCCTTTGCCCACTCCGATGATTCGAATGTCTTCCCGGCGTCGTTGAAAGTGCGAATGATAGTATCCTAAATTATTTCTTTGGCTGCTGTCTATATCAAGTCCACTCACCAATTTCAATTCCACATCAACAAACAGATCGCTAATATTCTCTTCCTTTGATTGCACCATTCCTACCCGGTAGTTGACGAATGGATAAAATGTTCTGAGAATAATAGTTTTGGTTGTTCGATTATTTTTCAAACCCGCTCCACCGCAATCAGTAAGTTTTTGATGTGAAGTAATTAAAACAGTGGATTTCGGGTGAGAGGGTTTGTAAACATCGTGCCAACCTGGCCTTAAAACATATACATACAAAACGTCAGAAAAATAAAATAAGAATCAGGGCCAAGGAACCCTTTTTGGTTAAAAAAAAGTTGAACCTCACCATGTTGCGCAATTGAATTCTTCATTAATTTAATTTTTGCTCTGGGGGAGGAATTGTAACAAATCAGAAAATAGATCAGAAATGTTTGAATTCCATATGAAAAATAGAAAACCCAAGGCTAAACTATCCCGGCTGCCTGATTTCAGAACTTAAAGTGAGAGAGAGGAGACAAAAAAAAGAGAGTAACTATTATCAGAATGAAAAAACTCATGAAGGGAAATCATTGGAATTATTTCTTATCAGAAAGGTGTCTCAACTCTAATCCTTTAGACTGGTTGTATTTGAAAAGTCTTCGATTGAAGACTGGTCCACAGAACATGCGTGCGTCCATTCTTTTTTTATCGGCCTCGTAACGGTCATAGTGTTTATGAAGGAAGTTTATAGCTTCGCGGCGCTCCTGGAAATTAGAACAACAATGCCGGCCATAAATATATGCAAAAACGTGTTTTTCAGTTGATTTAAACCAGTTTTTCAAAAGTCTGGAACTCGGCTGTCAAGTGTGCGATCACTTTGAAAATATCGGAGATTGTGTAACAAAACTAGATTGAAAACTTTGCATTTTCAGAATTTTTTGAAAATTCCTAGCTTTTCAGTTATTTGTCGATTTCTGAAGAACACTTGCTTTTTACTGTTTTCAGTACAAAAACGAAGGACACGTTTTTGTGTATACTTATGACCAGCACTGCAAGTAAAATCGTTTTCAAATCGATTTATGTTTTAGAATGAATATTTTTAATTGGCTCCAATTTTCACCAGTCGTTTATGCGGAACAGAAAGAGAATAGGACATTTCAAGGAAACATTGTTTTGGTTTACTGGTAGTTTCAATTAGATTCATTTAGGTAGAATCAATGTTAGTTTCCATTGATACTCGAAAAAAATCGTTAAAAACTTACACGACTCGGTTTGGTTGTTGCAATAATTTCGCGATCTTGTTCTAGTCTTGCAATGATGGTGTTTTGATAGTTAATGGAATAGTCTCCGTGTTGTACGAGATATTTAATCATCTGTTTGACTTCTTCAAGCAATTTGATGCCGTCTTCAGGTGAGTTGAGGTCGAGTATCATGTGTGTGTGATGTGAGACTGAAAATTCCAATTGATTTACAGATTTATCTGTCGGGGTCATGAATACCCGAATCACATGCACATCACATCCCCCAGGAGTCATCTCGTAATAGTCAGTAGCATCGCGTTCGTTCTGCATGTCTGGCATATGTACCAATTCCGACTGAAAAAGAATAATACAGAAATCCGATAAAACCTCGAGTAATCACATCAGTCAGTTTTCTGGTCTGTGTGATAGTTTTGACCTAGAAAATATTGAAATTGTTCATGTTTAATATCTGCAGGGAGGTGTCCCCAGACGATCAGAACAAATCGCAGGTTCTGAATTCGTGCTATTTGATCAAGTGTGTTCACTACAACTAACATGAATCTGAACAATTTCCGCAATCTTACGGGAGCATTCTGTCTCGAGTAGTTCGAAAGGGCTGAATCTGACAGCGCTTTTTCAGAGAGTTTCTTGTCGATATATTTGTTTTTATCCAGAATACACTCTTTCATCTGGCCAAGGACACCCAGATCAGATAGAATATCCACCTAAATGTGAAGCAATAGATTATACATAACTATCACTACTCCACTATTTCACAACGACCATGACAATAACAACATTTCAGATTTACATATTTTGATAGATCCGAATATCTTCCTGGTCGAGACCATTTTTTCTCCAATATGGTCAACAGGCTCTCGACCTCTTCTATGTATGGCCGCCATTGTTGCGAATAGTAAATACCGCCAGTCCAGTGATATTTTTGCATGGACTTCTCCTAAATTTGAAGTGAATTTTCAAGATTTCCTAACATTATCAGATTCAAGGATTCCCAAAGTTTTTGGCTTTCAATAGAACTATAGATGTGTCGCGCGTGTGTTGCGACACTCATGGGATGTTCGGACCGGGATTGGAAATACCGAAAATTCCGAAAACGATTTGAGTATCAAATTCCAATCGGAATATTGCAAAAAATTTTCGGAAATAAAGATTTTTGGTCTACGATATATTGAAGTCGCACGCTAAAAGGTTACTTGCTGGTCTTCAGCGAGAAGTCACTTCTACATATTTTTGCGTTTTCTAAACCTGTTTATCAATTTTCAGCGTTTTTTTAATGGGAAAATGGGATTTCCACCTGAAAACTTGAGTGTCGAGAAATTCCGAAAATTACGAAATTCAGAAATTTAGAGAATGGGAATATTCCGGATTCCCGAAATTTCAAGTATTCAAATGTCGGAATTTTCCAAAGCTTCAAAAAATTAAATATCGGAGTATTCCAAAATTCCGAAATTTTGAAACTTACAATTTTCGAGATTCCGAAAAATTCCAAAAAGGTCAATCCGAATAACCCTGGCGCCACTGACGTTGCATTGTAAAATTTCTACAATTATTTCAAAGTTCTGCTTACCCCAAGATCTTTTTTCTTTTTCAGCTGATGCTGAACTCCTTTTTCCAAAGCTTCAAGGACCCGAAGTTTGTACTCCTGCTCTCTCTTCTCATCGACAGACATGTTGGAATCTTCCTCCATCGTCACAGCTTCAGAAGACTCCTCCATATCGATCGGTTGTGAAGACAACCGTACTTCCTCCATCGCAGAACTCAAATCATTCATTTCTTTATTCAAAGAACTCATCCTACCCTAAAAGATTTTTCATGAAGCTTTAAAGAAGAAAAGAAACGGCGAGAAAAGAGTAAAAATGGAAAATAGAAAGTCGAGAAACGAGAAAGATGGAATGGTGAGAGACACGACGGAGTAATTGTGGAGGAATAAAGGGAGAACTGTATATGTAATGCACTCTTTTTTTTTCTTTTTTTGACTCAACAGCGGCATCATCTTTTTTTGTGTGTGGGACACATACGAATGGAAAAAAACTGGCCGTTTTGAGTCGTTTGCAATTGGTGTCAATGTAAAGCCGATAGAGAGCGAATAGTAGGAAATTAACTGATGAATCCAACAAAAAATGCACTGCAAATCTTAATCAATAACAATTCAAATAGAATGTTTCTACAGAAAACTTGAAAAATCCCTAAAAAGTTTTAGATGGATTAGAAAAAAACGGAGGAAAAAGTATTTTTCCATCTCTGAAACATAAATCACTAGGAAGACTTGAGAAAGAGAAAATAATGGGTTGAGAATGGAATAAAAAAATGAACTGGAAAATTGAAACTTTTTTTTTCTTGAAAATTTTTTTCAAAAATGAAGAAAAAACTTTCCACACCTCGAAAAGAAAGAAAAAAAATCAAAAGTTGGGAAATTTATACAGTTTCCCAGTTCCAAAAATGAGCGTTCCCACCATTTTTGTCAGTTGACCAAAAACCATTTTGGCGTTGTTTTTCTTGCACTTTTACGGTTCCGAAAATTGTGACTCCTCCAGTAAAAATTTGAAAATTTCAAGAACAAATTGCAGGTTACAAACGTTTAATGTTCGTTACTTTAAAACTAGAACTTTCGACATTCCAGTTCAATAAAAATAAAAATGTAGGAAATAAAAATTTAGTCTTCGTAATGATCATCGAAATTCATTCAAAATATACAGTACCAACCAATAGGATATAGAGAAACGTATATTTCAGTTGATTTTTAATTATTTTTACCGAATTCAAGAGTCTGGAGCGCCTTTTGTATCATATTGACCGTTACTGTAGTTGCAACTACTCGAAATAGATTTTTAATATCAAAAAATGACGGCTGTGCCGGAGTATATTATCAGAACAAAGCTGAAAAGCACACAGTGTAAAATTGATGCTACCGTAACTTGGTGAAACATACAATTAACAAAATTCTCTTTGCTAGTTGAAACTGTACACATGAATTTCTTGTTTTTATTTCAAACAAGAGAAAAGAGAGGAAATTCGAGTGGAGAGAAAGAAACGATTCCTACAATAAACTTCAGCCATAAAAAATTTGATTTCTGAACGGAAGAAAGGATCGCAACCACTATTGCATGAATCCCAAAAAGAAAACATTACAAATATTTAGAAATACCCCCCATCAATGTTTGGCCGTACTGACGTCTTTAGCTAATGACTCGTTACCAATAAATGCCGAGTTAGTTTGAGTGAAGAAGAAAATATTAAAAATATGAATTTTTTTAAAATGATTTTCTACAAGGTTTTATCATTTGTACAGCGCGACATTTTGAAAACAATTAAAAAAACTACGCCAATTACGGTTACTTATTACCGATAATCGTGGAATAATGTCTTTGGGATCGTAAACTTTGGCTTTTGTTTGTGTGTTTGTGCAATAAAACAAAAAAACATTGAAATGAATGAAAAGGAAATGATGGAAAGCTATGGCCTTTTTGTGGGCATACGGTAACTATAGACGTTGGAGAAAAAAAAACATCATTAGTCTCGGAAAGAGGTCTCACGTTTCCATTGACCACCGCCGGACCCCTGCGGATTTGTCATCATGAGCACCCCCCCCCCCTCCTGAAACGTCATAAATAGAGAATAGAGTTTGTGTCTTGTGTCTGTGGAAGGAGGGAAGACAGCATATTGGACTACGGTATCTAAAGAATTCGATTTTTGTTCTGCTGTTTCAATGCGAGTGGACAATTGCTTAAAATAGCTTACCGAAATATGGAATTAGAGGGATATATGTTTGAGCATTTCGAAACTAGAAAAAATTTTACTACCTGAAAAAAAGAATCTACTTATTACTGAAGCTCCCTTCTCACGCAAATCACAAATTACTGATCTTTTTATATTTTATTTAAATTTGCTATATTTGGCATTAAGGTAAATTCATCACATGTAGCTTCTTTCAGTTTTGTGAATATGAGTAAATTTTGGAGAAATGTCAAAGAAAATAATTATTTACAAGGTTTCCCTTAAAGAAGTGGAAAAAGAATTTGTAAATCCAAAATTGCAACCGAATGTTTCGAGAGAACATTTTATGAGATGTTTAAGACCCGCCATATTCAAAGCTCTAAAAATTCCTAACAAGGGAACCATGTTTAGCCTTCATCTCAGAATTTTTTCTAAATTTGCTCATTTTTCTAAATTTGCACAGTTTAGGGATTAAAATGTTTCAGGTACTGGGCAGGATCAGGAGGAATTTTTGCTGTTGAGGAGATGAAGCAGGTCTACTATCTTAACAAACAAAGCACCTTACAAGGGAACCATGTTTAGCCTTCATCTCAGAATTTTTTCTAAATTTGCTCATTTATAGTTTCAAATACGGGCTTTCTTTTGATGTATTTGGTTTTCTGCACAAATTTCTAGAAGCCGAGAAAAGTCCATCTGAAAATATGCTGTTTTTTTTGGTCTCCTCCTTCCCTTCCACTTTTCCCCTTTCCTCTATACATTCTCCACTGTGGAAATAACGAGCAACAGTGGCTGAGTGGATAGTGGGGATGAATAGTAATAACAAGTTTGGGGTTCGATTCCGTCACTGTCCATTTTCTTTTTTCTTTTTTTTTTCTTTGATGTTGGAGGAATGCTTTGAACTTTTCGAAAATCAAAACTATGTTTGCTCTATTATTTCAGTAGGAAAAAAGCTCGAAAAAGATAATTTCTGAAAAATTCTTGAAGCACTGCTGAAAAGCCTTATCTACTCAAAATGTCAGTCGAAATCCCCTTATTTGATCACATTGGTTGCGGAACTGTCATAAATCAGTCAAGAAGTATGTAAATCTATGTTTTCACAATATTTGAGTGCTATTGGGTGATTTTCGAAGGACTACGATTCATTGGAGTTTTGGAAAAAATCACTTATTTCGGATTTCAAAACGGATATAGGCTACAGAATCTGGTGAAAAGACTCATTTTATCATTTTTTTTTTGCGCTTAGAATTAATTTTAGCACATTTAAAAAATTTTTTCAAAAAAATTTTTTTTTTTGAAAAATGAGGAAACTTTGTCAGATTGTAGAGAAACTTTAAAAATTGCAATTGACACTTAAACAATGCCAAAAAACTCCCATTAACCCTTTCAAATACTCACTCCAAAAGTGAGAAATTAGTACTGAAATCACTTAAACAGCCCATAACTCGACTTCTAGAAATTTGTAAAAAAAATGAAAACCAAATACATCAAAAGAAAGCCCGTATTTGAAACTATAAATGAGCAAATTTAGAAAAAATTCTGAGATGAAGGCTAAACATGGTTCCCTTGTAAGGTGCTTTGTTTGTTAAGATAGTAGACCTGCTTCATCTCCTCAACAGCAACAATTCCTCCTGATCCTGCCCAGTACCTGAAACATTTTAATCCCTAAACTGACTGAAACTCCTTTTGTTATTGATTCATTGAGCTCTTTCCTCAAATCAGTGCTTCCGAACTTCTTCATCTTTGACATCGCCATGCCCCGAACATTCGGAAAGCATACATCTCGCTTTTCACAGCAATACATTCCGATTTTCAAATGATCACTTTTCCTGTTGCTTCATTCGAACTGAAATCGTTTGTATTACATAATTATAATTTTGATGAGAGAGTAGAATAAGAAATAATGAAAACTAGGTTGGAACTCCGACAAAATTTAAAAAACCAAACAAAGAAGAGCCACAAAAACTTCGGCTGGTTTTGCGAGTAATAAACCGGGCGACTGAGCCTGGAGGGTCCCGAGGCTCCGCAAGCTCCGCCCATTTCTGCCGCACACTGAACTCACCGTGCACACACGGCACTCATAGCGTTCTAAAAACAGAGAAAACCTCAACAATCGAAATTCGGATAGTGTGAGTGAGAAGAAAGAGCGGCGCTTTATGTTTCAGAAATTGTGAGTAGAGCCAACCAAATTACCGGGTTGAGGTTTGGCATTCATTTCTCGACTTGGACAACTAAAACATGTGACGATCATCGAATGGATGAGTTTCAAGAGAAAGAAAATGAGACAGGAAAAAAAAGTGGAATGACGAATCTAATGGTATGGTCGGAAGCTCTTTGATGGAGAAGGAAGACACTCGAAACAAATTGGCCTCAAATAGAGGTCTAAATTGTTAGAATGCGTAGCGAAGAAGTGATCTTAGATTTTTCTATTTTCCTTCAATAGGATTACGATAACTAAGTAAAACTTAAAAGTTCCTTTTAAAAAGGTTGTAAAATGAATCATAAAAATTGGTTTTGGCAAGCTAGAAGCTATTGCTACAAGATATACGGTAAATACTCAGATAAAATGTGACAGTTGATAATAATATGGAATATTCTACTATGATAATCTTTTTTGACAGTGTAATGCAAATTATGTATACTCACTACATACTGGCATTTTATACACTCCCTCCTCCTGTCAACAAACGAGAGAGGCAGGTGTGGGAGAGTGAAAGACTGGTATCCTCATATTTGGCACCGCATATGGCAGTATTTATCGCCCTTATAGCTCAGTGGCAGAGCGCTGGTCTTGTAAACCAGAGGTCCGTAGTTCGATCCTGCGTGGGGGCATGACTTTTTACTTTTTGTGTCTTTTTTTGTCAGTGTCGTTATAGTTTCAAGAGCGATAAAATTAGAAATGGAAATTCATTGAATCAGAATTTGTAATATTTTTTCCTTGATTTTCATGATACTCATTCATTTCCTAATTTTTCAAAATGTACACTGTTCACATTCAAAAAAATTTAACCTCCTATTGAATTGTTAAATAATTTATCACAATTGCAATTCTTTTTATTAATTTCTTCACTCTAAAATGATACTCACAATAAACAACACCACAAAAAGAAAAAAACAATTTGCCCCCACGCAGGATTGAACTACGGACCTCTGGTTTACAAGACCAGCGCTCTGCCACTGAGCTATAAGGGCGACACGCACTCTCGGTAACTTTCTTGCACAGGAAAGTAACACACGCACATACAAACCCACTCTCTTCCCTTCTCACCTCATGAACAAAGTATATGTGTTCATGAGACGACCACAAGAAATGTGTTTCTATTTTTTTTGATGACGAAGGTCTTGTCATTTTGAAAACTTTAACGGTTTGGTTTTGTTTTCAGCTATTTTCTCTTTCTTCCTCAATCCAATTCTCATTAAGCCTGTTTGACCGTGCCCCCTTACGTCTTTTGAGTTTTTCTAAGAAACCGATTGTAAAAAAGATGGAAAACGCATACAATATCCATCATACCGGGATTTGTTGATTTTGTTTTGGATGTTTCGTTTTTCTGTCTGGTCTGGATGAGCAGCAGGGCGATGGACTTTAATTAAATCTAGGAATGATGACGGCAATTTGATTGTTCATAGGTTCGCTGTAAGGCGGAATGAATTCTAAGAAAACAGTGACGAGTGGAGAATCAAAAATAGAAAGAAAATGATTGAGAAATCTTCAACGTTTTGGGAATCAAATGAAAAAGGGGATCAGAGAAAGCTAGTTAGAGTATAAGTCAGATACTAGATAAAACTGATTCGATCACTTGTGTCTAAAAATTGTTAGATTTAAACATTACTTGACGATTATTGAGAGTTATCCCACGCTGAATCAGCGATTTTCGGAACGGAATTTGGAAGACAAAAAGTTTGCAACAATTTCGAAATGAAATTACGTCCTCAATAATCCTGGAAAAAATTCGGAATGATATTTTAGTCGGAATACTTTCGAAAATTTTTTTCAGAATCAAATTTCGATCGGATATTATTTTTTGAAATTTTTCAGTTTGGAATATTTTGAGATTCCGAAATTCTGAAACTCGGAATTTCCGACATTTCAAAAAAATCCGAAAAAGCTATTCCAAACACCCCAGCGCTGAATTCAAATTTTTGATAGAAATTCTGAATGGTTGGTTACTGTAGCATTTTCCAAAATTTAGACTCAAAAAAAATCTGAAAACACATAATTTATTTGCCAGACTTTTTGGCACGGATGTCATGAAAAAAAAATCCCTCAAGTATTTTTCGACGGAGGATGACGGTTGTCCTGAGCAATCGGGATGCCAAAACATGCAACCATGGAAATTAGCGAGAGCCCCACGTCATTCGAAAACAGGATTTGGGACATTTGGGATTAGATTTCAGAAATTTTGGGGTAAGGGATAATAATTTTTAAACTAAGAGAATGGAAAATGTTGTTATTGTTCAAATCTGCAATTAAGAGCAGGTCTAGGAAAACTACCGTAACCTGGAAAAAAATAAATAAACCTATTTCCAAGTTTCAATAACTTTTTTCGATACTCTGCGGCCACGGCCATCGGCGTTTTTTCTTAATAAACTGACATATATACAATACTGATCTATTCAATCAACTCAATTTGAAAATGTCAGAAACCTACCTATGGAACTCACTTTCAACCGACAGTAAATTTTTTCATTTCCGTACACAACGACTCTCAATCACTCTATAACCTACCGTACATCCAAATAAGAAAAATAAAACAATGAGAGTGGAGGAAGTGAATGGAAGCCAATAACGCTGGTCGTCGTGTGTGCGAAGATGGATGAGCTGGAAGAGGAGGAATGGGAGAAGAAAAATGGGGAAAAAGAAGAAGTGGAATTGAATATCCACGTCACCGAGATTGGCACCACCACCATCCTCACCGCTAAATTATAGGTCCCATTCAAGAAGAAAGAGAATGTAAAGAATGGAGGGACTCGCTTTGAACTGAGAAACCTGTTTCGTAAGTAGGTCTGATTCGAAGCTCAAGAGAAGTTCCAGCCAACAAAATAAATCCGAATAACGAAAAATTCGGAATGGCAACATGCGAAAATAAATTTTTATTGAAAATATCACAAGTCTCTAATTAGCGCGGATGAGAGACAAAGTATAATCAGACTAGAAATTTGAAAACCTCATGTATTTTCATAAGAACTCTATTCACTCATCTCTCTTGAAAGATCCTTTCCAGATAATAATGAGGAAACTGATGAACTTAATTTCGGGTGAAGAAACTCAAAACCCTCACAAACACAACATATACACACATACAAATCGTTGTTTTCTTTTTTTTTTGATAGTGCCTCTACACAAACATGTGAAAAATGAATGATCTAAGTAGGACGTCCCTTCTAGACTTGACGATCCATACGTTTCACCGAAAATTGCCTTCGTTTTTCTTAAAACCAGACTCTGAGGACGCTGCTCGGAAAGTGTGACGAACAAATTGGGAGGGGTAGGAAGATTCTCGGCGGATGCTCCTCACGAAAAAAAAGCAAATGAAGAAAGAGAAAAAGGAAAGCGAACACAGTTGTTTGAAGAAACTTTAAAAGTTCCAAATGGAAGGTTGAAAGAAAGTACTTGTACACAAAAAATACTGTACCTACTGGTAGGTGCAGTACGGGGCGAAAGTATATCATTTTCAGTGCATAAAAACAATTTACAGTTTTTTTGTCAGTGTTGCCACGGAACATTTCTTCACGGGTTCAATAATGGGAGATAAGCGATTTTATAGTGACATAACTCTCATTTCAGTGGTAATTTTGGAATTGTTGACATTTTTGCTTACAAATCGATCATTTTATCAGAGATGAATTTAGCAAAAAAAAAATGTCATTAACCAAAACTAATTCCTGTCATTTTCAGTATGATCTGATCTTTTAAATTAATTGAAATATTCTGGAAAACGTTTTTCAGGGCTCCAACGTTGTATTTTTTTGAAACTGTTAAATACGTGAAATACCGCATCTGTTACTGTATATTCGGCACAACTCAAAATATTACCAACACGGGATGATTTAACTAATAAACGCCTTCATGTTGCATCATCCTTAATCTTTCACAACAATCCGGCTAACTGGGCAACCTGAAAATTGGAAAAGTTCGAGAAATATTTTCTCCTGATGTAACCTCAATAATGGTAAATGTTTAAAATAACCTCTCTCGTACCTGAAATTTTTTTTATCACTCCTCAAAATCCACTGATTTTTTAATGAAAATTCAAAATCTCATTTGGCTAGTATCTTGAAAACCACTTATTCCTTTTCCGAATTCAAATATATTCTTCTTAACGAGGCAGATGTTTTTGTTGGTTCAGTTCCCTTCAACCCCGTCCTTCCATTCAATACCATCTGCTCGGTGATGTGAATTCGTTTTTTGTTTGAACGACCTTTCCAAAAACAAGATAACCGCTTCAATAAGAGAAATGAGAAATGTTGATATATTTGATATAACATTATTCGTTCATGCTTTCAAAGCTTATGAAATGCAGAAGTCGGAACAAATCGTAGGACAGTGCCAAAGTGAGCAGAAGTGAATGATAAGTGTAGCAAGAATAAAATCGGGGAAAAAGAAACTGGATTCTAAACTGGGGACAAAGATACTCGGGATTGATAATAGAAATTTAAAATTGTTTGATAATAATAATGTGTAGAGGTGATAATATTAATAGAAAGGTCAAATAATGCAAAATAAAAAACTAGTCGAAAACCGGAGAAAGGAAGATTAAAATGTACCGCAGATAGTAGACTACTCTTCATTAGCTCTGTCCTCAATTTCTTTGATTTCCAGCTTCAACGTTTCTATTTGATCCGGCAAAAAAATCTCCACCAAGGTCATTCTAGTTTCGTGTAGCTGAAAAAGTTCCTGATTAATGAAATCAATCATCAGAAATTTGAACCTACAATAAAAGCCGTTTTTGTGACCTGTCGCATTGCATCGATAGTTTTCTGATGTTCCTCATAAACATTATAATCGGGACGATTATGCCAATTCTCCCTGAATTCCTCCTCGCTTTTCTTCATCATAACGAACTGAAGAGAAACTAGCTTCAAGAAATAATTGGCTGTTTCTGAATACTTCAGGGATTGACTGAAAAATCTTGACTGTAATTTAATCCTAGATTTTAGTGACTTACTTATTAGTATACTTGATGCTCCATCTTCTTCGAGCTGCCTCAATTTTTTCAAGAATTTCATCAATTGGTGCAGCAAAATCAGAAGGTCTGAAGGGCTCTGGAAAGCGAGCAGCATGAACTTTAACAACCTCAATCGATGCTCCAAGCAGGGCTGTTCGAATTTTCATGCACTGTAGAGCATTGTCCAACAAGTCTAGGCAGGGCTTCCTTCTCAAGTACTCGTAGGTGTTTCCTCCGTTTTGAATACGTGCCAAGTTTTCAGAATGTCTTATAACTTCGTCCATATGTTTGGTAATTTTATCAATCTCACTCTTGGTCGGATCGTAGGGGCGTCGATCCATCAACATAATAGTTTCACTGGTATCTTCTATTTGTTTATGCAGCCTGTAGAACACTATTTATTGGAAAACCGAAAATTACATCACCACATTGATAAGCGCTCCGGCCATTTTTCACGAATTCCTTGGTTTTCGAATTCTTGCATATTAGACTCTACTTCAATTATCATAATTTTCCATCCGATGATTTCTCTTAACACCTTATCGTAAACTGTTTTTAGATCCAATTGCTTCAAATCGTTCAAGATCTCCTCAGGACATTGCTCAACCACGCTCGAAACTGACTGAAAACTCGTCTTAATTGGTGTGTATGTTAATCTCACAATCAAACCTCTTCAACTTGTGGTTTACAATTGTGTAGAACAAAATTTTGGCACACCTTGGTAGAAATATAATGCATAAATGATTCATCAAAGCTATTTGGTTGAACGGTCGACTTGAAAAATGGTTTCCATTCGACTTTCAAGTGCTTCTCGAATTTCTTTCTCCAGTAATCCTCACTGAGATAAGGATGAGAAGGAGGTGGAAAATCGCACATGACAATCTGAAGATTTCGCAAAGTTTGAATCAGAAAAAGAAAGGAAAAATGAGCCAAGAGAAAGAGTACGAATGAAATCAATCCAAAAATCAAAAAAATTTTAAACTGCTTTATTTCTCGTTGAATTGACGTTAATGGCAATTGGTCGAAATGGAGTAATAAAAAGAACAATTAGAATTTGTGGTGATCAAGAGGAAAATGGTAAGAGCAAATAAAAGTCGAAACGGGAGAGGATGGAATTCGTTTCATTTCCTTCCTTTTGCTCCTCCCACTTTCTTTCTCTTTTTGAGCAGCACCTGCCAGCACCAAAAACAGAATTTCTTGCCTTTTCATACCCGCAAAATCGTATCCTTATGTTTAAATAAAAAACGTAAGCACCTTCCTAGGGCAATTCTTTGAAAAAGAGTAAAGTTTTCATAAAATCAATAGGAATATTGGTAAGGAGTTTTGCATGGTAAAATAACTGTATGTCACTTTTATGCATAGACAGAAAAAGGCTGTTTTGAATAATAAAAGAGACAGCATTCAATATATTTTGTTATCAGTGAGGACATTGAATATGAGGAGAATAGAATAGTATACTGATTTGAGGCTCCTGGACGTTTCAGAACCCGACGTTTCGGAACCACGACGTTTCAGAACCCGACAGTTCAGAACCCGACAGTTCAGAACCCGACGTTTTAGAACATGATGTTTCAGAACTTTTCTGCATTTTTGTATAGTGGTTTTTGCGCACCAAATGAGCATTGCTCACTTAAATTTTGTGTATTTCTGTGTTTTATTCATTCTCATCTACCGTACTCCATGGGCTTCTATTAGAGGGTGGGCTCCTATTAGAGGAAATACGGTACCTCAATTCCTGTACAAGATATTAAAGAAATGGTCAATTTATAAAACATTTCGATGTTATGATAAATACTTTATCAGTGGATATCTGTTTCATATTTTTAACAGGAACCGAGAAAAACGGGCTCAAAAATGATAGCGAGTAGGAAGGTTCTCAATTTTACTTTTTACAAAATGTCCTAGAATCAGGGCTTCAAAAAAATCCGTTCCTTCAGTAAATCCAACAATGGGTCTTGGAGCTGACACAATTTTCGAATCCCTTGCATTTTTGGAAATTTTCCATTTTTCTTTCTCGGTATTGAGGCGCCCCTCAATTTCCATTCAAATGCAGCTGTTTTCTGCCCGTCTAATTACATTCAGTACCACCTGTTCGACAATCTGTGTGTAATTTGTCTTCTCTTTTCTGTTGACCTTTCTTTACGAAAAAAACCTATGCAGAAGGTTACTGTACTTGAGACTTCTGTTCGTTTGAAATTGTTGAATTCATCAATCTGTCAGGGACAATGAAATGGTGAATCACTACTTCCCGAAGTAGCAGGAGTAATGCTCAGGAATCGGAAACCTCGGATTCTAATCTCAGCGGATATTCAGAAGGCTTTCTTGCAAATGCAACTTCACATCGGTGATAGAGACGCCACCAGATTTCTTTGGATTCAACCCAATGGCTCCACCAAGATGCTATGGAATTCTACAACCAGAGCAAACAAATCTTCACCGATGCAAAAATGAATTTGTGCCAATTTCACTGCAACAACGACGTCGCCAATGACTACTTTGAGAAAATGGAAAAGTCAAGAGAATCCGATGACCAGAAGCTGCTTGGTACGAAATGGAATCGTTTTACGACCCACTCGGATTCCTTACGCCGACTACTCTCCAAGGAAAGTTTTTTCAAGATCTCTGCCGAGACAATCTGCCATGGGATATACCATTGTCCGAACCTCTCCACAAACAATGGATCGACATTGGCAACCATTGGAAAGGACAACCATGGACAATTCCGCGTCAATACTTCACCGGTACCTACTCAAGTTTTTCCTGAAAAAGAGGAATCAACACCATGAAGTGATCATTGCTCTGGTTTGCATCTTTTTGATTGGAATCACCTCTGAATGCACGGAAATTGCTTCTTTTCAAGCTGCGGATTCAGTGTGTGTTTTTCGAGACGGAAACGAAATGTGTATGCTGAACAAAGTGAGTATTCTCAATCTGAGACCAAATGGAAGCGTTGGATGTTTCAATGACCTCGAAGGAGCCGATGTATTGCACACTGTGGAGGTAAAAGTGCAAGCAATCAAGTCTACTTGCCAATCACACTCTCACTTCTATGCCCGTGACTACGACTTGCATCATCAGTACTCTCATCGTTGTGCAGGAGCCGGAAGTTGCGTGTCAGCGAAGTGTTCCAAGACAACATTGCAAGATACTATCGAAGAACTTTCGCTCGATTCAAGAAAATCTCCTGGATTCACTAAATGCTTCGAAGGATGTGGATGCGTCACTTGCGGAGGATGTTTTCGATGCGACAGTAGCTGTCTCTTCAATAGAGTCTACGCTACGACAAGATCAAACGACATCTACGAAGTCTTCATCTGCCAACGTGAAAAACAACTGTGGACGTCACCATCAGTATCGGAAGCAAAGTTTGGAATGTGGATATCCACCACGGAATTCCTTACAAAATTCCAAGCACAAATGTTTCCGTTACCATCACTAGTTTTTCCACTCCACCGTCACCAATCCATGGAGCAACATTCATCAAAAGAACTGGTAATAGTGGACGAGAAGGTTTTGGTCATTCACAGACCACCGTGGCATCAAGTGGATATCCATCAAAAGGACTCATTGGAGAATTGCAATAGAATTGCGCTACGATGAACGATGCCAGTCAATTCAACTGCCAGTTCGACAAATCATTGTGCACTTGTATGGGACAAGGCACTTACGTGGATTGTCTTTGCAATAGGATTTCGTTGGAAGACATTGTCAAGAGGACTTTATTGCCAAGACTAGAAACGGATACGATCATTCGGGAGCATGAAGGAAGAGTGACCACGTCAACTGCAACAACTGCTTTGGTGAACTTGCAGCTCAACTTTGCAAATCAAACCATCAGCCGTGCCGCTCGGGAGGGTGCTTGTAAAGCAACATCACAGGAAGTCGTGGGCTGCTATTCTTGTAACGAAGGAGCCACCGCCAAGGTGAAATGCTTCTCTGACCTGGACGACTCGATTTCCGTATTGAAGTGCCTATCATCGATCTCGTTTTTGGAATGCAGCAAGATCGGAGTCATCAATGAAGTGTTCTTATACACTTCGAGTGCTGATCTCAGTTGGGATTGTGAAGTTTCATGCGGGAATGGATCAAGCTCGATTACGATGCGAGGACAGCTACAGGACCAACTTCGTTTCGAGAAGAAGGAGTATGGAACAGATCGATTACAGAGTGTCATCTTCGATTCAATTGGCACTCATCTTGCGAATGCGGTAACCACGGTTTTTGGAGGACTGCTCAAATGGATTTCCAGTATTTCGGTGATTTCTCTGGTCTTCTTGATAAGTCTTGTTTTTATTATCTACCGAGTTCTTTCTCGTGCCTTGCCGTTTCCGTGGCGAGTGTCACCTTTGGTGAGAAAGAATAAGCGATTGGAGGAGAAAATGTAGTTTAGCTCCTTCATTTCTAATGTTGATCAAAATTCATAAATTGTTCCCTTTTTCATGTATTGTTAATGATATTCCTTTGCCTCTCCCAATTATACGGTGCTGTGTGGTGACTGTTTCCGCGTGGCACCGGAATTGCTATAAATAGGGGCCCGGCTTTTACTCATTTATCTCTCTCTCTCTCTCTCAATATCTCTTATATCTCTCTTTTTATCACTGTGTCTTAATAAATCTATCTAAAGAAAAGTTTTTTTCTTTATAACCACTAAATTCCTATGATACCTCTAAATTCATATGGGACCTGTAAACTTCTATGGGAACTCCTATGGGACCTCTAAATTTCCATGGGACCCGTAAACTCAGATAGAGCCCATGTTTATACGTACCTGTTTCGATTTCTCACCCCATTTTGTGAAAATAAAATTTTCACAAACTTCAAATGCAATGTGTTGCAAGAAAGAGTAATCCGCGTTCCAATATTGTGTGGCACCGGTCAAAGAAAAGGATCCCTCGGAAATTTTGGCGAGATGCTTCCCAATTTCTCCTCTCGGTGTGAATCCGGTGGAAGTTTGAATGAGTTCATGCCTAGCTGAAAAGCAATTTCTGTTGTTTGAAATTAAAATGAGTAATTATTTTTGAGTCCAAAACGATAGGACGAAACAATTCAGAGATATGCAAAAGGAAACGTTTTCAATTTTTTTTGGGTATTTTAGAATAACTTAAAAAGTGGACCGCACATTTTACAAGAACAAAGAGTTTACAAAAACAAAAAGTTTACGCGCTCGCATTTTTTCTCTCTATATCCAAGCGCATTGATTCCAAGAATCAGAAACGCACGAGTCTCCGCCCAGACGTAGTCACAACATGGCTGTTGCCGGGATAACGAATACTATCGATTGACTTAAAAAGGAAACGTGGAAAACCCCTATACCTCTCGAATACAATTGGGGCAAACGACCGAAGGAATGGAAAAAGACAACAACAGAGATTTGTAGAGTTATATGCATTTATTATTTGTATAATATGAAGAAAGATTTGAGATTAATCGAATACGAAAAATCGTTAGAATCAGAAAGCTGAAAGGAATCAGGGAGCAGAAAAGAGAGCTTGAATCAACAAGAGATACTAAATAGATGACAAATGTTGGAGAAAATGAGACACATCGGGCGGTAAAATTACGGAATGAAAAACACATTTCACGAGATAATCAGAAAGATGGTAAAGCTGAAAAAAGCGGGAATGGTTTGATATAACAAGTTTCAATTCTTAATTAGCTTTTTGTCGACTTGAGCATTAACAGTGGCTTTCTTTGACAGCGCTTTTTTCTTCAGTTCGCGAGTGATCCAGGCGTCTCGCGTGAAAATTGTCCCAAGTGTTGCGTTGATTTTGCTTAGCTGAAAATGTTCAATAATTGCTTTATTTTCCGTACGTCCCGTTAAAAGAAAAACATGACATCCCAGCCCTGAGTCCAAGTTTGTGGATACAAACAAATTTCTGGATAAATTCGGAAGCTTTTATTGGAAGGGGCCCAGAGCGATTTCTGACCATTCGTTTTCAAACACTGTGTAGCGGAAAACACTTTTATTCACAATACCTTCGTTTTGTTCAGAGGAATTTCTACTTTCGAGATGAATACTGTATTTGAAAGAACATTTATTTTGGGATAAATCCATTCTTTTAAATTTAGAAAAAACTTTTAACAGTAGATAGCTTTTTTGAGATTCTGGGGATTGCTTATAGCATCTGTCATTTTCTCTCAATCCGTATAATTCTAAATATTTTTTTACCTCGACGCAACTGGTCTCCGTGTCAAAAAAATGATCCTTCTGCATCTTTTCTGGCTTTCGGAACGAATCGTTCCGTAGGAATCCGAGTTCTGTTTCTTTTTTAAGCAACACTTTGAATTGCGCCGTGACGTATTGCAAGAAAAAGTCTGCTGACTCGATGCACTTCTGACTTTCGCTGAAACACTTTCTATTCCAACGGAAACATTTATTCTAAAACTCACTGGTCACGAAATTCTTTTTTCCAGGCGTCCACAATTTCAACGATTTCCTCGAGAGTGTCGACAATTTTTTTGTCTAGAGGTGCTTCGTTTTCTCGTTGAGCGGCAACACTTTCTCTTGGGTTCTGTGCCAAACTCTCTATGTATGTATGTCCAATCATAATTCTGGTTCTCAAATGATTTAGTTCTCTTTCCAATTCTCGAACTACTGGGTTTTCAACTTTGGATTCTGGATCTCTCGGAGAGCTTCCTCTTTGCTTCAACCCTAGACGTCCAAGATTGTATTGATCTTTTATTTTTTCTATGTGACCATGTATTGTTTCCACGTCATGATCCGACAGATAGAGAAAATCGGACTGGTAGTTTTGAATAAATTCCAATATTGGGTCGATCCAGCCCATGAGACTGTAAAAATTTCAGTTTCAATTGAGAGAATTGTGAGGGAAACTTACTCTTCAAATCTTCTTTCGTAGTATCTATCAAACAACTCTTCGTTAAAACTCGCCGTTTCAATTTCTGAGCACTTAATGTGTGTCATCCATTTTGCTACTTCATGTTGAAGCTCTTTGTGGGTAGCGGGAATGTCCATCACTTTGATAGTTTCAACAATTTTCGATCTGCATTTCGATTTGTCATTTGGTCTCTGAAAAAAAGGTATTACAGATAAAATCAGTAAATTCTGAACCTTAGTTTTCACAGTTTCTGGCCATATAATGAAGTTCTCGCACACAGTCGTAGCAAGATATTTCGTGAACCAAGGAAAATGTTCTCCTGGTTTCGGAATTTGCTGGAATGCCTCGATGTACAACTGGTTGAGATCTTCTCGACATTTGGTGTACACAGCAAGAGTGTCTGGAGATGGATCAGGTAGACCTTCGATATACACTATAGCCATCTGTAATTCAATGATTTAATGAGGATAATTTGACTTGATTTTAAAAATGATGAAGTTAGGAGGCAGAAAAAGAGAACAAAGGTATGAGATGCGGTCCAAACAACGCACTTGCTGAATACTAGCAAAAATAAAGACACATTACTGTTTCCATCAAATAAATTGAATACGTTTGAAATATACGAGGCAATTAAAGGTAAATGTAAAATATGTAACTTGAAGATACAAAACGAGGGAAACGGGGAAAAATGAGTTCACCTAGTCGTTTACATTCTTGTTGTGAAAGATTTGTTTGTTGTGGGCAATTAAGGTTAAATGCGAAAAGTTACATAAATTTGAATATGTCACATTGCGAAAGATACGAAACGAGGAAATATAGAAATGTTTCAACAATGATGAGAAATATAACTGTGGGTAGTGGAAGCAATGAATGATCAGCAAGCGCATGTATTGAAATGGTAATTTTTTGAGATGAGACAGCAAGTTACTACATCTGCTCAGCAACTTGTGAATCATTCTTTGGTGAATTGTCACTTGTCGTGTCGAATTCGAAGGCCGCTCTCAACTTTTCGGAAGTGCATCCAAACGTTTCAGCAAGATGCTTCTCGACGTCTAGGATCTGAATAGTTACACTGATCACTAACTTTGGATAACAGATTTAAGATACCATTTTTCCTATTTCCCTTGTTTTTTTCGCTTTCAGTAAAACTAAATCTGTTGAAATTCCCAATGAGGGTTTATTCTCTGTTAAATATGGAACAAATTCAATTCTCACCATCTCGTCTGCTTTGACTGTATCTTCAATAAACATCTTATTTCTAGTCTCCTCCTCAGTCCTCCTGATAGCCATTTTCCGATAACATTCGTAGTCGGAAGCAATAATGAAGTATTCTCTCAATTGTTCTATCACATGTTTAATATAGTATTCAGCTGCGTTCAGATAGCGACTCACTCTCCTGAATATAAGAAGGAGCGATTTTCAAAATTTTCAATTTTCATCCCAAATCACTTCGATTTCCAAAACTTCTGTGAAGTTTCAGTAAAATCACGTGAATTTCCAAAATCCCAGAACTCGAACCGTTCGAGTTCTGTGAGACGAACTTTTGAAATCAAATAATTTGGAGGAGGAGAGTCATGACCAACCAAGCCAAGAAAACGGTTCCCCTCCAGCATATCTCAAACCACTAAAAGCAATAGATGCCATGTTGAATACGATGGAAAAACGGGCTGCCGATCGTCTTGAATCCATTCTAACGGCTCACAGGAACAATTGGCCAATTCTAGATGGCGATGGATTGCTGGCATTGAGCATTGAGGAACATCTTACGCCGCCGAAGAAACTCTAGCCAAATGGCAGAAAAAGTACAGCGGCAAGTAAGTTTAATTACATTCAGTACCGGTCAATCAGACAGACAAAACCAAAACTTCCAGTTCATTTTTAATCATTTTGACCTTTTTTTCAGAACTCGGGAAATACCTGAAAAACCAGGGATTCTTAAAGGAATCGGTGAATGAAAAGTTCTTAATCTAGTTCTGTTCTACACCCTCTAAAGGTTTCAAAATGATTGGAAACTTGACCACCAAGCTCCTATTTACTGTACATGTCA